>NC_056477.1:25224817-25553680 GCF_008729295.1 Plectropomus leopardus | reverse complement strand
CCACCCCACATCTTTTTGTTTGTTGTTTGTAAAGCGGTCTTGAGGTCAAGAAAGGCGCTATATAAATCCAATGTATTATTATTATTATTATTATTATTATTATTATTATTAAGCAGGCTTTTTTGGAGAATTAAAGGTTTGCCGCCCTGAAGCTAAGATAATCTCATTATGACATCATTAGGGTTAATTTTTTGGGATAGGGATATTCCCTCCAAAGCTGCTGAAGACATTATCAACAGGCTAGTGTGTACTCCTCATGACTTATCTATGCTGGTTGCATGGTAACATAGTAGTGACAACAAGACTGTAGGAAGTCGCTGTACCTGAAAAGAGTCGTCAGGCATGTCAATTTGTGTTTCCTAGGACACAGAGGAATGGCCCGTCCTCTGCCTTACTCTGCCTCTGATTTGCTTACTATGGTAGTCTTACTCAAACCCTAGCCAAGCTTACTCCTCGTGCCTGAACCTAACTCCCCAACCAACAAAGGCAACAACTACTAGCTAATCAAAGAAGAGGTAGGGCAGGCCATGCCTTCGCTATTCCAGGAAACACAAATTTGCTTCAGACACGTATTCCCCCATATATCACAAAATATCCTCTTTACACTTTATTTTTTTTATTTTTATTTTTTACAGATTAAATAGATCTGATACAGTGTGTTAATTAGTGAGCCTTAGAAGTGCTGGTAGGTTGATTTTGGATGGAGCCAGGCTTGCGGTTTCTCCCTGGTTTCCAGTCTTCTGGCTGAGCTAAGCTAATTGACTGTTGGCTTTAGTTGTATGTTGAGCTGAAAGGTATCAGAGTTGTAACAATCTTGTCATATAACTCTTGGAAAGAACACAAACCATGGTATTTCCCAAAATGTCAAGATATTGCTTTAAAGCTGTAATAAGTAACTTGTAATGAAGTCATGAAAAAAAAATCAGTCATACTGAAACTATATTCACACAGTAGTACACAAGGTACATAATCTTTGAAAAAAAAATATGTTCCTCTGCCTCCTCTTAGTGGAGGTACTTTAATTACGGTACTTGAACAAAAGCAAGTAATTAGAGCCAAGAAGTCTCCAAAGCTGTCAGTCATAAAAATCACTGCTTCTGAATTGTGGTGAAACTGAAAAAGAAATATTCAAAAACATACTTTAGTGTACTGTTTAGCAGTTTTACAGTACAGAGCCCTCTTGTCACTGGAGCAAACTCTCACTTTACAGCTAAACAGTAAACTCAGATATTTTTCTGAAACTCTTTTAGGTGAGAAATAGGCAGTGCAGCTACAGGGTCTTGATTAATATTCGAAGCAGTTCACGAGCAGTGATTGACATAATTGTCAGCTGCTTTGGAAACTTCTCTGCTTTGATTAGTTTTTTTTTTTAACATCGGCAGTAGAATTTGTTTTATGGGAATTTGGTGACAGTTCCATAAGATCTGACAAAAAGTTATTTTCATTTAAATTAACCAGTGTAACTTCTTTTAACCAAAACCTGGAGCCTCCCATAAGCTAACCTTCAAAAAACCTATGAGGCTTTAGTGCGAGGTTCTGCTTTACATTTTCACTCAGTGTTAGAAATCTGAACCATTTGGATAAAAATTGAAAAGGTGACACTATTTTGAATATACACCATTAGAAAAGCAACAGGAGCATCGTTTTTATGAGCTTTTCGCTGATTCAGAGCAGTTGTGGGACAGGCAGCAAGTGGTGTTAATGTTTTTCTTTCACATTCACACTGAACAAGTTTTGAACATGTCATTAAATCAGCGGAAGAGCCCTACTCACAGTAGTTGGTCAGAATAGAACAGAGAGTAAATGACCATACCAACTCTCCAGTACTAGGTTTATCCCTCTGGACAAGGATGAATTAATCTGCTGGGGCGGCCCATGGGCAAAAACTACCTTGAGGCCTCTATGGTCCCCTCCCCATACATACGTTCCCCCAGCCTATTCTGTACCATATTAATCCTTCCATCCATCCATTTTCAATGGCTTATCTGGGGCCTGGTTGCAGGGAAAGCAGGCTGGGCAAAGTACTCCAGACAACCTTCTCCTTCCCCCATCATTTTCTGGCTCTGCCTTCGGGCCTCCTACCAGTTGGACATGCCTAGAACACCTTTAAGGGGGATGATAGGAAGCATCGTGATCAGATGTCCAAACCATCTCAGCTGGCCCGTCTCCACAGGAAAGAGCAGCAGTTCTACATCAAGCCCCCTCTGTATGTCTGAGCCCTTCACCCATCCAATGCTGAGCTCAGCCATTCTCTGGAGGAAACGCATGTCAGAGGCTCATGATCTCATTCCTTTGCTCACTACCCAAAGCTCATGACCATAGATGAGTGTTGGGATATGTTGAACCAGTAAACAAAAAACTAGTAAGCAAAACTGTGGCCTTAGGCTTAGACGTGCTGACTCTCATTTCAGCAGCTTGACACTTAACTGCAAACCACCACAGTGCACGCTGGAGGTCACGGTGTGATGAAGCCAACAGAACCACATCATCTGCAAAGAGCAGAGATGCAATTCTGAGGTCCCCAAACTGGACCCATTCCTTCCCCAGCTGCACCCTAAGATCCTGTCCATGAATATCACAAACAGAATCAGTGAAAAGGAACAATCCTGGCAGAGGCAAACACCCCCCACAAGACTCCCTGTAGGATGAGGTCATAAGCTTTCCCACACATGTAGGCTGGATGGGCAAACTCCCATGACCCCTCCAGCAACCCTGCACGGGTGAAGAGCTGGTCCACTGTTTCACAACTATAGGACGGATTCCCCATTGGTCCTTCTGAATACAAGGGTTGACAATCTTAAAGCCTCCTTTAAAGCACAATGCCAAGAGCCTTCAGCATCTGAGGGTGAGTGCCATCCTCACCTGGTGTCTTGACACAGACGAGCTTTTTACTACCTCAGTGACCTCTGCCAGGTATATGGACGAGGTCTTCAGAGTCTTCACACTCTAGCTACTCCATGGAGGACGTTAAGACCAGGGTCAGGAGTTCCTCAAAATGTTCTTTCCACTTGTCAGCAGGTCTTCTCCTCTGCTGCAACCCAGTACCATTTTCAACCATGCTTCAATAGTGCATATTACCAAGCAAACAACATACATCTTGCTAGACAAACAATTTGGGGACTTTGGGATCTTTGGCTAGATTTGGCTCTGGCCAGTTTGCCTGCCCCCAAGGATGCACCTGTAAGGTTTTGCCTCAAGTCCATTGGTTTTGATACTACAGTACCATACGGCAGCAGAAATATTCCACTTACACACACTGTGGCTGTAAATATCTTATTTCCTTTATGCCAACTGCAACATGTTTCCATGCATTGCCTTTCTTTGAAAACTACATCTATAAAGAGACATGGAGTCTATGTAAAGATTTTTCAAGATTAAAAAAAGGGCATCATCATTCATCATTAAACAAGGAGCAAGACATAATTAATCGACTACAAAAATCTTTAAGGAAAATTTAAATTAAATTATAATACAATACTAGATTAGAGCACGGGTGCACATTCCCACTAGACACACACACACACACACACACACACACGCGCACAGACCTGTACTTCCCATAAAACACAGTCATTGGCTTCTATTTTCTGCATCTAAGTGGATTTCCCATGATTTATAAGAGGCAAACTGAGGGATAAAAACAATCCACAGAGTCGAGCTCCTCCAGATGACTACAGCTTTCAGTCTGAGGAGCTCTGTAGTAACTTCTTCTCAAGTGTTTACCGTACAGATCTTCATCTGTTTGATCCCACAGCATCATCAAACTCTTTTAGCTCAATCATGTTTAACTAAGAAGATCCTTTCTTGAGGAAAAAGGCAAACAACTCTGAAGATGCTCATAATAGTTGGGCAGCTTTTGATCAGCCTGTTTTTTGGGTTTCCTCTTTATACACCAGGTGCCCTGCCGAATATGGCATTTTTCCTGCTTTTATTTCATTTTGTATAAAAGGTTTTGCTGCTTAAATGAAAACTGTCGTAGGAAAGCATCATGACATGATGAAGATCAAGGTGAGGCATTTTAAGAGTAAGTAATAAGAGTGCTTTTCATGGAATTTGAATCTTCTTTTCATGAAATTCAAACACACATTTGAGGTTGCTGAGGGTGAGCAACGGCATCTTTCACGCCTGCGCAATTTCTCATAAAGAACCTTTCAAAATGGCTTCTTCCATGTGAGACACAGGAAGGTGTGAAATGTCAAGAGACTGGAAAAAAAAACAACCACAAGGAAAGCAATTCCACACCTGCAGAATTCATATGTCGTCTTTGTTGCTACACAGATGCTGTTGAGATTGTCAGCGAATGCAGCACACAAGGGGGTGAGGGCAAAGAGTGGCAGCCGAAGAAGAGAAAAAAAATCTATGTTCTTGAAATCTCTCATATCACATTTCATCGGCAGTCCGTGCCATGTGTTGAGCTGGAGAAAATGGAGAAAGTGGGTTTTTATGGCATACCCCTGTAGAGTAATCAGAAGCAGTGGCTAAGCAGAAGTGACAGCAGCGGTTTGGGATTAGGGTCAGTAGCTGCACACAGCTCGCTGCTGAGAGAGAGAAAAGAAAAGGGGAGGGGGGGTGTACCAGTGGGCAGGGGCCAGCTGGCGGAGGGATGGCCTCGAGGCCTGGGTTAAATCAGAAAGTTTAGGCGCCGTGTTTATCAGAAATAACACATCTGCAGCTAAGGCTGATTAACCACCCACTCGCTCGGAAAGGGAGGTGCTGTGGTTTTTGACTTGTGCGCAGGGCCGCGTTAATTAGCAGGTGTCAGAGGACTTTTTATAAAGTGAAGATTATGACAGGACCCTGTTTCACTCTGGACTCTGTGTGACCTTCTGCTCATTAATGGGGTGCTGCAATCAAATGTTAATGCTCCCGTGGGGTTTTGGATAATGTTCGGCCCATAACCAGGGCACTCATGTAATGCAGCCATAAATGCTAATATTTGGCTTTGGGTGACACTCGTGATGGGTCTAAATCCTTTTGCAATCAGTTTATTTTGGGACAGAAACTGCACAAGTTCAAGCAAATGCAAAAGAGTAGAACACTCTGAGATTAGAAACGGCACTAGCACTTCCTCCTCCACTCTACTTACCTCCCAGTGTCTATAAGTCTTTATTTTTATTATCTATTTTTTATTAAATCAGGTTAGTCCCACTGTGAGCACACTGACTTCCTAAGGAAGAAGAATAAACTCTCTTTATACAGTGTAGCAGACAAGATGGGACAAAATGAGGCAGACGAAAAGACACTCAAGAGCAACTGAAACTGCCTCTAAAGAGCGAACATAATGAAAGCCTTGACAGTCTCCGATGCATTCACCCGATGTAACCCGAACAAATACTTTAAATTTACTATGACTAGTCGGTTCTTCGATGCAGAGGAGAGGAGATTTTACTGTAAAAATAACAGCTGTCATCAAGTATTCAGTCTGAAAAACTCTGAGGTTTGATGTGTGCATTTTTAGCATCTAGAAATCATTACCATATTAAGAGAAATGGTGCAGAGAAACCATATCCCCCTCATGTCCTTTATGAAAGAAGCAATGATTATCCACATGGTGACTTTATTTGCACACATTAAATCTGCAACTGCCTGCGAGGTGAGTGGGGGGGTTGTTTGGATGACTTGTCAACAAAGGAGACGTTGGTCTTATTTGTCATACCTTACGACTAAATGTTATTTAACGTCAAGGTGACATTGGCACGAGGCATTTGGAGGACACTGGCTTTAGGTTACTTAACAAAAAAACCTAAGTATTCTACGTTATTGTGATGTTAGGATTAGACATGGAATTATTGTTACCCAGAGTGGAATCTTGTAAAACTTGACAACCCAAGGCACCCACTGGTACAAACTACGTCAGATTAGCCTGTCTGGAAGGGGGCTAAATAATGCTCCATGTGTTGGCCAAATTTTTTCGAGGTAGAGACCGGCATGTCTATTTTTAAGAATGAAAGTGGGTTTTATAGGTTCTCAAAAAAGGTTTTGTTCTTTACAATCAATGTACTGATTCAAATTAAAGCAGTACATTTTTATTTTAAAGAAGAAGAACAACCTGCCCTTTTTGAAGAAGATTGAAACACCTAACACATGAATAGATAAAAGATGATTGTTGTGGAACTCAAAATGTTAACTGTGATAGTATAATTGTATGTACATCAGATAATTAGTAATATTAACTGTAAAATAAGAAACAAAGTATATCAGTATGCGATTCCTTAACTCCCCATACTGACATATTTCTCAACAAGTCCATATACTTCACCAGCATAATAGAATTCCGGAAATTCAATTATGTCTTTTTGTTTTGGTGTACCACCCCAAGGTCTTTGCATACAGCCTCTTGCCTAAAGCAGCCGTCAAACCTTGAAGTGCTGAAGCTCGCACTCAGTGAGATCGCCGCACAGCAGGGTTGTAGCTCTGAGTTGCCAGGTCCCTGGAGAAAGACTTTGACAGGAAATGTTTTAAGCTGGTCCACACATCATATACAAACCAGGCTGTTCTCATGCATGAAAAGCCATGTACCTGAATTTGTACATATCCTACCTAATCAGTGAGCCAGTAATTTTAACATACTTACTTTAACTTTAACTTACTTAAACATACTTCAGCCGATTTGGTGGAGCAAATTTTGATTCACTACATCTTCATTAAAAATGTGTTGAACTCACTCAGCCAGACTGAGATACCTCTACCGTTCAGTTTAGATTTTTTTATGATAAAAAAATTCCACAAGATGTCGCTGTGTCTTTGAACAGTCTGGCTTTTCAGTTCACCTCTTACAGGAGGTTAATAACAAAAAAAGTCACTCAAGACATTAGCGCTGTGTGGTGGGACTGGGTGGAAATCATATTAGTGCTGGTAATGCTACTAATTCCATAGTTACAAATTGAGGGAAACATTTTACAACATTGATAACTCTTCTTTTTATTTGTTATTTTGATTTTTCTTTCTTTCTATTTTACCACTACGATGAATGACAATCTCAGCTGTTCGGTAGAGGCTTATGGGCCTTAAAACAGATTTTTCTTCATCAAACGGCATTTAGTCCGGTTGAACTGAAAGCAGCTCCTTGTGCTTCTGTCAGTATTTTCTTCCTGTCTTCAACCTGATCTCACAGCTTTCTTGTTAATTATGGGAGTATATTAATTTATGCTTATTACAACTGCAGACTCCTCCTTTATAAGTTACAGTTTGTTTGTAGCTCAGTCAACATTAACCAAAAATACCATGAACTTTGTCACAAAAATAATTAAAGAATCGATTTGGCAGCATGTTTCAACATTTACAGAACAATCATGACATTTTGCAGTGTATGTGAGACCAAGTTGGTGCGTTTATTCTCTCTCACCTGTTTGAGTTGAGGTTCCTGGTGACTGCGGGTGTCGCTTTCTTTGAGCTGAAAGCAACATTTTGATGTTTTACAAATTTGCAAATTCAAAGCACTTATATAATTTCTTTGAGATTTTCATGTCTCCTGTCGAAGAATCAGTGTCATTTAGGCTTTAAGACCAGTGACTCTCTACACCTCTCTTCCTTTAAAGGAATTTAATCAACAAGAAATAAAAGTTTTTATTTTTTATTTCAATAGATTAATTGCATAATTTATCAAATGTCTCTTCACTGTTTTCCCAGAACGTAAGTTTATGTCTTCAAACAAAAAAATCCAAAAATTAAACATACACTTTTCAATATTCACTAATAGTTGACAAAGAAAAGCAGCAAATACTTACATTTAAGGTGCGGTAATCATCTGTGACATTTTCGGTTGATAATTGCGTAAAAATCACAATTGTTGGCAATTTACTTAATTCCAAATAACTAATCAATTATTCATTTTTTTCCAACACCAAGTTAATTTCTTTTAAATTGCATACAAGTGTTTACTGTTTTTAGAAGTTGACAAGTTGTGTTTTCTTTTAACTCACTATATAGTTTTTAATAACCAGTGCAGAATTTTAATGTTACTTTTCAGTGCTCCTTCATAAAAATTGGTGTGAGGCATGTCAGAGTGTGCTCTTAGATCACATTGATCAGAGCAGTGTAGGAATATATGAATGTCGGATACCCGTGTAAAGGGTCCCAGCGGAGCTAAAACACAAGAATTTAATGATGCATCGGTGCAGCGTGGGCTTTGTGGAGACTGTAAGAACTGTGATTGGTCTTCTGTGGCAGCTGCATGCTGTCCCTTACATGTTTCCAGCCTTAGGGATTGTTTATCGCATAGACTTATAACTTCACCAACTTCGAAAAGCAATTTTCTCTGAAAGAACAGGTTGAAACAAAACAAGTAATCTTTACCTTTTCTGTATTGTATGACACATTTGCATTTAGTGATATAGCAGAGCTATTCCCAGTATAAACCCTCTCCTTGCCGTGATTGTCGTTCCCTGTGACAAAACGAATAAAAGCATGTAAAACTTCAGATACATAACAAATGCACAGCACTGCCTGATAATCCACAACACATCCATCATGTGTTGCAGCGGCGCTACAACAGCCAGCGGGTTAAATATCTCTCAGTGAAATGAATAGCAGAGTGGATATTGTGGGATTGGTAAAAACAAATGGGAGCTTTACTGTACACTGAAAACGGAATTGATTTTTTTTTTTTTTTTTTTTTGCTCCTGTAAATACAGCTAGCATTAAAGCTTGTTACAACATCCACAATAAAAGCCGTGCAGCTTTTTGTGCCACAGTATAGATTTAGAGGTACATGTGTTGGATTGCCAAAACAGGGAAAAAGAATCTAACAAAAACTGAACTAAAGCTTTCACAGTCTGTGTCAACAAGTGAAGGACTGAAGTGCTGATGGAAAAACATATTTACCCTCTTTGGTTAAGATAAAAACAGAGAAATAGTGGGTAAAATACAGGATACATACTCAAAATATTCTCCTTTGTTTGCAGTTATGCATCAAGTGTAATTATTTTGACAATAATCCACTGGACAGATGTGATTTTCCTTATACTATAGTGAAGGGAGTTTTTTCATTAGAGGGATAGTTTGGATTTTTTTCAAGTGGGTTTGTATGGGGTTCCTATCTATGTATATTCAGAGTATTACATACAGTAGTAGATGTTAGTCGGCACGCCTGGAAGCTAAACAATGTACTGTTGTGGTTGGGAGTCAGTAACAGAAGATATTTGAGACTACTAAAATATTCCCACCTAAAAGAAAGCATTACTGGTTTAAACGTACACTATATTAAAAGTATTTTCATTGCTTCACCTTTCTGTCAGACGGTCTGTTTTGACGGGAAAGCTGGTAACAGCCTCAGTGCTCCGTCTATGTTCTCGTCAAAGCCACTGGACTCCGTTGACAGAAATATCATTTTGGCGCATTGAACAAAGGAGCTGAAGGTCTACAACTGTCTCGATCAGTTAGTTCGTGTTATTGTGTGATTTTGATGAATCTGAACTAACACTTTGAAATGCCAAAATCACACAATAACCAGCCAGTTCTAATTCCAAAGTAATCAAATGCTTTTTCAGTTATTTTGGCAATGGACACAGATGCCAGAGCCATCTTTTGCGCTGTATGACACACTGCCAGGTGGTGTAGTTTGTAACATTGTCAGACGCAACCTTTTGGGGTGTTACAATCAGGGGAGTCGCCAGAAATTCTGGGCCCCATGAAAACATATCTCATTGGGCCCCATCACCACGGCCCAAGCCAACCTTGCACAATTGTTATAACCACACCCGCATTATACAATGACCCATTAAAAGCAATAAATAAATATAACTTTGTTTTACACCCCTGAAAATTGTGGATCAAAAGAGTTAATGTAATGTTTCTTCAGCAAGATCTGATATTTATTTTTACAAACACAGAGACACATTTTAACATTAACATCACATCCCTGCTGTAAGTTTGGAATATACAATTTACAACCACTAGAGGCCTTTATGTTTACCTGGACTGAAAATACCAACAAAAAAACAAATAAATCACAAGTTTGACTGCCTTGATATAGCAGTAATGAGTATATGCCTACCATGCATAATATTGCCCTTCAGACTGCCCACCTCTTTAAACAAGATTATTTGAAGCCAAGTGACTTGTTGAATAACGAAGGCTTATTTGTTATAATCTGACCCCTCAAGTGAAAAACCTCCAAAAACTAAAGTTTACTTTCAGTCAGATTGAGCCACACTTGATGCTATGACCCTAAAACTGGAATTATTCCCCTCAGCTCTTAGTTTACTTCTTTAACACTTATGGAAATAATCGTACTTGAAATTAAATACACTGTGTTTTGGGGCATTATCAGGCTTTTAAAGCTAGTGCAAAGTCAGTTATATCATATGACTCTAGAGATTGTAATGAATCCGTTGATATCAAATATGTTAAGCAAGTTCACCTGGAAATTGGCTAAATATCGTTTCAAAGTTGACTGACTTTACCGCGAGGTAATATTCATAAATATAATGTCATATGAGATTGCACCTATGATGCTGAGTAATGTATTAATATAATAAACTTTTATGCAACAGTTTGTTCCGGCCAAGTATTTTGATTAGTCGAGAGGCATTTCATGAGTGCTGATATAGGAGTACAGCATCACTGGGTTGCATGTATCACTCCGCTTCACGGCCATTCAAAATCTGTCACTTAGTTAGTGAGTGGACACACACACACTGCAGCGACAAACTGTCTGATCAAACTATCTGAATCTCACAAAGTGTCTGTTAACAGACTCTGATTTCACTGAAAACACAGAAATAAATGTTCATGATACGAAGCAGCTGCTCTGTGCAGAACATGAAGACCAAGCTAACACAGATCAGCAAGAAGCGTGCAGGAACACTCGAGGTCGTGTGTTGTGCTATATGTCATCACGTCTGTGATTCGGTCATAGGCATGAGGACGCAGTCCCAGTGCCGAAGATAATCGAGCACAACGTCACTCCCTCTCGTGTGATATTGCTTAATTATATAAAATGCAAACACAATCCAAGTTAGACTCATGCAGGCTGACTGCCTTGAATCTAAATTGCGGGTATTAGCTTAAACCATTCTTAAACTGTGTAAGGTGTGCCCACCTTTCTTTTGAAAGAAACTCCTTTTTTAATACCCTGACATCACTAACTCTCTCGCGGCTTCTGAGAGACTCCACATTTTTTCCAGAAAGGAATTCCTCATGTTAATTTATTTTTTCTCAGACAATTTTAGTTAACTATTGAAGTTATAACTTAGAGAGAAAAAAATGAAAATAAAAAAATAATTTTTATTTCAGGCCTATTACGCTGCTAGTAAAGACGTAGCACAAGGAGCTGGAAGGTCTTTACAAGGTGGGCGGGAGGGATGGTGAATGGGATCAACGAATCCTGCAGTTCCACCTAGGAGCCCACCATTCGCTTCCTGTATGAATGCAGAGCCAAACAGTGATATTTTTTTCTAAACCGAACCATTTGACCACCCATGTCTTTCTTGCCTAACCATGTGATTTTCTTGACATCTGCGTTGATTGAAGCATTCCAAAATGTCAACAGCAGATGCTGGAGGATACCTAGAACATTATATGAACATGCAAAAGTCCATTGACAAAGCAACGGTATGTGACGACTTGGGGTGAGAGCATGTTGCAATATCACAAAACGAACGGATAGAGGCAGCAGTAGACCAGCAGCTCCTGTGTTCAGTGACGTTAAATGACCATTTTTCTGAGTGGAATCTGGCTTTGAAGTGAGCAACATAACAGCTTCATTTTCCCGTTGGAAATCACTGACAGTAAGATAAAGCAGTTAAAATGTTCTTAATATAGCATGCACTCAAAGTGATACTGATTTTTATAGGTGGGACTTTTTATGGGAGGCTAAACCTCCACAGAGGTAGATTGCTTAGCTTCCATGGCGGACACAAGGCTGCTTCTCCAAACTAGGGGCATGCCAACCGCCATCAACTGTATGTAATATACTATCTATGGGTAATGACCTCATACAACCCCAGTTCAAAAATTCTGAACTGTTCCTTTAAGTTGGCAG
Organism: Plectropomus leopardus; assembly: GCF_008729295.1. Taxonomy (NCBI): domain Eukaryota; kingdom Metazoa; phylum Chordata; class Actinopteri; order Perciformes; family Serranidae; genus Plectropomus; species Plectropomus leopardus. The sequence goes on along the minus strand of NC_056477.1, from coordinate 25,541,697 downwards.
TAACTGACACTATCTTCTACTGATGCTGGAAGAAATAAGCACATAAGATGAAATATGTGACTAAATCATTCGATTTAATTTTATGTGATACTTGGAGTGCAATACCCAGAGACAAATATCATGTTTACATTTAAATCTTATCCACCCTCGTGTGTTCTGACCCGGAGAAAACAAATCAGTCATCGCTTCCTCGCCGGCTGTGTCACCCTTGACTGTTACCATCTCGACAGCAATCTAAGTGAGATTTGGCAGCCGCTGGGCTGCGCTCGCCTCACCTCGCTGAATCATGATGTATGATGTTTATATAGCCATAAAATCCCCTCCAGAACTGCGATGCTCACTGCTTCCCCTAATTAAGAGCAAGTAGATATAAACATAGACACAACCTCACACAGCGAAGGCACACATTCACAAACAAGCGGATACACAACAATACGTGCGTGACATAAACACACAGGAGGGTGCACAAAGATGCACACTCACATATTATATTAGATAGATATCACAGTTAGTGAGCGTCAGGTTTCCGGTCTGTAAACATCAACAGAAACATATTAGGAAGAGACAGATGCCTCCCCTGGTACTCTTTATACTCAGACACATTAACATGAAGCTGTTGATCAATACAGTGTAAACCCTTTAATATTCCCACTCAAGTAATACTACCTGCCTGTCTCTTCAATTCATTATATGGGATTGCAGGCATCTGGGAACAGTAAAAGCAGGGTCAGTGTAATATTTATAGTTGGGGATGGGAATGTGTTGAAAGAGCTATGATTTTATTGTCAAAGCAGTGAAGTGTGTGCGTGCTGCACAAACACCTGGTGCCGACATGCCTTCATCACACACAAACACTCAAAGGAATAAGACCAGTTGAAGAGGAGCCATCGCTAGATTAACTTGTCATTGAAGTTGAGGGCAACAGTCCTCTAGGGGTGTCTTATCCTTGGGCAGATTGGCCTGCTGGCTGCTCCTCGTTATTTAGTGAGCGCTTATCTGCCACTCTGGGTCCAGAGAAGTGAACGAGGATGGGCACACATAACTGCTACCTTCAATATGTTACAACAAATAGACTTTAAATGCCGTTTAATCTCAAAGCCTTAATTAGAAAAGCGGTGTTTCCAATGTGGCATGAGAATATTCTTCAGTAAATAAGGGAATATGAGATGTACTACATGTCAGAAACGTTTGAGTTGATAAAATGTTGTTCAACGCCATTGATTATTTAAAAGTGGATGTTGAATCAACATTTTTTTGCACAATCAAAGTGAATATTTGAGTTGGTTTAGGTTTGCACTCATATTATTTGGAGTACAATTTATCAGTTAGTTTTAGCCACTTTTTTAAACCATGTGTCCATTGCATATAGCCAACTATTATACATCACCCATTACTTTTAGCCAACTTTTCGTAGTTACAATTTATTTTAGCTAACTATTTCACACGAATCATTACTTTAAGCCAACTTATTCATGTTATCCATTACGTTTATCCAACTACTTATCCATGATCTCATATTATCTATCACTCTTATCCAACTATTTCACATTTTTATTACGTTTATCAAACTATTTCACATTTTCATTACATTTATCCAACTATTTCACATTTTTCAATACATTAAGTCAACCATTTCACATTATCCATTACTTTTATTCAACCCATTTATACATTATTTTTAGCTGACAGTCTCAAATCCACCATTTCTTGCTGTAGCCAAGTATTTTGCATTGTCCATTATTTTCAGCCAACTTTCATTCACTAAATCCATTGCTCAACGCCAGCTATTTCACATTACCTTCTACTTTCAGCCAACTAATCCACATGTTCAATTACTTTTAGCCAACAGTTTTACATTATTCATTACTTTTACCCAACTATTTCAAATTTTCCATTATGTTTATCCAGCTATTTCACATTTGTCATTACTTTTAGCCAACCATTTCAAATTTTCCATCACTTTTATCCAGCTATTCAAACCATTTATCCATTTGTATTAGCCAACTACTCCAACCGATTTTCTGTTGCCAACTATTTTATGACTTTTTGCCATCTTTGTCTCATTTCCTATGACTTTTAACCAACTATTTCACATGATCCATTACTTTAGTCAGCTCTTCCGCGTTTTCAATTTCTTTTAGCCAACTATTTCACATTATCAATTGCTACCAGCAATCAGTTACATTATATGGTTCAACATGTAGATATGTATGTTTTAATGAGATCCTAATTTCTGTTTTTTAAAATTAGTTCTGCTACTCCCAAATCTATCTGCATACCCCCTGTCATCTGCAGAGGTAGTTGTGAATCCCTGCTTTAAGGCACCATGAGATGACACAGTCAGAAGTGAGGTACATCTCTTCTCAGCCCTGAGAGACAAGAGAGCCTGATGGGTGATAAAATGCCTCAGCATCCACTGAGTTGGAAAACTGCAACCTTACTTGAAACTGACAGGTGTCTAAAAGCACTTGCATGACAGAAGCACAGTAATAACATTTCAATGAAAATTGTGCAGCCTGAGTAAAGGTCAAGCTGAATTTTCCATCCCACAAGATGTAGACGAGTTGTGTTACAGGTGAGGAATGAATGAGATTAAAAAAAAAAAAAAAAAAAAAAAACAACAACTGAGATTCTGACCCACTTTCAGCTGACGGACGCAGTGTAACACAAACATTTTTTTGGCCTTTACTGTGTAGTGTAAGGGTGGGTATAAAGATACTGGGCAGCTGCTAGTTCATGTATATTTATCAACCTTCATTTAAATTAGCCCCACATATCAGAACAACACTTAAGCAGAGGAGATATATTTACAAGACGTACTGGTGGTGAACACTGAGGGAGGGAGTGTGAGATTTAGATCAAATACATATCAAAACAGATTATAAATGACTGGGAATCTCATTTATTCAATCACTTTGGATCAGTGATGACTCAGATGTGCAGTAGAACTTCATTTTTTCTGAGCTAATATGAATCAGCAACTTCTCTCGGATGCAGTTCGAATTTGTTTATCCATATGAGTCAGAAAAGAGACAGTTTTAGGATGCCTAAACAGATTTAGACGTTTACACAGGGGGCCAGGGGTTTAGTTTAATTTGGTAAGTTACCGAAGAGGAAGTGGGTGTACTCTCCTATATATTCTAACTTTTTTTTGGTTGACAGCTGGATATGTTGTTAATAGCCAGAAAAAAAGGTGTGTATAACCTGTAAACCTAAATCCTCTACTACAACACTGCCGAGGGTGTCAAATACACCATCTCTTTGTCAGACCCTTCAGGCATGGGATGTAACCACCCAAGGCACCCTTTAGACACACCAGGTGCCAAACTAACTTTAATGTTAACCAATCTGCTGCAGTACTAGACAAATTGAGCAAGTGATGTGGTATTAAGGACAGTCAACCTGCATAAACACAACAACACCACTGCTGAGGGCATCAAATACCATCCCTTCGTCATGCCCCTCGACATAGCATCTCAAAACCAAAGGCACCCATTAGCGTCAATATGAGATACACTGGGCTCTCAAATAACTGTAAAGATAACAAATCCGCTGCAGTACCTGACACTAAGAGCGACTGATGTAGAGAAAAGAGCGAGAAAATCAGTGTAGGGCGTGAGGAAGAAGAGGTTGATGGGTCAAACTTTCATCCAGAAGACCACAGTTGATGTCACTTTGGGTTACGTAATAAACATTTTAATTTCAACCCAAAGCATTTATAAACCTAACCAAGTATTTTTGTTGCCTAAACCTAACCGTCACCATCTCACAACATTCAACCACAGTGTTTTGATGTGTTTCAGCTGTGCGTCTAATAGATGCACTAAAGATTGCCCTCTGAGATGCTGAGGGGCGTGACAGTTTGCTGTTATTTGATGACCTGGAAATAAGAAGGGGTTCATAATATAAAGCCATGTCAAGGCTGCTTGTGACCTCTCATCACAGGTTGCATGTGCATGTATTTTGAGCAGAACGGAAGAGAGATTTTCTCCTCTTGGATCACTTTTTTAGAGTAGTTTTAGAGGCCTGGTGAGGTAAACCATGCAGAATGTAGAAAAGAGTTACAAAAAAAAAGAATATCTTGTTGATTATGATGATAAAATGATAAGTTAAGACAATTGTAAATTGTTTTTTAATGAAATTTAGCTCTGTAATTTCATTGTTCTCCTCCAACAAGGCAGTGCATTTTAAAAACACTTATAATAGATTTCCAGCACTCTGCACAAACTCCAAAGACCTGACACCTTTGGCCTCTCAGACTGTCGAAGGGCAAGCTAAACTGGGTAGACCTATTGTGTTTATTGTTCACAGCCGTCAGAGGATAAATGTGGTCAGCTTCGTACAGACAATCAGCATATTCAATTAGTCACATATCGTCAAAACACATTTTTCTTAATGTTTATCAATCCATGACAGAACTGGCTGTTTTTAGCTATTATCTCTTATGACTCATACATCTGGACTTAAACTCTGTTGTTGTTCTTATAGTTTTCCTCTAATTGTAAGTTGTGTTTTTCTTGGTGGACTGGGAGCAGTCAGAGTCTTGATTGGGATGTTACTGGCCCGCTTTCTCGTCTGTTCAGCTCTGTGTTCCCAACACAATGACAGGATGTGATGTCACACAGTACCAGTCTCCAGGCTGCAGGCACTTTGGGCTGGGGCCTGCTGGCATCTTTGGTGCAGTGGTGGCCAGTTACCCACAAATGAGGAACCTATAAAGAGCTCGGTTGCATACAAAACCAGTGTAGGGGAATCGAGGGCTCAGAAGGTTTATTTCAATCCATATTTAGAGTGTCTGGGCACTTCTCTGTGAATATGCTTGTGTAAATGTAGTTTATTTTTGAATGTTTAGTGAATTTCTTCAATTTTGTTGAATGAAAGGAGGTCAAGTGTGCTCATTTGGAGTCTTTCGATGCTGAATTAGTTTTTTTCCACTGGAGGCTCTGAGAATAGCTTGACCTCTTGGTGACTGACCAGCAGGCACATTAGACATGTCAAGCCTCTTTGAAGATAAATCCTGTTGGACCGTCTCCTTGGAGACTGGGACAGACAGTGCGGAAGTTATTTCAAAAAGTAAAATCAGAAAATGTTTTTCTCAAGCCCAAAAAAGACATTTATTTTTCGATTGGCATGTCCTGTCATTGTGCATCAGCAAGTTCTTAAAGGTATACCTGTTGTCTCTCGACAGCTAACCGTAGGTTGCTGTTGCTTATGTCCAAAGCCGAGGCCCTCCAGAACCAGCTTTGCAAGTGACGCCAGGGAATCAGGGTCAACATTTTGCTTGGCACTCTTCCAGTGTCATGAACTGGAGGGAGTGAAAGGGAAGGGAAAGGAATGAGGAGAAAAAAAAACGAGAACAGGAAAAAGAGCTAATATTTTTAACTCCTGCAGTGCGTCACTGAGATGTATGGGCCCGTCTGCTGAGGATAAGAGCCGCCAGAAGGAGAAGTATCCTCAGCCAGGATCTTTCATCAGCGTCTGAAGTCATTCACAACATGCAGTTTGCCTCAGGTTATGTTTCCATGATGTCTGAAAGAGGTAGTAAATATCTCCTTGTCCATTTTTATAGCTACATTTTTTATAGCTTTTCTCTTCTATGTATATACAAGCCTGAAATGCTGTGCGTGTGTCTGAGTGAGCCGTTTTCTGTGCATCGACTGTTGATTCAGCTGGAGCCTCCCGAATGCCTGACAGCCAACTGACATCCTCTGTCACTGGGCGCCGGTGCGCAATCATGACTCAATAAGCCCAGGAAATCAGGGGAGAGCGAGAGAGTGAAAAAAAAACACACATCAGGGCCGAGCAGAGCAGAGAGCAGCGGAGCAGAGGTTAGCCGGCCTCGGGGGTTTGAGGACTCCGGCGCTGCAGCTTCAAGTTACATCCATCTTGTTCCAAGACCTCCCTGGAGAGTACAGTATGTGTGAACATGAGAAACCCTTTGGGGTGAGTTGACTTTAAACAGGGTTAATCTGCTCTCCATAGGAACCTATTGCCCCAGAAAGCTAAGCACACTGCACATGTATATTTGGTCAAAATCAAATTACCACTCAAGTCTGACTTTTTGGCACCTGTTATATCACAGATTGTGCAATAGAAATATATTTTCCTTGAAAACAGCATTGCAGTAACTACAAACCAGCTTCAAAACAAGACAAACTGCCACTCTGACTTTGTATTGCTGCCCACTTTGCATTAACTAGTGTACAAGATTGGTCTAACTCCCAGGGCATCAAAATATGCCACTCGGGCATTGCTCCTGGTATCACAATAATAGCGCCCGGGGCACCGTTTAGTTCTGTGTGAGATTTACCGGGCTTGCCACAAACTCAAATGTAACCTTTGTGTTATTGGGAGACGCTCAGAGCAATGGATGCTGTTTTAAGAGTCTGCTGATGGTGGGTGGATGAGTCCAACAAACACCAGATTTTGATCCAGAAGACAAATGTGTGAAACCAGCAAACAGCATCAGTTGTGGCATTTGTGCCCCTCAAAACTGGGCATTAAGCATCACACCAGTATCTTTACAGCTGTTTTTTATTTTCTTCTTTCTTTCTTTTTAAGTGCCGCTCCAGTTGTTCTACTTAAAGCCAGGTGACACACCGCTGGCTTTCCAGCCGTGTTTCTTTCACTCAGAGCCGGGTGTTTCTGGCAACACAATAGTGACTTTCCAGCTGTGTTAATGCCTCTTAAATTCTGTTTTTTTTTTTTTTTGCAAATACACACCGGTACCTTTACAGTCATGGTAGTTACAATCAAAGCCAGATGTTTTGTCTTGACACACTGCTACATCGTTGACTGAGTTTGTGCCACTCAAAGCCAGGTGTTATGTAGCGTCACACCTTTCTAGGCGCATTTGTGCCACTCAAAGCAAAGATTGCAAACCTGCAATCTTTCCCTAAGCATAACAGAGTAGTTTTGTTGCACAATCAGTTTTTACCACCAGGCTTGTGCCACTTACAGTCAGAGTCTTTTGGCAACATCTGTACATTTCCTCCTTTTAATTCTATTTTTCATTTTATATTTTTTATATTGCTTCTTTATTTTTATCTCACATCTTATTCTATTTAAAGTTACTATTTTATTCTTTATCTTGTTTTGCACCAAAACACCAGGTTAAATTCCTTGTATGTGTAAACGTACTTGACAATAAAACCTGATTCGATTCTGATTCTGGTTTTGTTGCTGACCCCTTTTTTACTGCCGACCCGTTTTGCGTTGAGATACAATTCAAAAGGCTGCCCCAGGTATCATTTATAGGCTAGCGCCCGGGCTTCTGCTCGGTAGGGGAAGAGTACGGTAGAGATCACCTTTGGTGTCAAATGGACAAACAACCTGACAGCTACAGCAAGAGCTAACATTGTGTTTAGTATTAGCTAGCTGGTTTGTTAGCCACAACTAGACCTAACTAAATCTAAAATTTAATATCCTTTAGCTTTCTCCCTGTAATGTAATGTCCATTATGATGAACTGGCATTTTGCATTACAGTTTGTTATTTAAGAGAACTGCACAAGTTGGTACCCAAGTCCAAAACTAATAGGTACACCAAGCTAAACACCTGCTAGAGTAGCAGTAACCCCCCTCTGATTTTCAGTTGAATTCACATGACTTGGAGTGGTTAAGCAACCTTTGTATCTACAGATATATTCAAATTATTTAGCACATAGATTTCAATAGGCTATAAAAATCAGTACATGGACAAGCAGACACAACCAAAAACAGCTCTGAAGACAACAGACTCATAATTAAGATTGATCTAGCTTGTTAAAATGGATAAGAGAGCTAAAAGAAGGCATTTTGCTGGAAGAGCTCTTGCATCCTAAGAAGAAAATTCAGGTATTTTGCCGTTAACTGCAGATTTTTATGTTTTATGGCAATGATTTTTTGGGGGAAAATGGCAAAAAATGAAACAGTTTCACAGTTTCTGTAGTTACTGTTCTCTGCCTATGCAGGGCAGCAGATGTCAACGCAGGACACCATCAGGTGCTTGCCCCCCCCCCTTAAAAACTGAAGATGCCATTAGCCCAAAGACCTCAGCACCCATCTGTTGAAGCACCTTTTGCAATCCATCCTTCATTAATGCTGTTGCTCACCAAATTCCACGCTGAATTAGGACTCTCTTCTCTGTGGCGTAAAAAAGTGTTACTTGAGCCTGTCTGTGAAAAATATGTCTATTTCAAACTGCAACCATTAACGTTACATTTTCAGTGAGGTCAGAGAAAGTGTGTTATGCTCGATAATTCCAGCACAAACCAGTCGTAAAAATCCTACAGTTGCTCAGAGGCCCACTGCTATGGCATCCAAAAAGTTAGAGGGACTGACATCTTTATTGCCTCATGACAATTACGTAACAGAGGTAATAAATTCCCTGCTTATTCATGTGTTAAACTTATGTAGCTATTTTAACAGTGTCCATAAAGTCCTAACATGTTGAGAGACATATTTCATTGAAACCCTGCCTGGTTTCGTGTCTGTATTTTGTAGAGTGAAGGGAATTAATTGACATGAATAGTAAAACAAAAGAACGTTGCTAAAATTCTTGTTGCATTTCAGTCAATATAACATGTCAATGGTCCAGTAAGTGAAGAATGAAGCCCAGACAAGGGTCAATAGGAACTGCAGATTAGTAAATGGAGACAGATGGGCGGGGATTTCCTGCCTAAGAAACCAAAAAGAGACTATCGGAGAAAAGTACTCGGGAATGAGTTTTGTACATTTTCTGCCGGTGACAACATACTTAACACTATCTAGATTTTCCCAGTTTGGTAAATCTCCATCTGGTACTCCAAGCAGTCAAAATGAATTATTCACAACTGCATACAAGTCTGTTTTTACCTGTAGTCAGCTGCCAAATACTCAACACATGCTGAGTGCTCAGCAGCGCACTGATCTGAGATAGCCCGAGACACCATCCAGTCTCTGTGCTGGAAGTGGATTTACTCTTTTCTGCCAGTTTGGATGATTCTTGTTGGTACATTATATTGATATGTTCACTTTCACTGCAACTGTGCCAAAAGGCAACATGGGCAGCAAATAAAATACAGGTATGATAGCTGCTCTGCCTTCCAGCTGCAGAATCAGTCACTAAATTTAATAAGAGGAGCCGTCTCGATTTTCTCATAGAGGCCCTCAGATTTAATGAGCTCAGCTCTTCAAGGCTCTCTGCTGTTTTAGCTCATCTGGGAATGCTCTATGTATGACCCTCTGGGTTTCGAGGCCATGTTTTTTTTTCTTTTTCTCCCGGGCGATGCCAGCCACGCCCCTCCTCCTTGTGCCCACAGCCCGCTGCATCCTCCCAGTCTTTGCTGTGGCAGAGCAGCGGCGGAACATTCTGTGGGGAGGCCATGCCGCACGAGCCAAATAAGCGGTTTCGACCAATTAGAGAGCGTTTTGAGCGCTGGGTTCGGTTTGGATGGCAGACTGAGGGGCTCACGAGAGTGCGAAAGCGTTGCAGCACCCGGACGCAGGCGGTGGGGGAAAAAAAAAAAAAAAGGCCACCAGCTCATCCTGACCATGAAATGCCCATGAGAATGTGTCGCTGAAAAGCCCAGAGTTGCTTCGCTCTCTTGGCGAGCTGTCTCTTGGTGAGGCAGGGCTTAGCTGGAGGTTCCTGTGGTGAGAGACATATGCTTTCTTGATTTCCTCCTATCCATCCTCTTTGATGGGGGCGGAAAAACAGAAAAGAGACGTTTCTGTATGAAGGCTATGTCAAAAGATGAGTGGATTTGCAATGAATTAAGGATGGTTAAAAAAAGAAGCACTTACTGGGAGCGCAGTGTAGTGCAGCAAGCGGGGATGGGCCGTGATACTCTCCCACCAAAGTGTCCGGCTGTAAGCCTCGCTCTGCAGCAGCGAAGAAGACATCCCCAGAATGAGGCAAAGCATGTCTTTTTAATAGAGGAAGAGAGAGAGAGATGAAGAGAGATCCACCGACAGGCGTGAAATATCTGCCATGGGAGAGTCTCAGCTCTGACTCTGTGATGACCTATCTCACCACTGAGAACAAGTAGCAATTATGCTACAGAAATGGGCATGATAGGGCAGGCTATGGGAGCCCTGTCTGCTGCCCCTTGCTATTCTAAGTTTACAGCCGTCGAGGTCAGAGTTCACATGCAAGCCGGCCCTCAGGGCTGCTTTTAGATTCAACCTATCGGACAATACATCTTTGTTTGAACTAAGTCCAAAATAGTTTCTGGTAATATATGCTCAGTTGAAATATGTTTTTGCTTTTCAGTTTCCTGTTCATTGTTTGTACTTTAAACAACGAAAATCCAGTGAGACATAGTAAGAAACCCTTTGGTCTGAGCACCCCATATTCTAAACAAATGGTTCCAAGCTGGTCCAGCCACAGGGTCCAGATTTCCACAGAAGTCCACACATCAAAAAATGACCATATACTCACTTTTATTTCACAAAATTTAAGGAACACGATGTATAGAACACATTAGAAGAGCTAACAGAAATATCACTTCAAAGTAACAACTCTGTGGCAAAAAGTTTTTTAGAAACTTGACGTGTGTGTAAGTCACTTGCAGTCCAATCAGAATGAACCTGCAACCAGCATTTAGACTGCAACCCACCAGGTGGGAACCACTGTTTTAAAGAACACTGCAATTTAACCCTTTTAGAGTCCAATTATGTCCCAAACACAAAAAAAATATATTGTAATGGTGCATTTCCACTTTAAATTGACTGATAAATCATTAGCAATTTTTAGCAATCTCACCACATAACTCTCCTAATGGTAAAAATGACAATAAATGGATTTAGTAGACCTTTTTCAACAAAAAAAGTGAGATTATTTATTTTTTAATGGATGGTTAACTCAGTGGCTAAAGTTGTGTTTTAAAACACATTGAATGTTTTATTTTCCAGTCTTTGTCATCATGACTCAATACATCCTTTCTGAAGTATGCCGAAAAACATTCTGAGATAAATATTCTGTAAACATAATCAGCAAGATGCATTATAACCTGATTATTATTTCATTAAGTGGAGTCTTTAATGCAGGCAAAGACAAGTAAACATGACTGTCTTCTGTGAAAATGACCCATGTACGCTTTTGTGCATGTGATCGACGCTGCATTGGGGACTTGTCCTGGCTCTGATTGGTTGATTTCATTCAGGTGCAGTGAATTCTTGCAAATATATTGGAAGCATGAGGGAATCCGCTGTTTGTTCGCTTCCCATATGAATGTTGAGCCAAACCATGATGTGTCTTTCTACACCCGAACTACATGCTTTTTTTTGCCTAGACATAACCATGTCATTGTGTTGCACAAAAAAAAAATATAATTAAGTTGTCTTATTGACGTATAAGTTTATTTTGACAAGACGCAATGCATTCAACAATTCTAACTTGACAAGCTGCCCCAGATCATCAACAACGGATGCAGGAGGATACCTAGCACTTCGTTTGTAGAAGTCCACTTAACAAGCAGCAATATTTGAGTAGTTGGGATGAGAATGTGTTGGTTTGAGTGACAGTTCACACTAATATGACAGTGAGTTACTTTTCTGGATGATATCTACTGTAGCTTTTTTTCCCACACTGGTGGGACTGTTTGCATGTGTCTCTTTTTCTCTTTTTCTATGTTTGCATACATATCGTGCCCTTTCCCAGCTCTCTGACATAGATAATACTGCACACAGTCCAAGAATATCGCACATGATGAGTAAAAAACAGCAGAAATTTTATTTTTTTATACTGCAACAAAAATGTCAACAGAAATAAATCTGTTATTCTAAGGTCTTTAAAAAGAGAAAAAAAACCACAGGAAGACATCTGTACACCCAAGGAATGGCGTGATATCTTTCACAATCCTGTTCCTTGTTTTAAAAGAGAACTGAGATGAGCTCAAAGGTGCGAGTGTGTTTTGTGCTCCCTGCTGGCAGATTGTTTTCAATGTTGTGTTTCATAAAAGTCTTATTTTTAAGACTGGAAACATGATAAAATGACTTGTTGAAATAGTATTTCTTTTGCAGTGCCCTTCCTCTTCTTCCCCTCTACCAGGAAACGTTCCCATGGTACTTCATCTCCTCATTGGGTCCCCACTCACGCAGGCCGGATTATGGATGGAGACTAGAATACTTATAAGGCCGGGTTCACTGCTGCACCACAGACAGAGCCGGGCTACGTAGCCCCCATCGCTCCGCCAATACTGTGTGTCAAAACAACAAAATATAAACGCCACAGTAAACAGCCTTGGAGCACTTGGAGCCAAAATAGCTTTTATTTGTGTCAAACTTACTGTTGAGGCTCGGCAGACGGGAGCGGAGTGACCTCCATCGACGCTAATGATGACAAACGAGCAAGCTGATGAAATTTCACGATGATCGTATTGAGATGTGAAAACAAGCGAGGAGTTTATGTGCAGCGCCTTTATGAGACTTGAGGGGAAACAGTGATTACAAATGAATATACTCAACTTCTTGTCCGCAGCCTCCCTTGAAAACAATTTTGAGAAAAAGCTGTCATGTGCCCGGATTGTAAATGAGGTGAAAACGACTGGAGCTCAAACTCATTGTTGGCATCTGGTTTGTGATGCGGTGCTGATATTCTCAGGCGAGGGGAAAGTGGAAGACGGCTGTGTGGAGGCAATAACAAATCCACTCTCTCATAAAGGGCTCTCAGCAGATTAATTCCAGTAGTCTCTGTTTAGATCGTTATACATGTTCCAAACCTTTACAGAAGTCCTTGTGCCGTACCCTGGTGGTTGGTGGTCAGTGGGTCCACCCTGCTGCTGTAGGAACACTAACACGCCAGCTCACACCACACCGTCCTCCGTTCTCAAGTTTAAAAGTAGCACTGGTTTCCCCGAATCCTCTTGGCACCTCATTATAGTGAGTCTCAGTTTATTGATGGTAAATTCATCCCAGGACCCCCTTTAACTAGGAGAGGAAGCCAGATTGTCCAGCGCATAACATGTAATTAGCTTTTTATACCGCCTTGTCGCTGTACTTGTTGCTCTCTGGTTAGGATAAGCATTGTCACTTCCTTTTTTTAACACATTTTTTGTGTAGTTTTGTGTAGTGTACTGAAACAGCAAACAATTTTGGGCCATAAAAGGAATGAAATTATTTTGTATTTTTATTTTACTATTGCTTTTCAACTATAATTGAACCCCCATTGACCACAATTACTATTGATTATTGTTATTTGTTAACAAATATTGAGCAAGTTGTTGCATGCCATTTTAGAAGTTACCTGGCTGAGTTATCCTGCTAAATGCAGTACCTTCACCTAGACTTTAGTTTCTGGAATACAGGTGTCCGACAGATGGATATTGTATAAATAACTAAAGCAGACATTCCTGCACTTTCCCATGAATAGTAGTTTTTATTTTTTTAATTTTTTAAATTATTTTTGGTTAATGTACGACCTGTGAACAAGCAGGAAGCTTTTGCAATACACTCAGCTGAGTGGCATTTTTTGTCCCAGGAGTAGAGACACACTGTCCCAGGCACCACAGGAAATTGACTTCTTCTAACGGTATAACCTGTCCTACAGTCAAAACACATTATTCAAGAAATACCTAATGCAACAAGTAAAAATATGCACACATAACCTATGAGTTTCCAAACTGACTGCTTCTGTGTATTATTTGGTGGTGTTAAATATTAAGGCAAAAGAATGCCATTTATGTTAATCAACTAGTGATGCGCAAGTCGACCCACAACGGATTGGTGAGCTTTTTACAGATTTGGATGGGTCAGAAAGTGACAAAGCAACATTCCAATAAGTTATTAATAAATTACGGAAACAATGAGTGCAATAGTCCACTTTCCACCTTCTCTTTCCTTCTCTTTGCCACTCGCCCTCTTTCTGAAACGTGCCAACACCTTGTAGAATACCAAAAGGCTCAGTCTCTTTCCTTGTCCCTGTTATTGTCTCAGTCCAGTTGTTCTCAGTCCTGTTTGGGTGGTTGATTAACCTCGTCTACAATAGATGAATTTGGAGGGCCAAATGAGACTTACTGTGTTTCTGCTGAGTTTTGAGGATGTAAAGGACTTTAGTAAAGAACTGTTTTTTTTCTGCAGTGAAACATATATTTTGTAGGTGTCTTTTTCCCATCTCTTGTGATTAGTCGTGTATTGCAGGGAATTCTGTTTCTTGGGATTAAATTGTCATGCTGACCTCAGAGTCTAAGTCACCTCCTACATCTCCTCTTCCTTTGTTCTAGAAAGATGTTTTAAAAAGTGCTTTATAAATATATCTGACTTGATTTGACTTGACTTTTCTTGACCAAAATCCTCTGGGCTCTAAGCTGGTTAAAAGCCATGGGCTCATGTTGGTGTTCAGTGTGTCAAAACAATACATGTCACAGGTGCCCAGTGCCCATTCGCATTTCATCAAACTTCCACCAGCACATGTTAATAGTAGGGGGGGGAAAAAAGATTGAGTGAATATTCTGATTTAATGTCTGGACAACTTATTTCTGACTAATAAAACAAAAATAACCTTCATGACCTTCAGGGATTTAGATATGAACGTGTCTCACTTTTCACAGCTGAGGTTGCTAAGAATGAACAATAATCTACACAAACAGTTAAATTACTTTATTTTATGTGTAAGAAGCAGCAAGTTGTTGGTGTGCATGCGAAATGCTGACCAAGTGCTTTAGACAAGGCAAAGGAAGTAAAACAGGAAAGAAAGATGCCCACCTCATTGAATACAGGCTTTTATGATACAGGTCATGTCCTCAGTATTGTGTTCGGGAGTTTTGCACAAATTAAACATTGATTTCGATACTTTTTCGGGATCTTTTAAGCTGTGGTAATTTATTTTTTGTCTGCTTGGGGGCAGTTCAATAAACATAACACTGAGGAATTATCATCTTCAACACATAATATGATGCACATTTAAGCAAACAGTTGGCATTTACATATCTAAAGGACACATAGCAGCATTAAATCAGAACTGAATTCATGTTTTTAATCCCTTGGAGAATGAAGTCCAATATTCACTCTCTTTTTAGCTCTTGTTTTGGTCTCCACCAACTCCTGTGGGGAAATACTTCATTACGTAGTTGCTAAATGCTTCACTATGCTGGGTGGGTAGGGTAGAACACTTTTTTTTGTTAATAACAGCTGCCTAGCGCATCCATAATTGACACTGATGAGAACAGTGAGACTAAAACAAAAGTAGTGGGCCTTAAAACCAAAACAATGTGCTGGTAAAATGCACCTACAGCTGAAGAGCACTGTAGAGTTTGGTGAAAATAACAACCTTTTTGGCATTTTATTTTAAACTATTTTTTAAATATGAAATAATAACATGAAATAAAGGGACTTAGTATCTAATACCAATGATATGTAAATACTGTACAAACACACATTTGGTTTTAAAAAGTAATTTCAGCTTTGCATTTAAATTACAATAAAAAAGTGTGTCTTTACTTCCCCTGCAAATACATAAAAAACACAAAAAATAGAAAAGCTTCCTAAGTTCAGGTATAGAAACAGCGTGTCCATGTATTTGAACCTCAGCTGACTGTCTTCAGGCTGAAACACCGAGGGAGCGTTCTGGCCTCTTTTTACGGCTTCACACCCTACAGATAACACCACTATTAATGACCGTGCTATGAAACTACAAACCACCTGTCACATTTGCTAAAAGCCAAAACATCACCTCTTTTACACTACACCAACAACACGGTCCATAAAACCAGAAGAAGCTCAAAATGCCGCCGGCCTTTATCCCAAAAGTCATGGAGTAGTAATGAGAGTCTGTCATCCTGCTGTAGCCTGGCCCCTTCAAGTGGAGCAGGTAAATATTTAGTGAGGACTGTGATTGCCGCCGGCCATGGCCTATTCATCTCTGTCACCACGTAATAATGGAGAGCCGTGAACACTAATGTGAGAGAGGGAAAACACGAGAACATGCTCTGAGGAGGCTCACTGTTTGCATTGCTCCCATACAATTGCCTCCATCGCTGCATTGTGCGCTAATGAGTCTTGATCTTGAGTTTACGCCACGATCTGGAGTCGTTTTTAACGTTTACGCTAAACTGTAAAGTATTTTATAGTTTAAATAATGTTGTTTGTGCTGATTAGTGATCCCTTTCAAAACAGGCCGCCGGTGTGAAAATACAGCCGCTGCCAGAAAGAAAACCTTTATAGAACGGGCTCGTGTTCATGGTTCTGTTTTCCATTAAGAGCATACAAGTAGCTCAGTGAACAGCCATGGCGCTCGTCCAAGGAAATGTTTCTGCAGGCTCCATTAAAGATGGATCACTTCAAATGGTAATGTCAGCTACGCCGGGTGGCTTTTCTATGGCTTCCCGGGGGTCAGCTGGCGGGAAGATCCTCCTCTGCACTTACACTCACGAGGTAAATATACATCTGTGTAAACAAGCGTGAGTGACAGTCCGAGAGGGCGTCATGGGAGCACAATAAGGAGGGAATAAGGCCTCCATATGTGGATAAACACAGAGGTGAGGGATGTGTTCTCTCCTGCTCCTGTGGGGAGAACGGAGTCCATGTTTGCCTGTCAGAGAGGAGAATAGGGAACACGGTGGGAGCGGCTTCAAATCCTTCTTTGTGCTCTCAGGCCTGCGTTGGAGACAATGTGGATAATGAGGGAGGAATTTTGGCGCGGGGTGCAGCGCACACACACACACACATGCAGGGGAAGCACCTCTCCCTGGCCCCGGGGAGCCCAACCAGCCAGCTGTCTCAGCTTCTGTCTCCCCGGGGCAAGACACTTTATACACAGGATTCACCATCAGCATACATGACTGATGTCACTGAACACGCTGTTGTTCGAAACCTCCATCCTGTTATAGTAACAAGTGTCACTTCTGGGCGTCATTCTTCGCTTTTTTATGTCAAGAGTGCTGGGGCTGAAATGGTTTTTATTGGCACACAGTGGTGTAACAAAGCTGAAACTGCATTTCCACCTGTAGTTATACCTCTCTATCATCATGTATCATAGGCAGACGTGTTTATTTCCAAATCACACTTACTTTCTCAGACACTGCAAAAGGAAAAAGACACTTCTTAGACCATTAAAGCACTCTTATCTCTTTCTTTTTCGACCATTTTTCTAATATTTCAAGTTCAGCTCTAAAGAAGCGAGCCATTAATCACCCCCCACGAGTCCGGCCTTGTGTTACTGTGTCAACCTGGTCACTTTCCAACTCATATTCTTTATTTATTGCCATCGTTCAAAGTGAATGTCAGGTTTACAAGTGTGTCCTTTGCTCGTAAAGCGCCCGATGCCCGCAGCAGCTTCTCATTGCAGCTAATCAAAGTGGAGCAATATGGCTCTTGGTATATTAACATGACGCTGTAAAAAAAGAGAAAAAAAAGACTTTCTTCTGAAGGACACTTGGCAAAAAAGAACGATTTTAGGATTCTGCATTATTCATCATGTATCCTCTATTTAACCAGAAAGGTCCCATTGAGAATACAATATCTCTTCTGCCAAGTTCAAGGTCAAGATGGGCAGCCAATTTAAAAAAATTTAAAAAACGTACAGATGAGGACAGACAGTTTCACAAAAAACATACCAAGACCAAAGACTGTATAAAATAATGCATGTAGCTACCTAACAACACCCATTGTTTTGTGGACTGCTGTTTGAAAGCCTTGAGTTAGGCATTTCGGCTGTTGCCGTCTTGTTTTTTTAGAGCCAGAAGTGACCATATTTGGAACTATGGCAGCGAGACCGCCTGTGTCTCCTCCACTTTCACTGAAGTTAGTGGCTAAAAAGAATCAAAGGACATAATGGCACTTGTTAGATGCGATAACAATGGTCTGTACAAATTGATTTTAAAACATGTCTAGAGAGGGTAAAGGTTCAGTGTGCATTGTAGCTCATCCCAAATTTGCAATTGGCTTGAAAAGCAAAGGCTTACACAGCTCTGTTTGGGTGGTCAGGAGCATGAAAAGATCGTTCTGATGACCTATAGCTACTAGAGTAATATATCTTTAAACTGGATATGTATCGCGGTAATTTATCTAGTAAAGCAGGGGTGTCCAAATTTTTATGATTAAGGGCCAAACTAGATAACGTCAAAATAACTGGGGGCCAGCTGCTCCTCACATCATCGGGAGTAGAAAAAAAAATCACATACAAATAAGACAACCATAACTATTTCATCTTTGAGGGAAAAAGTATTTCAACGTTCCACTGCTCCTGAGAGTGCTGGCCCTGGCTGTCGACTTTATGACTTTATGCTTATTTTCTGTAGCATTTCTGTCTGCAACTGCGTAATCATTCATTTGCATGTTCACCTTCTGTTTGTGAAAAAATATTAGTCCCACCTGCGTAGTTGTTTATTGGTGCATTGTCTACATACTGTGTGATAGTCCTGCCAAAGAAAAAAAATGCAAGTAAACTTAACCGATTAAACAATATTGTGTGGCACATATAGTATATTTGAAAAACAAGCCACGTGCCATTTAAAATCAGTCCGCAGGCCCTGATCGACCCTGCGCTTTGGACATGCCTGCAGTAAAGCTTTTGGAAATAAACATTAGTGTATGGATTTTTCTCACAATAAAGTAGAAGGTATTATAATAGAAATATTTACAGCAGGGAGATAACCACTGTAGACTTGTTATGAAACAGTTTTGGAGTATCACAGTGATTCAGAGGTGATTTGAGGTTTAGATCATTTTCAGTTTGTGTACAGGCTGCAGAAAGTGGATACAAACAGTTCCTCCTGCAGCTGTGCCCGAGTAAATGAAGAGAATAAAACAAACAGCGACACTTTTCATCGGGGCGGTGTAAATGTTTGTGTCTGAGAAATCATGCCTGACACATGCGGTGCGCACTGCTGCAAAGTGGGGCCCAGGGACCTCCGGGGACCCTTGGGAGTGGCACAGTGGAGAAATAGATTCATTCCATTGTTATTTCATCCTGAGACCTGGATCAGATATTTGCTTTCACTTTTGCTCCATAGGAACTTATGTGAAAGGAATGAGAGGAAACAGGGTTGTGTTTTGTGGTTTATTGATTTCAGATGTTGTGAAATGTGTGTCTGTGGCCTCGTGTGTCTGTTTGGGGTATGGGAGCCCACGCTGGAGTCTGACAGGACTCGGCGGGGAGGGACTTTCTGGACACTGCGCAACAAGTTAGGGCGCAAGAAGTGGATGATAAGAGTGAATAGCTGCGCGGCATGCAGGAGCACAAACAGAAGACGGATCATTAGTGGATAATTAGGTACGATTTTACCACCTCGAGCACATTTTTCATTCACACATGCTGCAGCTTGGAAAGGATGTGTCGCAGGAAAGTTTGTCCGGACTTTGAAAGCGCGCCGTTGGAAGTTTTCCCGCATGTCACCGCACAGCAAACACTTTGGAGGACTTATTATGACACAGAATGGCAAAGATTCACCGTTTCACACCTCTGGTGATTTACTTTCCTGTCGGGTTTGAAAAGAAAGTTTCCAGCTGTTGGGCACGCAGCAGGTGACCGGCGGGGCATGAGGTTTGGACTGCAGCTCGATCACAGGCTGTGCTTGACGGAAGGCGATGTGAAATGGTCCCGATTTGTCCCAAAAGCTGGGAGGATATAACTTGAAAGTATCTATAAAAGAATCTCAGTCCACCATGAGAGTGCTGACTTTGCTGTGCGTAATAGTCGGGCTGTGGGAGTCGAGCCTGAGTAACAGAAACTGTCCGGATCTGATCGTTGACAGCTGTCACTGCTCGGCGGAGAGGTCCAAGGAGCTGAGCAGGCAGCACGTCCGAGTCAAAGTCGTGTGTGATGATGTGGACCTGATGGACACCCTTCCGCCCAGCTTCTTACCTAACAGGACCGTGTCCCTGTAAGTACGTTGCACTGCCCACCTTACCTCCTACCTGAATTAGAAGGACAGTGTGTGTCCCAGGGAGCCCAACCACAGGTCACTATATCAACTGTTTAGGAATATATAATGATGACAAGTCCAAAGTTTCGTGTTCTTTTTTTTTTTTTTTACTAAAATGGGGATACTGTCTAGTGGATGGGATTTTTCTTGGGGGCCTTAGAGCTCTCTAAAGGGCCCCCGGAGATCCTTAAACCCCAGTTATGGGACCTAAATGCATTAAGTGTTATAAATTGATTCCACAAGGTTCAAGAGTTTTGACACATTTCATTAGTAATCTTTTTTTTTTTCAGGTCAAGTGAGGTTTAGAAGGATGCCACACAAATGAAATGAATCAATAAACTGCAGCTTACTTAATATTATTCCAGAAAAATATTATAGTACAATGACACCCATAAGCAAGGGTGTACCTTTTAAAAAAAAAAAAAGCTGTGGGGGACATATGTGAAATGGAGGATTCTAGGGTCCTCCGCAAGAAGATTTAAGTTTCAAATACTGCATTTTGGTGAATTTTCTGCACTAATTTGTGCCGCTTCTGTATTAATTTATGGTCTAAATACCTTAAATTTGGTCAAAATAAAACCCCTCAGCTGCTTTTTATTGAGGGAGACAAATGCACATGTTCTAAATGTAGAGAGGGATGTGTCCCCTGCAGCTTCCATGAAATCTACAACATAGGTTCAAATACCACAATACTGATGCTAAATTCACCTCAGATGCCTCACATTCAGAAAGCATAGAAAAACTAAACTAAATGGATAACTTTAATTGACTAAGCAAAAGTTCAGGTTATCACAGTGGCATTTTGTTTTATTTTGTATTATACAAAATCAAAGAGCTACAAATAATTATATTAAGGACTAAATCTAATTTAGTTTCATAATTAAATGCCTTTCTATACAATGTAAAGCAATTAGTGATTTAATTGACAGGAAGTCCATTGACAGGAAATAAATTGGTAACAACTCTCTCCATTGATTAGTTGTTTAAGTCATTATATATGAAAAAAGCCAATGCCATGTTTGCAGCTTCCAGCCTTTTGAATGTGACAATCTACTGCTTTTTGTGTATTATATCATTTTTTAGGAATATAATAGAGTTTTGGGTTATTGGTCATTTAAAAAAAGACATTCAAAAGATGACACCTCAATCAGATTTATTGAAATTGTAGATTAATATTTCTATAATTTATCTGAGCAATCTCATTGAGATCACAATCTGTTTTGCAAGGAAACTTCACATTCAAATAGCAGAAACAATAACAGATATTTCCAGAGTGGTCCAGAATGAAAAGTTTAAATTCATCCAATGGTGTGTGATGTTATATGTAATTCATTCTTTTTATTTGGTGGACAGAAAATATAAAGGCGACCTTCCCAGATTCACTTGTGAGGTATCAAGAGTTAAGCAGTTCTGGGATCTGCTCTGATGAACAGTTTTGAATGTGGCAGCTTTAGTGGGAGACATTTATAAACTAAAATGATAGTGTGTAGTTCTCTTCTTGTTCCTGGTGAGGATCAGACTACTTTTTATATAGTCCACAGCCACTCTGTCTGCACTGTAAGATCTCGCTGTTATTACTGAATTACTGATGGCAAAGAAAACCACCCTTATTGGTCCCCAGAACCCACATTTGAGAAACGCCGTCCCCGTGTTCGCCACATTAGAGCCTCACCTGTCTTGTGTTGTTACCACCTCCACATAAATCTTTTGCCTTTCCCCGCGCTCTTTAGGGATATTATTTGCATTGTATTCAAAGTTATTCAAACATAGATCTTGTGCTTCGACGGGGACTTTGAGAAACCTCCCTTAGTATTCATCTGCGCCTCTCTTGTAGATGAAATAGCACTTCAAACAGTCGAGGGGTTGATAACTTTCCCCACACGTTCCCCCTCTCTCTCTCTCTGCAGGTGCACAGATTGACTGCTAGATTAATAGACTGTTTTATTCTTGGAAACTTGAGGTCTGCCTCTCGGAGTGTAAAAGCAAACGCTAAATGCAAAGGCCCTTGACAAGTTACAGCCGACCACTAATTCTGAACTAAGAGCACAGTTGATTAATGGTAGCACTTTGCTTACTGCAATTTATTTGGAGTGCTGTTTGCTTCCGTGTAGGCAGGGGTGCTTTTGTTCCTTTAAGTGGAGAATGGTTAAAGGCTTTGTTTTGTTTGCAGCATTTATCAAAGCGCGGCGGTTTTTGGAGCTCGCAGGTACTAACGAAGTTTGATTTTTAAATTGGTCGACAGAGATAAACTAAGACTTAAGGTTTTACCTGAAAAACATCCAGAACGTATCAAACCAACTGGAGCTTTGAGCGTCAAAGAATGACATTTTTTTTCTGCGTTCACTTGAGAAACTGTTGTGATTAGATCAGTACAAATAAGTCTATTCCTCACTCATTACTTGGTGAACTAAATCCGACAGCCGAGCCCTCTCTGGACAGGAAGCAGTTTTCCTGCGTTAGGAAATGTGACCTTTGTCAGGCTGAAGTGGCCTCCCTGTTCGCTCTTTTGTTTAGATGTGCTGTGCAAATAAACAGATATATCAGGGGAAGTATGCACATACCGACACCCCCCCCCCCCCCTTGTAGACTGCCCGACAAATCTCCCAAATATCTCCCCTCATGCTCCCTTCATTTCTCTCCTGATCTCGCCACCTCTGAGCTCCTCGCGGAGCCGTTTCCTCAATGACAACTGCGTCACGTTCAAATACACTCACCCAGATCCAAATGCCACCTCTAATTAAAGCCGCGGATCGGGCTTTGTCGCTTTTCTTTTTGCCTTTTACTATTGCGTCTATAAAATGTTTATGAGGAACAAACCTTGCAATAATGCAGCGCCTTGCAAATGCCAAGAAAAACAACTTAACAAGCAAATAAAAGAATATTAGCATAAACAAGAAAGATGAAAATGAACTGTATGTAAGAGTGTGTCAGTAAATCCAGCACAACGGCGCGGCTCTATGCTAACTTTTTTTTTTCCTTCAAGGAGCACATGTGCTCTAAAATGAAAAACTTTTTATGGGCACTCAAAGAAAATTAGCACAGTTTGAAAATGTTCCGAAACGAAGTTTATTAAACTATTGGTTCTACAATACAGTTTTTTAAAGATATTTTTTGGGGGGCTTTTATTGCCTTTAATTGACAGAACATTGTGAGCATGAAGGGGGGAGAGAGGGGGAGGCATGCAGCAGGGGGCTGAGGTTGGTTTTGAACCCACGACCGCTGCTGTGAGGACGCAGCCGCTGCACATGGGGCACTGCTCTATCCACTGAGCCACCAGGCGCCCCTGCATTCAGTTTTTTTTTTTTTCAATCTTATCCTTTTTTGATGTATATACACATTTGTTTCAGTACATTTCATTTCGATAATAGTGTATTATGTTGAAGGCGAATCTGAACAAGAGGCAAGAGCAAAATCTGAGGCAAAATTATTCAAATATATTGAACAAGTCATCACCACAGCCTCAGCATGAGAATACATTCCCTCTGGTAAGCTGTGATGCACTGCTTATGTCTAAGGCTTTTATTGTGAAGGGTAAGAGGCAATAAAAAGTCTGCCATCATGGTTCAAATTATAGAGCAGCCGTGTTATTATTTTATAATCTTCATAAATATGGATACAATGTTAGCTAGCAGCAGACAGACCACAAGTGATAGTTTAGGTTGATGTCCGGTGCAGAAAGTGGGGCAGCAGGTGTGTGTGAGTGTGTGTGATATGGGAGAAACTTAGGAGCAGCAGAGCTCTGCACCCTTAAATGACACCAAATCATAACAGAGACTTTAAACAAAATTTAATTACATGACTTTTTTGCCACAAATAGTAACTCTCCAGAGTGGCAGTTGACCCTCTGAGATTTTCTCGCCAAACAAAAAATATAATCGCATTTAGCACTTTTTAATGTCGGACCCTGCTCGTGAATATCCTTCGCCGGGTTCTTCCTCTTGTCTCCGCCAAAATAAAAATGAATGCGCTTCAGTTTTATCCATGTAGTCAGCTATTGTATCCTTACTGTTTTTGCAAGCCAAAGTCGTTTGTGCGTGACTGTGTGATGAAGGTGCTGTCACTGAGGTTAGTGTCCCCACTTCCTGTATCCCTCATTTCAAATTAAAAGCCCTTTAGTTTAAAATAACATTTCTGTGAAGGCGTTTCTGGTCTTCGCTTACTGTGCTTCCCACATTATTTTTCTTAATTGCACTAGGGGCTTGTTTTGGATACCAATCATTAGTAGTATTAATACGACCAATACTGGATATTTGGAACCAATATACATTTTCAATAAAAATCTAAATCTTTCTGTCAATATTTAGAATTTAGAATATAACAAACTCCAACATAAAACTTTGTTTAAATTCCTCTAGCAAATGTTTAATCAAAGTGAAACTTCATATACAGCAATTTAAATTGATTTATATACAATTTAAATAAAAATGAGTAAATAAAAGTAGCTCCCTGAGGTTTTACAAAGTAAAAGTTCCTCCCACACTGAAACTCTGGACTTTCTAATTAATTTATTTTATTGCCGATCATAAAGATAAAACGCCGATACAGATAATTGGCAAAATGCCAAATGTCGCCCCCAATAGTCTGCCAGGCTGATAATCTGTCAACCCCACATTGCACATATTAATTTTTTGGCAAATTTCCGAGTGAATTGCTCGCACTATAAAGCCTTGAATGGCCTCGATTAACACTTCTGACTGTTTTCCTTATCGTCCACGGGAGGAATCGGGAGTCGAGGAGTTTGAATCTGGGCCTGACAGCTCTGTTGACCTTGGGAACTATGTGGTGGAACGGTTTCAATGCAGCAGAAGCTCCTCCTCTCTGCAGAGAGCAGCAGCTGAGATTGTAGCCGACACCTGTCTCAGGCTGCGCTCTAACAGGAAGACGCCCCGCTTGTCCAGGAGAGACGAGGGACAGATTGTGGAAGAGACAGGGGGATAAAGTGAAGATGGGAGATAGACGTGGGGAGGCAGTGAAAGAGCCATGAGAGGAGTAGAGGGACTGACAGAGAGGATGCTGGGAGAGTGGGGATGGGAAGTGTTTGGTTAAAACGTAACCTGATAGCCGAGGCTGACTGAGATGATGTGGCAGCCACTAACACGTTGTTTGGTCGGGGAGGTGCTTGTTGCACAGTCACAGCTGATTGTAGCTGAGCGTCTGAGACTCTTCACTGCTGGAAACTGCATGCAAAGAGAAACACACTGCGCACTTACATAACTACAAACTTCTTACAAACTTCTCATAAAGTGCTACAGCTGCTGCTGCTTTCGCTCTTGCTGAGCAACCAGACCTGTTTGCATCATTTGCATATTATTCTGACTACTTGTTATTACCTGCTGAGTGTAGCCAGCCCAGTGTGTGGGGTTTGAATTGACTTTAACATATTTTTACACAATGGTGGCAGATCCAGGAGTATTACTCTGTGCTGCAGTCAAAAGTCTTTTAGTACAACACAGGGTAGTGTTAGTGTGGCACCTGGATTTGATATTGATCCTTTGAAAAATATCTATATTAGTTGAATTTAGGGTTGGGAATTGATAAGATTTTATTGGTGGCAGTGCTATCATCAATCATGCTTTTCATCTACTCTGTTATTGATCCCTGATAAACATTCTGCATGAAAAAAAAAAGTTTTTTAGTGTCTTTGCAACTGTTTTATTTTCTCTGATTCTAAACACGCGTAGTGTAGGATAGGAGGAAAAATGCATTATTATTTACAGTAACAACATTACAAGAAGTATTGTTTAGGTCTGAGCGAGAAAATAAAATCTGATATTTTTGACATTGTGACCATGTTGTGGGATTGACTATAAATGCTTTCACAAAATCTTTACACAATGAGATAATAATAAATAATCATCAGTAATAAATATGTAATGACCACATGGGTAAAGGCAGATAACAGAACAGCTGCAACTGTCTGGTAAGTTCAGAAAATTCAATCACTTTACTGCAATAAAGCCTTTAAAACCAGAAAAATACAACACATTATGTTATCCAAAATAGGACAATATATAGTCTTATATCATCATAATAATATAGCATCGATAAATTGCCCAACGCTAGCACTTTTCTCATCTTCCTCTCCTAAATGAAGCCAGTTTTTGGACTTTTTATTCCTCTCCATTATGATTCAGTCTTGCTGCAAGCTTCCAGCAGTGTTGACCCATAAGTTTGACATTGTTTTGAAACTGAAAACTGTCAGAAAAAACATGCAGACATCAAGAAATGGAACTGATAAATTTGAAGGAATCTAATTCTGATGAAATGGATATTGTGGAACCAGTTCTCAGCTTGAACTTCTTCTCAGTACCCATCCCTATTTGAAGTCAAATTTTAGTCATTAGATTAGTTACTTTTAGTCTTGAGACGAGCAGCTAAAACATCAAATATTATGCAATAATATTTCTTTTTAGTAAGATCCTAAAAGTAATGTAAAACTGACAGTAATCTCTATTTTTATTTGAAGAATAGGTCCCATTACTAATTGTATTCGACGAGGGTAGCTTGTGCTGAACCTATAGAGAATTATCACTCTGGTTCCCCCCAATTTGCTTTACATGACTTTCATTTTTTATTTTTAATGGATTCTGCTTTTATGTTTCAGAACTTTTTCCATTATGGTTCATTGTTACTGCTCTCATGGGCATTTTTGTCTGAAGCAGACAGGTTGTTCATAGTAATACAATTAAAAAAAAAAAAGTGGTGTATTCCAGCTGTAATTTAAAGTGGGATTGTGCACGTGTTTAAGCCTTTAATCTGTTTCCAAGAATTGGCAACAGGCCGAGTGGCAAAATCAACCTCTGAGAAAAGATACTCTCTGGGAGATGAGCAGCTGTTTTTTCACATCGTGGGCTGCAGACCAACGCACGAATCTACTGAAATATGCCAGCCATTGGGGAAAACTTTTTTTTTTACATTAATAATAATTATCGAGCAAAAAAATGTATTACTTTAAATCATCATTTACACTTTTTAAGGTTACTATTTCTTAGATTTTGTTTTGTTTCCTACTTGAAGAAAAAGAAATGACACTTATTTTTCATTTAAATCCTCCTTGAATTGTGGTGTTGCAGCAGTGCAGGAGAGATGCAGTGCTTCTGATTCACTGCACTCTCAGCTGCTGGAGGTGATTAATGCGTGTTCTCTGATAGAACCACGCTAAGCTCATCCAAAGCTCGCTTGTCTCCTTTTTTTCGAAGGAGTGAAAACAAGGGCATTTGGTCTGGACCCAACCCAAAATCTGGAGGTGTTTGGCATAAAGTAGCCTGCTCTGTGGGCCCTCATCACCGTCATCATCATCCTTCCAGAGACAGACAGGAGGGGCTGTTTGTGGTGTCTAGAGGGAAGCGATCCGGACGGGACCGTGGTCGGCTCCAAACCACTACAAGAACATGTCAGTCATCGTTGCCAGGGTAGAGAGAGACCCAGGAGGCACGGCGGGAAGCACTGGCCGTAAAATAGCTGCTGGTTTTACATCATGTGCTGCGGCGCTGTAGGTGGACACTGATATCATCTGTAGCATGATCAAAGGAGTCAGGGGCTAGTATTGATCCGTGTGAACAAACACGTCAGACCACAATTCATTTTCTTGTTTCCTTTTCCTAAAATGGCTTTCTGCATTCTCTCATCTTATTTTTTTTGGTATTGCTATAAATATAATTCTGTGTATTCTCCCCCCCCCCACTCCTCGTCTCTTATTCACTCCCTCTCTCTTATTTTCCCTCGCTGTTATTCCTTGGGGGCTTTTTTCTCGTCTGCCGAGGTGCTGTTTGTGCTCTACCCTCTTCAGAGTTCTGAGTACTTCTGCATGAATATTTCATTGACATGCACACATAGCCCGTCCATATTCTCCTGTGCATTACCTCCGCTGACAAATCCTGCCAGTGCGCACACATTCACAGCGTAAAATGCCCTAAATGATATGTCACGCGTATACATAGAGAGCTGGCTGTTAATCTAAAGAGACGTGACCAAAATGACCCCGATAGAATGTGTTGTATCAAACATCCCACACTGCGAGGAGTTCATGCCAATCTTCCCTTTCTCTCCCCGTCCCTCCGCTGGCTCCTCTCGCGCTTATCTCCACTGATATGGAAGATTTAAAGAAAGCAAAAGGTTCATCTTTAGATGAGTGCACTCTTCGATATCAGTCGACTAAGCCCCAGAGAGTATAATACTTTTAGATCCCCGGCACTCTCACCTCTGCGGTAGCTAAAGCCAGGAACATTTGCCCTTGAGTTATCCGTGCGCTCAGGAACCGTGGGGTCAGGGTCCGATCCTTAATGTTGTTGCATGTGAGAAAGTGTCTTAATAAGCATCTATTGATTAATCTCTTTAACAGCAAAGGGTTAGCACTCTGTCAAGCCCTCAGCCAAGCTTCTGCAGATGTGTATTGATACACCGCTCAGTGCGGGTCTGCCGGCCTTTAGATTGGCTGCCTGAAAAGGCTCTGTAACTAGCGCTCATGTGGTGTGCTTTAAAGAAACAGCTGATCGGTTTTGCTTTCGGCAGTAATGATTCACTTATCGAGAGTTCATGACCGCAGGGGGATGGAGGAGTCTGTAAATTCTGCCATACAGCCTTGAAAAACCAAGAATGTGTCCAAAGCCAGACTTACCGTCTAAAAATATTAGGTAAAGATAAATACAGCGTCTGCCAAGGATACGTCTGCGCTCTGCTATCCCTGCCTCCTCCCGACACCGCCGAGTAAAAGTTACTTAAAGCGGTCATAAATTTGAGAGCGGAGGAGGTGTAACTTACAGCTTGTTGTCTTTTCGCCGTTTTCCGACTCATTGTAAAACAAGGTGATTAAAACCCTGATGTGTGTTGCTTCTGTAGCAGGGTGTGATCACAGTGGGAAGCGTATTAGCTGTCTCACAGGGGCCTTGGCAGGCCTTTATCAGCGCTGCGTGCTGCTGTGTGTGTTCACGTGCTTGACTGTGTGTGTGTGTGTGTGTGTGTGTGTGTGTGTGTGTGTGTGCATGCTGTGTGAATAAGGGAGTCGCAGTGCATGGGTTTCGGGCTGTATATATAGAAGTCTTGGCAAGTGTCAGGTTGTATATTTGTCACTGAAAAGGCCCCCGCACCTCGACCACATGAGACCACGGTTCAATCAATGCAAGCCATTGATATTATGTGGTTCTATCACATGGTGGTGAGCGGGACACTTTTAGATCACTCATGACTCAAAGTTTCAGTAGCAAGCTGTAGGGTGTTAAGAAAATGCCCTTAACCCTTTGATACCTCAGTGAATTAGCCTGTTTCTGTCAAAAACATGGGACAAGGGCGACAAGCAATGGGACAAGATATGGGCCCAAAAAATAGCAAGAAAAAAAAAAGTACAAGAAAACTATCTGCAAATAGGCAAAAATAAGAAAAGAAAAGTGAAAAACAAAAATGTGGTGAACAGAGATTGGCTGTTTTGTTCACCTCACCAAAAAAAAATGTAAAACCATTTTTAAACAGGGTGATTATTATACGCTCATGCTGAAAAACAATTCTAGGGTTTATGTTCGGCTGTATTTCCTTAACCTGAACTCACTATTAAATTCACCCACTGTATGGAATCTGCTTTGGTTTAACTTTCACCACTTTAGTTCACTTCAATTTTAATCAACTAAATTCAAAGATGTAGAAATCTGAAATGATGTTTCGTTGTATACAGGCACTAAAAGACTGAGGCTACTGATGCAGAATTATTAATTTGCTGACTTAATATGGCAAGAGTCTGAGAGCATTGAAAGAGGCATGATGCGACCCCAACCCAAATTTGGGGCTACATTTCCCAGGTGTTCACTTGCTTCCTGTCAAGAGAGGGGAGTCGCTGCCTCTCCTTGTTTCCCCTTTTTTGATATTAACAAGAGCTCATTTTGTGCCAGGTGGAAATTCAGCAGTGGCACAAAATGTAAAACTGAAATGTGAAGGTCAGAAGAGACTCCAGTCTAAGTTTGCAATAATGTATTTCATCTGTGTACCACCAGCTAATTAACCACTTGGTTTCATTTTTAGCATCAGAATGTTATAACCTTAACAACCAACACATCAGTAGGTAACTCCTGAGGCAGTGTCTGTTTCCTGTCCAAGGTCAGTGTTAGTAGAAATGAAATATGTTGTTTTGGTTAGCTGTGTCTAGTAACTCGATCTTCTAAAATAATACATCCTTTGGGCTGTTTGAAAAGAAGTGGCTGGAAACCTTGAGGCCAACGGATCCAAATGTTTGTAATAGTTCACATTGCGATCTTTACTCCACTTGGTCCTCATGATTTGTGCGCTGGATGGCGTCCGTTGATGCTATTTTTGTTTCTGTTCTCCTGTAATAATATAGTTGGTTGTCTCTGGTGCATGGCAGCCTGGCTACGTTCTAGAGCGCTGACTTTTTAGTTGGACCTCACAGAAATATCCCAGCTGTGGTGTGGAGGGAGAATGAAAGCCAGAGCTCCTGTTTTAGGGATGAGTTGATATGGATCTCACTGGCTGTGTTTAATCACTTCTGTAGCCTCAAAGCTTAAGGACTGAAGCATAGTGTGACTTTGGATTCATGGCTGATTATATTCATTTTCAATTAATCTGTTGATTACTTTGTCTCTGAAATGTCATTAATAATATTTTTTTAAAAAAATACCCATCGTATCTCCCGAAAGCATAAAGTTAAGTCCTCAAATTGCTTGTTTTGCTCAACCAACAGCACTGGTTGGCAATGGTTTTTTAGTTTACTGTTATGTAATACCAAGTGATGCAGCAAGTCTTAACATGTGAGAACCAACTTTTTTTTCCCATTTATATTTTAAAAAAGTAGTTGAATGATGTGTTATTATCAAAATATGTGTTCAAATACTCATTATGTAATTTAATGCAAAAATGAGCATTATATGGCTCGAAAAAAAAGAATGTATCACAAGTGCAAAACTGGCAGAAAGGAGCAATACATTATATAAATAATAAACATCTTACAAAATCAAATGTAGTGGTTGTAGTTTCAAATTTTTCTTGGGGGGGGGGCAGACCCCCTGGCTCGCCCAATATGCCTCCATAGCTGTGGCCTTGGATAATCTGTCTGACTCCATGAACTTTTTAACCTTATAATTTGGAGCACAAACACATTCTATGGCATATGAGGGAACTGTGAAAGTGCAGCATTTACAAGCTGAACCTGTGGTCAGACGTCTTGTATGCTACACGTCTGGCTGTGGCTCCCGCTGACACGCAGTTAGCAATGACATAAACCATTTGCTGCAGCCCACAGAGACAATGCTGAATCCGTGCACTCCTCCCTCATTGAAAGCAGCTTATCCGCAGTGAGCATAATTGATAACGTAAATAGAGAGTTGGACGGACGCTCCAGAAGTTTGTCAGGGGCTGTTTACACAATGTTCAATTCTGTTTTTCCTGTGATTTCCTGGACGTTACGCAGAAGCCTGAGATAGGCATGCAGAGGTCGGCGAGCAGACGCGCACGCACAAACACACACACACATGCACGCAGCATAGCACAGCACAGGACACGCTTGACTTTGCACAAACAGAGGCTGCCTGTCCCTGAGTGGGACGTCCGTCCGCAGAGGGAGGTGTAGTGGTCTGGGGAACAGAAGGGAGACCTGGGACAAAACACAGTGACAGCACTGGTATCTCATGATCTCAGTGTTGACTACCTTCACTTAATCACACCATCCATATGGGGCTTAAAAAAAAAGGGCTTGAAGTGAGTCTATTTTACAGTTAGGCCCTGGAAATGAGTAAATTTCACTGGCTGCAGAAACTGGGACTATAATGAAGGCTTTGGTTATTTTTCTATAAATCTGTGTGTGAAATATTGTGAAATTGACCCACTCAGGCGTCCAAGTAGTTTCTCACCATGTCCAGTTGACTCCATGCTGGCTCATATCTGCTGCAATTTTCTGCTCTCGGAGAGCTTTGTGTCAAGATGAATCCAAACTGACAGAGCCCCAGTAGGATATTGATGTGTGGATCAACAACAATAAAAATCCATATGAATTGTTGCTTACTCACTTTTTGCCTCCCTAAATGGCTGCCTGTAAATCTTGCGGTTCATTCCCACACAGCTTAGGTAGAACTGTTCCGACTGATTTGTGGAAAAAGAGGTATTTTGGCTCACTGAAATTTACAAGCTCTCACATGTCTGACTCTTGTTTGCCAATCTCCAGTCCCCGAAGAGCCATTGTCCAATAGAAACTGTGACGAGCCACAACAGGCCTATGAAGCTTTGGATTTCTCAAACATTAGCACCTCTGTCTGAGGCCCCCAAGGAAGTGTGCTGTGCTTTGAAGCAAATTTTCGTAGTGGACATACAGTGGAATTACAACTTTTTTTTTTGTCACATGAAGCAATTGGGCCCAAGATGACTTTTCCTTGTTGACTGACATTGTAAAAGAGACATTTGTAAATCAGTGGACATTTGTGTTAAAATTTCAGACCTTTTCAAAGTGACTTGTTCATTATCAAATAGCGTTTCAAAAGTCTAGAAAAGCTGCAACCCATTAAAATCAGCAGAGGGCTAAACTGTTACACCTGGAATACACTGCATGTGTGAGCAGCACATGATGTCAACCTCACCAAAATGCAGCGCTGTAGCTGTGACGTTTCTGCAAGGCTGTCTGGTACTATGAGTACTGTATTTCCATATATTCCACCGTTTCTCTAGTCTAGCCGCTTGTCTTGCAAAAGTCTGCAGCGTGCCTGCCCTGTGGGCCCAATGATTTGGAAGATCTTGGTAATTTTGTACTCAGGATGTTGAACTTCTTTTGGCTACATGCAACACTGTGCAATATTCATTCGAGTGAACAATGCCCCTACCCGAATTCTGCAGTTCTCTTTATACATCCTTTATCTTGCTAATTAGCCTACCTCTTATAAGGTAAAAGGTAGATTTATTAGTCACTTTTTAAATGTAGTTGAAAAAAATGACATTAAAATACTATAATGAGGCTTTTGGTTATTTTTCAATAAATCTGTGTGTGAAATACTGTGAAATTGAACCAGACTTAAGTCTTCCAAGTAGTTTCTCGCCATGTCCAGTTGACTCCATACTGGCTCATATCTGCTGCAATTTCCTTCTGTCAGAGAGCTTTGTGTCAAGATGACGATAACCTAATATTATTTACAAAGACACGGGGCGTGATATCAGCTAACTATAAATTATAGGTACTAGGCCTAATCACGCCATAGGCCTACATGACCAATGCTGCTCCTTAGGCTACTTTATGTCGTCTAGATGTTAACATATTGCCTGTTACATTTAGCTTTATTCTCTGTCTTTTAGCATTATATCCAGTAGATATCTATCGTGTGCTTATTTGTAGACCTTTATAGATTCCTCATACTGAAACAAATCAGTGGAAAACATTAAAAAGTCAGTTGAAGAGTTTTCAGCCAACGGAGTCGTAGCATTTTTAGCTAAAGCAAATATTCTGGCAACATCCGTCATTTCAACCGATAAAATTGGTTGAAATGAAAAGCTTGCCTGAGTTTATATCTAAACCAATTAAAAAACAAAAACTATAAATTTTGAGTGATATTTCTGCCTGTGTTAACGCTGTAAACTGCACATGTGCCTCTTGCTAAAACAGGAAGCCTGACAGGCGTAGCAACAGTAACTAAGGGAGGCTGCGTGTAGGGATCAGTCAGTTATCTCATCTAACTGCTACAATTACATGTAGCCTATCTCCTATGTGTATTGATCTGGCTCTGCTGATTTTGTCCTGACATGCTCAGCACTATCTTTTACGATCTGACTTTTGGACACTAGTGCTTTTGTATATGTGTCTAATTCTGAGGAAATTGATATTCTCAGAAGTTCACTTTTGGGGCAGAACCAAATGTAAATACAACCTTGGATGTTGACATGAATTTGCTGACACAAGTTTGTGTCCATCCTGGCCTTTCGCTGAGAGGGGACTTCCTAGTTTCAGCCCTGCATCTTGTGCCAAAACAACTGTTATCACTCTGGGGGAGAGATGGGTACTTTCCCCCCAAAAGAATATGCAAGCTTGTTAAAGTAACAAAATATACTTACTAGAAATGTGCAAAATCTGTCTTTCTTGTCTGGTTTTGTGAGGAAAAAATGCACAATTTTCATACATTCCTGTGACCAAATTGACCAAATGTTTCTCATTCTCAGTCTATAACTAGCTCGCATGTGTGTTTGTGCAGTGTGAGTCTTCAGCGTGATGTTTTCAGAGTACACACTTCCGCTCTGCTCCCCTAGCAGTTTGGCCAGCAATTTGCCCGTTCAGCACAATGCATTGTGGGATCCCACTCCTTAATCCTAGGGTTAAAATTGAGTGTACGTTCTCTGCAGCCATAACGAGCGCTCAGTCGTCACAGAGAGCGGTGACACATCCCAATTACCCCTCTCTATCTAAACCTGAGCGATCACTCCCAGAACCTTGTTAAAAGAAGATAGGAAAGTGGTGGGGGATGGTGACGAAAGGATCTGACCTTGCGCAAGTGTGTGTGTGTGTGTCTGTGTGTGTGTGTGTGTCTGTGTGTGTGGGGGGGTGTGGGTGGTCATATGCTGACAGGAGATACGCGACATCACACATGCAAAGAAGCGCTCTGTGTTGCCAGCAGATCACATGGGCATGCACAAATCCACAGCGTCACGGAGACAGAGCAGCCCTGCAGCGGATGATTTAAGAGCTGGCTGGAGCAATCAATATTTCAGCAGATATGAAATCTAGAAACGCCGTCCAAGGTGTATTTAAAATGATGTGAATCTGGGCAGTAGAATAAGCGCAATATAAATCATTAGCCGCCAGTCCTGTTGGAATGTAGCTTACAGCTTTGTATGAAACTCTGTGTTTTTGTGGGGTGTGTGAAATGAGCAGAAATTACAGATCGCTTTG
This sequence comes from Plectropomus leopardus, assembly GCF_008729295.1. Lineage (NCBI taxonomy): Eukaryota > Metazoa > Chordata > Actinopteri > Perciformes > Serranidae > Plectropomus > Plectropomus leopardus. Next base: position 25,507,016 of record NC_056477.1, on the reverse strand, counting down.
TCAAAGGTTACTGTGTCATAATTACAACAGGAGACTGTGAACAAACTGATATATGGATCTGATAAGATGTTAATGAATTGGAATCAAATCGTGCAGGATGTAAAGACCGAAGGCTGCTGGAAAACTCAAAAAACTGTCCGACCTGATTTTTTGTCACAACCTCCTGCTTTAGTCCTCTTTCCAGGTGAGGCGCAGTTCAGCTTGAATACCTGTACTATCATACTATATAGTATGTCAGAAAAAGATTTAGTATGTCCCAATACATCATTTTTCAAATGCAGTATGCCAAAAACACCATGATGTTCTTCCACATCCTGTCCGATTTTGCAGTAGCCTTTGTAAACCAGCATGCTTTTGTAGCTATTCTAACCCACAATCCTCTGCGCAGTGGAAGATATGTCACATCATCTGAGCTACAAACACATAAGAACTTGTTATCTAATGCTGTGACGATAGATGACAGCGCATGAAAGTGACTAATGACCAGTTGAATAGCAATGATAAGAATATAAATTGTTTAAGTGATCAAAGAAATCATAAAGATAACCAGTGACAAAAAGAAAAAAGGGAAAAGACTGATATAGAAATGCAGATGTTGGTTAATTTCACTGAATATAAATTGTTAGAATTTACAATGTATGCAGATATAACTTCAGACATACATTGCAAAGTAGCAACAGCAGAGCTCTGCAGGTTGACCTCAGTCTCTGACAAGCTTGGTAAATGGCATTTGGCTTTATCGTCATGGTAACAGATGTATGAGCGAGAGTGTCAAAGTTCAGGGGGCGGTGCTATGAAGAAGTAGCATATCTGTGTGCGTACTTCATGCAACAGTACATACTGTGTAAGGGCAGCCGCGGTACCTGCTAAAGGTAAAAAGAAAAACTGTGATTCAGAACACACTAATTGTCACTGTCATGATCATAGGTTTTGTTTGTTGTAGTTTATTCTGTTTTACGTTGAAGTCAAGATCCTCAAGTGTCGTTTCTTGTGTCACTTCCTGCTTTTGTGTGTTTCTCACCTGTTTTATGTCACGCCTGTCTTCTGTCAGTCTCGTTAGTCCTTCTCTGTTCCCAGAGTCTTCCCTGCACACCTGCTCTGTTTTAGTCTTGTATGCTCCACCCGCTGTTGCCTGCTACACACTTGTTGACAGCCAATCCCCATGTTTCTCTCCTTGTGCCCGTGCCCACCCTTCAGCCTTTCTTTTGGGTGATTAGTTGTTTTCTCAGCCTGCGTCACTACCTTCCTGAGTTCATCTTTGCTTTCATTCTGACAACCCCGTTTGTTTTCAGATTCATTTTTGGTTTTATTTTAAGTTTTCTCGCCTGTCTGTTTTGGAGTCCTGCATTTGAGTCCTCATTTCAACTGAGACATAACAATCACAGTAAGTTGTGACAGTGAATGTGCGCAAAGACTGGCACAGAAGTCATTTTAAGTCACTTAATGTTTGATAGCTTCACCATTAACGCATGCCCGAACGCACTCTTGTTTTATCTCTGTTTTGGTCTCCACAGCTTGCTTTTGTTGCTGTGTTTACCACTTATTTGTTAAATTTGTCTGTGTATTGTCATAGATACGTAAATTATTTTAAACAGTCTAATATGCATGCGTGTAGTAGAAGAAGTAAACTTTGAGATGAGTTAAATAGATCGACCAATACCTGATTCATCTATCCGGTGTCAGTATGGGATTGTTGAATTCCGACTGATTGGTGCACAGATGTACATGACGTCACCTATTTCTCACTGAGCGCTGCACCTCAAACCAGCGAGAAGAACTCAGACAAAACAGCACAGACTGAAAGCTCTCAAGAGAAACATGTGGTAACACTGGTAGAAAATGTTGTGAGAAGTGAGAAGCTGATCGAGAAATTCTATTTCATGACCTTTAAACTTTGGGTAGTTTATGAATGCAGTTAAAAAAAAAAAAATCATTGTTTCTGTTTTATTGAATTTCATCTCGTTCATTATTTGCCTTACGGAAAATATTTTGAATCGTTGGTAAGGATTTACACACAGCTAGCTGCCTTTGCCAGTAACCAAACACATGTCTTTATCCTCATGTGGTGCACGGCTCTACCTGTTAAGTCTTTTGGCATCGCAGTGTTTGGACAAACAGTGGAAGTTATTAACTGGGTGGACGAGTAGACCGGACACTCCAGCAGCAGGTAACACAGGCCTGATGTGGTCTAACAAGTCACTGTGGGATCAAATCTGCGGACTGTACTGTACGCACTGTAGACTGTGTGTTTTAGTGTTGTTAGACTTCCTGTTTAGTTAACAATATGTCATTCTCGTTTCTACAAGACTTGGGTTTTGTGGGTTAACCCTTTGAATTCTCAGCAAATTGCCTTTTTTCTTATAAAAGCATAGAAAAAAAGGCAATGAGAAACTTAAACAAAAATGACTTTTAAAAAAGCAAGAAATTGGTAACAAGTTACAAGAAAATTACCTGTAATTAGAAAACAAAGACAAAAAAAGTAAAAGTAAAACAAAAGACCTGAAAAATTCTAGAATAAAATACAAATATATGCAATTTGAGGATCGGGGTATGCCTTATCATTTTGTCTACGATAATATTGGCATGATTTCTAATTTGATGAGATTAATTCATATCGTGATAATGGCAGAATATTGGTGGGAAAATAGCAGCACATACAGGTCCAGGTGGAAAAAACAGCTCCGTCATGTATATATATACCATTTATAGATTGAAGACAATTTATATTTGGAGATTATTTGGATGTGTATTTTTTGATCAATTTTATTTTGTTGCGATAATATTTATACAGAATCTGGATCTCACTCTGAATTTCTGTTGTTGTTTACAAACTAAAGAACTGAGAGATCATTTTTGCTCATTTTTACTGATTATTTGAAGGTGATCTACATTTATGTTGACATTTACATCTGTAACACACTCATGTTGCAAAATTAATATTTAAATATTCTCAGTATTTTCTGTCATATTGTGAAGAATATTGTTTTCGCAAAAAAAACCTAGAATATCGTGATAATATTTCACAGCCATATTACAGAGACATTTCGTGTCATGGTGCTGATTCCCTTTTTTCTGCATGTTTTTGAGAGAAATCAAACCAATTTGCTCAAGTTTCAAAGGTTTCAATTCTTGTGAAAGGCGTCTGAAAACTGTCGATTCAGGTTTCAAAGGTTGAAGGTTAAAATTAGAGTACTCATGATTAAGGGGAGACTCGGGGGGGAAAAAAACAGAGAGACACCTCACAAGTATAGTCTGCATCGGTGCATGTGTGTGTGTCTGTGTGTCTGTGTTTGCACTCTGGTGTATTTGAGGGAAAACTCAAGTCTTGAGGCCCAGTGTGTTGAATAATGTGACACAGTTTTGTGTGTTTGTGCCTTGCAGTAACACTCAGCACGAAGTCCTGTCCAAGTTCTCTTTTTCGTGCTGGACAAATGCATAATTCAAAGAACATATAGTTTTTGTGTTCAGACATAATTCATTTAAAAAAAAAAGAACAAAAAAAAAAAAAAGGAAACAGCGACGACTGTCACTGAAATAATCACAATGGAGGCGCTGCATCGCCTCTGAATATTAATTCATCACTTAAAGATCCCTGCGGTGCGTTTCATCGATTCGTTTGCTGTTGTAATGTGAGCAATGGATGGTTGAATTATGCTGAAGCGGTGTTTCTGTAGGGCTTTTCTATCAGGCGGATATTTTGACATGGAGGAGTGGAGCTTGGGTGTAGGATCATTACCCATCTTAACCACCAACGTCCATAAACAAGACAGACGTGGTCAGGATGAGTAATTTGTATCCGCAATCTCATCAGACGTAAATCCTTGCCTTTTGCTGGCATATTGACAGTCAGAGGATAAACAATTTATCAGTGATTTTATAATTTCTCCCGCAGCTCTTTTTATATGTGCTTTACTTGTTCTGCATTCTCACCTCATCTTCTTTCCCTCATATCTTTTTTTTTAATTTTTGCCCCTAAACAGAAACCTGAGTAACAACAAGATCTCCCTGCTGAGGAATGGCTCCTTCTATGGCTTGGCTGTCCTGGAAAAACTGTGAGTACTTAAATCAGGCTCTCTTTGCTGCTTTGTCCTCCCTAGTGTCCTAATAATTGTTGTCACATCAGCTGTATTGCTCTGTAGCAGTGGTAGAAGTATTCCGATGTTTTACTTAAGTAAAAGTGCTAATACCACACTTTGAAAATCCTGTTGCAGTAAAAGTCCTGCTTTGACAATGGTACTTAAATAAAATATATTCAGGAACATGTACCATGCACCTTTTTTTAAGTATGCAGTATAGAAAAACTAAAGTACAAATCCAAAAATTCTAAATTATAAGGGAAATAGAAAAACACTCAGAAACCCCACAAAAATCTTTAAAAAAAATAGAAAAAAACACCCCCAAAAAAGCTCCTCAAACATTTTTGAAAAAAAAAACACCCAAAACCTGGGAAACTCAAAATACTAGTGTTACTCATAACACTAAAATAAAAAAAATTAAAAAAACAAATTAAAAAATAAGAAAATATATTTTCTGTCTATCTGCTAATTGATTAATCAATCTAATTTTGCAGCTGTATTTGTATAAACAGTTTGGTAATTGAATTTATAACATAAAGTCATATTTTATAAACTCTTTATGTTTTTAATGCAAAAATCTCACTTTGTAAAGTAATTAAAGCTGTCAGATTACTGCGGTGAGATAAAAAGTACCAAATTTCTCCCTTAGATGTAGTCCGGATAAAAGTATAAAGCAGCATAAAAAGTAAAATACTAAATTAAAGTACAGGTACTTCAAAATCATATATGAGTATATGTACTCAGATTCCACCACTGCTCTGTAGCAGGGAAAAGGCAAAGAAGGGGCACGGTGGGAATGAGGAGATCCTTGTTTAGGGGCTTACCCTGCAGAATTCTTGGTTTTCACCTTTCAGCCCTCGCGTTTAACCTCAATTGCCGCAGTAAATTTCTTGAAAGGGATAATATATAGCATCATATAAGGGCCTAATGCAGCGCGCTCCGACAGATGGACTGACAGCGCCGAGTCCATGTTGATGAGTCCACATCATATACAATGTCCCGGAGGGGTGTGTGCGTGCAGCCTGATGATGAGCTCAGTGATGGCTGTCTTTTCACGTCTGCACCCCCCTGAAGTCAACTATTGATTGCCTTCACCTCCGTCCAGCACCAGTGATCACTGCTCCTCCACCTGATGGTGACACTGACATGGGCTGATGATGAGGAAATCACAGAGGGGCCGAAATCACACAGAGAGGAAGGCTTAATAACTCTCCCCTTTCAGTCAATCATCCTCAGATGTATGCGCTTATAATCGTGCATATTAAGCTCACACACACACACACACGCACGCAGGCGACTGCTTTGAATATTATTCATCGGCCCCACGTCTCCCTGACAGTTAAATTCGGATTGTAATGTCAGTGGAGTAATTCTGCCCCGCTTCCACTTCTTTTTGGGTGGCTGTGTCACCGCTCGACCTACAGGATGATGTCACCTGTCTCCCCGGGCCTTATTAGCGCCATTAAACCGCTCCGCCGTCATCCACTCTAGCTCTGGAGTGATGGAGCTGATTGTGAGGCTTTAAAGGATGCTCAGCCAAAGGTTTGTCTAAGCTGACCTCTTGGAGCAGCGTTTTGCGGGGCCTATCCCTTCCCTCACCTCGCTCTCTGGGTACAGCCTGTCCATCCGTCCCGCCACATGCAGCATTTGGCAGAGATGTGTCCGTCGCTAGCAGTCGATGCCAAGCCAGGTAGCCTCGGTGAGTTGAAAGTGGCGGCCAGCTGTTCTCTCGTCTGGCCCGGCCGACTGCCTGCCTGCCTGGCCGGCTGGCTGCCGGACTGGATGTGAGGGTTGCGGTGAACTGGCAGCTGATTGACAAGCTTAATAACGCATGGGTGTGCGTTTGAAGCACTCGTGCTGCAGCTGTGGACCTTGTAGGGCAGGAATGGAAACATGGTAATCCCAGAAAGAAACTTTTTCTTTGTATAAAATGCAAATAAAACCAGGTTCTCCTGATTAAAGGGCTACTTTGCCCAAATTCCAAAACTTATTTTTGTATTTACTTCTGGTGGTATCTTGTTATGCAGATATATTTGGTTGAATTTTTTCGTGATCTTGAGACATGCTTCTTCCTCAAATACGAAGGAGGTGAAAGAAACTTAATTATAAGTTTTATTTTGTTTTTTTAAAGTGTGTGTGTCCCCTCTCTAAATTTGAAGTTTTTTTCAGGTCTGTAATCACAGTACAGGCAGAGCTCTTGGTCAGTTCTTTTTCCTTCAGCAGCAGTTTTTTAAGTTGCTGGGTGGATAATTAATCTGTCGATCCAGTCAGAGCTGATCACGTTGATGAAAGGAGCAGACGCATTGAACCGTAAATTTTCGCTTTCAATGAACCTGATGTTCTGCTGCTCCATCTGTGCACAGAGTACATGTTACGTTCCGAGAGTATGGTGCAGTGAAAAGTATATTATTTATTTTATTTTATTATTAGGTATATTTATTTTAACATTGACTTAACAGTCCAGTTGGTAAAAAAAGAAAATCTATTTGTGGTGGCAGATGTTTTAATCATGGCAAACTGGTACAAATAATTGTGCAGGAAACTGGGGGTGGAGATCTTGCATTGTTAGGTATCTCTAAGGGTAAGACGGAAAATGCTAATTTTCTGCTTATTTAAGCCTTAAATCAAAGGTCAGAGGGTGTAAACCTGGTAAAGTTGCATCATCTTTTAGCATCTAATCAGTCCTCACTAGTTGCTTCATCCATATACTTATCATCATCATCATCATCATCATCATCATCATCATGGCATTCAAGTCAAAAGCACATCAGCAACTTTATTAATCTCCCTCAGGGCGATGCTCTTAATGTGATTTGCCTCTATAGCCGAGGAAGTGTCCTCTTAATGGAGGGTCCCTGTATGTTGGATGATGGCCTGGATCCCCCCATATGGACACAAGCCCATTACCATCGGCCAAACTGGGTCCCATGGGAGCAAAGCGGGAACAAAGCCCATCACTGTTCTCTGGTCAGGACACTGAATCTAGCTTTTGCCGCTTCATCATGGGTTCCCACCGCAGAGGCGCTCAGTGTGTGAAGAATCTGTGAGAAACGGATGAGGCTGGCATATTTTTCATACTGATCACACTGCATCAGATTTGACGCTGGTGTGATGATGTTTCTGTAGATATTTTGGACTGGAAATGCATTGAATCTAGAAAATGTAGAATTATTTTTTTTTTATTCGGAAAGCTTGGAACATATGCAGGGTTTCCCACACATTCATTTATTTGTGGCACGACTAAAACATCTGCTGCCACGCAGTGAAATGTCCATATTTAGAGATGAAACAGAATGATCAAAAAAAAAAAAAATCACACAAGTTAAAAAAAAACACGTTTTCTGACTGTTGCACAATCTCACTATACTTTTAACCCTTTGATATGTAAGCAAATTTGCTCAATTTATCACAAAAACGTGAGGGCTGAAAAAAAGATAAATTAAATAAATAAAACAAATAAAATAATAAATAAAAAGAAATAAGAGTTATAAGAATATTATCTGAAAATAAGAAAAAAGGAAGAAAAAACATAAAATAAAGAAATTACCTCAAGAGAGTGCTAAAAAAATGTACTTGTTTTTCTGTAACATAATTTTAAATATTTAATGAAGAAAATTGTAGGAATAGTTTGCAAGGCACTTTTTGCCAAGGTGCTTGTTATGGTTTTTCTCATATTTTTTTGAAAGAAATCAAAGCAATTTCTCAGGCTTCAGAGGTTAAATGCTGATGTCAATCCATTTGTTAGACAACAACATAGACAACTATAGCTCAGAATAATATATTCATATAACCAAAACTGTGTTTTCAGATTGTCAAGTATTCCCTCTGATCCTTTTGGCTTACAAACACATTGTGTTTTTTACAGCTGTGGTTATTTTTATTGTTGTGGTGGTGGATGTGACAGCCGCTTCATCCTCGGCAGACCGTCTAAATGTTTTTTCATTGAGAGCAGCGGGCTCTGTGTGACCAAACATTACTTATCCAGCCTGAGGAGTTCAGAGGCTGGCTGAAGAGACAGAGTGGACCTCGACACGGGGCAGAGACACTATCAGGATTCAAAGTGGCGTTTGCAATTGCTCACTCTGAAAAGTAGATGTCAGAGGAGGCGTCCTTTAAAAAGTTTCCTGTTGTCCCCTTCGCGGAGGTGGCGTTTATTCAGTCTCCCTCATGAATGCGTCTCCTTGGGAGGTGATTGATGAGGGCATGGTGTGCGGACGCGTCCCTCTGGCTCATTGAGCATCAGAATGTGTGACAGATTGTGAGAGAAGAGTGCAGGCGGGACAAATTCAATGATCACATGATCAGAGAAAATCGTGTTGACCCAGAGGTTATCACCAGGTCAGAGGTCGGAGGTTATTAACAGGGCCAACGGAAAAAAAAGAGCATTATTGACCTGTTTGGATCAATAACACTTGATTAAGGAAGAGGATCACTCAATCTTAGATTTTAAATCGTGTGTTGCTTTGTCAATCAGAAATCATGCCCTGATATGTAAGTAAGAAATAATTTGTACTTAATTGAGTTTCCTAATTATAAAATATGGGTATTAACATTGAATTATTTTTTTATACTTACTTATGGATGTGTGCTTGCTCATTGTTCCCTAATGGTGCCTGTTTTTATTTTTTTTTATCTGTTTACCTGAGAGGACATGAAGTAAGATGAAGCATTTAATGGATCTAAGCATAGTCTTGAAATATGAATGGTTTTATTGTTGTTTTAGCATCGCTGGGTCACAGTTGAGGCAAAACATGTGAGCACCATTACTGACCATGTTTGGAGAGACAGAGAGAAGACTTTTCTGGGAATTTACACAAGGAGCAGTTGGATGCTGGAAGCCTGATAACTTCATAGAGAGATTTACAATATTTATTTCCATCTCAGGAGTTATTCCATGTTTTGTTTTGTTATGCTACTTAAAAAAAAAAAAAAAAAAATAGCAAGAGAGCAAAAGGGCCATGCATCAAAGGCATCTCCTGGAAGAATTTGCTTCACACTCTCCTTGAACTTTTGCTTTGTTCTGATAGAAATATCTCACACTGATGAGAACAGTAGTTCCAAAATAGGACACAGTTGCTGAGCTGTTAACCACGACTGCATCATCTTCACAGTTCAAGGTTTCTTGGAGCGTTTTTTGACTCCATCTGCTGTAAAATTGCCTCCGTTGGCTCCATGTGACTCATTTAATTTTGTGAGTTGGCTGAAACGAAGGCGCCCGCACAAAAGTGACGAGCTTGTTTTCACTCCTTTCTGTAATCTCGGAGAAAATCACTGCAAATATCCCATAAGCACTGCTCATCCACCCGCGAGGAATAAATTGCACTCCAGCGGTGTTTGAGAAATGTTAATCATCGCCCCAACTGGGTTCAGACTGTTGAGACGTTTAAGTGTCACAGACTTTTTTTTTTAAACCCTGTCTGACTTTACATATACTGTAAAAATGTATGCAAAATACTACTTGCTTTACTTGATTTGTGTTGACAGTTTCAAATAGGCTATTTGATTGTGCTGTATGTCTTGCCAAGAAGGTTGAATAATTAATGCAGGCCACAGGCCTCCAGCCCTTTAGTGTATGTAATGTTTCTATAATGCAAACACAGATAGAGTACAAGTCTGAAGCCATTTGATGCTCTGGCAGCGGCAGCCACAGGCCTGTCACAATGCGTACACATTCAGCCTGTTTAATTGGACTGAACTGTCCGAGTGTCCACCTTTTCCAGTGAGCTTTCAGCACATATTAATTTACAATCCTGTAGGTGGTTTTCTGTCTCGGTGAGTGTTTGCTGTAATTCGGACTGTGCAGCCAGGCCCGTCCTCAAAGCATCTTGCAAACTGACCCATGAATATTTAACACATGAATAAATGGTTTTAATAAACAGATTCCACATTAGCATCACAGTCGGTGCCAATATATATGTTACACTTAGGCTTGTTAATGTTAGAGTCAGTTAGAGATGAGAGAGGTGAAGTAAAGGATATGCTGCATGATTTTTAACTCCATTATTGTGAAACTGAAATATGTTGTTGCTATATACCGTATCTGCCTCTGTCTCAGTATCCCCACTTTGTGGAGAATCAAAGGTATGTACTTGTAATTAATAATCTGTGACTCTTGGAATTATTTGTTGATCAGTTATTTAATTCATAGCACAGTCTACCGCGATTCAGTTAGGGCTAAACGCTAACATCTGCATGCTAACATGCTTACAATTACAGTGTTAACATTTTGATGTTTAGCAGGTATAATGCTGATCACATTCACCATCGTAGTTTAGCTTGTTAGCATGCTAACATTTGCTAACCAGTACGAAACACAAAGTAAAGCTGCGAATGATCGGAACGTCAGTAGTTTGGTTAGGTATTAAGTAAGGTATTTTCTTTTGAACAAAAGAATCGCACAAATTAAGACTTAAAGTCTGATGAAAAGTTAAGGGATCACCAAAGTTATTACAGTTCAGCCTAGTGAGGACATGGTTACATATCATGGTAATCCATCCAATAACTGCTGAGACATTTGACTCAAAAAGACAGATGTCAACCTCATGGCAGTACTAAAGATAAATTCATGTACATATTTCACTGAAAAAAAACAAAAAAAGGACTTATAAGTCCGCTGCTGTCTCTTAAGGAAAAGTCAGACTATCGACCAAGTCAGTATGATTCATCCTCTGGTAATCATGAATGTCTGCACAAAATGACAAATCACCAGAAAAAAAGGTTGTTTTGTATTTCCTACAAACCTCAGATACATTACATAAGTATATTGTTCTGTGAAATGTTAAAAACGTAACGTTTCTCAACAGCACCGTGGAGAGAGCATGATTAGGTTAGGAACATAAAAATGGCTTTGACTGTGGTAGGGGGGAAAAAATCATGTTTTGGCTTAAAATACCCAATTTTTGGTAGCACAAAAGCTGCTGGGAAAGAAAGGTCAGGTGATTTAACAACACCTTGGTTTGGTAGGTTAACTGCTGCTAAAAAAAAAAAAAAACTCTACAATGTGTTGGTGAAAAACACACAGGTTTGGTGTATGAGTTTGCAGGGGAAAGTGGCCATGTGTTTTTAAAAACCACACAGGTTTAGTGGCTCAAATTCTGCTGGGAAATGGTGTAATGTGTCGCCAAAAAACACCCCGGTTCAGTGCCACAAAAACCGCTGACTAGTCACTGTAAAGGGTTGCCAAAAAACAACTGGTGTTGTTTGTTGGTTTTGAACCGTGGTCAGCAGCTTGGCAGTCTCGCAGATGTGACACAGCATACATCATCCCCTCCCCAGAAAAAGTCAGCCCATATACGATATCGCTTTAAAAAACATTGGTATGAAACATACAAATGTAATTTATCCATGGTTTGCAGAAACGTACAGTGCGAACCTTTCCTGTTACAGCTGGGCTGAAAATTTCATCAAACGTCTTTGAAAACTTGAGATTTTTCAGTGTGGAGGAAAGTAGTGGGCAGTCTGACCTTGCCCTCTCTAGAGTCACAGCACCTGTGTGCTGAGAACTCAAGGTGATGTCTTCAAATGTCTTGTTTTGTCCAACCAACAGTGCAAAAACCCCAAAATATTCAATATACAACAATTTTTAAAACAGGCAAATGGTAATATTTGAAGGAGCTGGAACCAGCAAATGTTTTGCTGGATGAAAAAACCAAAACAATTTATTATCTAAATTGCTTCAGAATTCTGTCAGCCGACCAAATGACCAAATTGTTTTGACTCTACTCTCAACTCTCCAGTCTGAAATATGTTATAAACTGGATGTAGTGTATGTGTGTGTGCTCTGACCTGAGCCCTTTACATAATGTGAGATTCTTGTTGTTTACAGGAAACAAGTTGGCTTCACAGTACATACACACATCCAGCTGTAGACCCCAACATGCCACTGAGAAATATGATACGAGTTATACTAATGAACGTACTGTATGTCATCGTCTCATTTCATTAAGTGCGCGTACAATGGAGTACATCACGCAGCATCACTTTCCATTTGGAAGAGTGCCCGAGTGGCCGCGGCAAGCTGCAGTTTTATTTGCTTACGTACTTCATGTAGAATGTGACCTTTTGCGAATCTGATTTTGATAATGACATCAACATTGAGATCTATTTAATGAGACTCTGCATGATTAAATACTGTTTGCTCACAAAGAGAGAGCAGCACCGTGTCTGGAGGCTTTGCCTGCAGTATTGTGTGTGGTCTGGTCAGTGTTACTGCGTGCATTTTTTACCCACACCCAACACATTTGTGTGCGCACACCTCTGCTTCAGTGTGACTGTGTGATGTGGTAATCATCTAGATTCAGGGAGGAATCTGCCCATTAGTGTCACATAGTGAGCAGGCTGATGTCCTCAGGGTCACATGGCTCGGGAGAAATTGAGCAGGCTAAGATATACAGTGCAGTTTAAATTAATTGGGAAGCACTTCAGTAGCTTTTCAAACATTAACCACAAACGTTGGAGTTTATACTGAGGGCTGCTCCTGCTCTTCAAACAGGCAGGGCCGGGGGAGTAGAAAATGGTTATTGTTTAAACATTCATCTCATTTGAGCTGCTCCAGCTGTATCTACAGTGGATATGTGGGGCAAGTCTCCCCAAAGGTAGTTATCATTTGTTTGTACGTGTGTGTGTGTGCATGTGTACCGTAAATTCTCAAATAGTGGCCAGGGCTTTTGTTTACCTCGGCTAAATAGAGAAACAGGTCTTTGTTTGACACAGACTATTATCAGAGGCACTACTTAGATTTTATTTCCCCTGTTCCAAAAGTATATTTAATATACTGCATTCAGAAGACTCTCTGTTTTCTGATTTGCTGCACTTTACTGTTAATATTCTGTTGCTTTCTGCTCTTACTGCAAATGCTGTGCTTTCTATGTCTGTTTTATATTTAAAGCCTCATATGGCAAATTCTCGTCTTTTCCCTGGAACGTCTGTATTGTGGTATATTGGAAATGTGGACTGTCATTAACAGCTGCATTTTAAAGTGCAACTGAATAATCAGATTGAGAATACAGTATTTCTGCTAAAAATAAGCCAAACTCAGACTAATGGAGTGGTGAGTGTTGTTGCACGGATGGAAATAATGTCGTGGAAATGTAGATTATGCTGAATTTATTATGCAAGTCGTAATGGTACCAGTCATTTTGCTTTTTTGTGACCTTTATAGAAGTGCTGGATTTTATAGGAGTATTTATGGGTATGCTTGTGAGCACGTGAACATCAACTGCAGAACATGTGTCATAGTGTGCTTTTGCATTAGACCCCTCTATAACTTGTTGGGGTCTTGTTGGAAAGGTGAAGTTGTATGTAAATGCAAATCAGTATGTATGCACAACAGTATTGGCACATCATTGGTATCAGCAGATGTTGGCTTTAAAATGAAATATTGGATATATCTATTGTGGGAGGACCACAGTTGGGTTACAAATCAGTACACTATCGATATTGTGATATGAGGCTAGACATTTTCTTAGATTTGGAATATTAGATTTGGGATAAAGAAAATTTGCTTTTACTCACCTCTGCAGCAGCTGCTCCTCTAATCCATTGACCTGATCAGATTAGATCAGCTCTGATTGATCTGACCAGAAAACTGATCAACAGGAAGTCTTGAGTGTGATCACCAAACAGTTTGTTCCTCAATTTTTCATCCAGTTACTGAAACTCAACAAACTGCTAGTGAGGAAAAAGTAAAATTCGAAGAGATCCGCCCTGCGCTTCATTCATGAACGCACAAAAATTCTCAGAATTTAAAAAGCGGACACAGAATCATCCGCAAGGAACAAACACATGCAAAAGATTGTTTGCTTATCCAGCAAACCCCCCAGTAGTCAGTCCTAGAACTATTGCAATATAAATATTGAGGTATTTGGTCAAAAATATTGTGATATTTGTTTGTCTCCATATTGCCATGCCATACTATGGATCCACTTTGTAAAGAAAGATATATATTTTGAGGTACTCATGTCTGCTGTACACTAATTGTACAGTTTTAAAGTAAAAGTACCCTATTGATTTGGGCAGTTTTAGATACGTTGTCCTTGTTTAGCATGTTATTGCTCTACTCCTGCAAGTAGCGATGACAGAATAGAAGCTAGCTTGCTCTACAGAACTGCTCAGCACAAGTATGACATACAATATTTCAAACTTTTACTTACACAAAAACAACCTAGTGTCGTGTATGCAAGGAAATGCTGGCATGACTTAAACCTACCTTGGCAGCTACTTTTCTCTGTTGTCTTTCGATTGCTTTATTGACCTTTTATTGTTGCCAGGCCCCTTCACAGGTTACTCTGCACTTTCAGAATCCTGCATGAGCCTAAATTAGACAGTTTAGTGGCTAACACAGCAAGGAGGTTCAGGGTTAACCTTAATTTTATTTGTTGAGTTCACAGTATACCTCCCACAGTCGAAAGACAAGCAACCTAGGTAAATTAAAAGCTCCGCAGGTGATCAACTGTGTGTTGGACTGGTACTGTATAGATGCACCCTCACTGGATGTGCTCTGGGATTGGCTCCAGCTCCTTGTGATCCTTAACAGGACAAATGGAAACAGATCTGAATGGTTGTTAAGGTAGCTTATGTGTTGAGTTTGATTAAATGAAATATGCATCCTCGAGGCCAGACCAGTTGGGAACCAATGGTAGTGTCCTTGTTTGTGTGGGTAATACAAAGTGAAAAGACAGGGAAAAGGGGAGAGAGACCTCATGAACTCATCAGTGCTGCTCTTTCCTAAATGCAAATTTGGTATTGTACCAAGGGCAAGTTAAGTAGTTAACGTGTTAAGAATAGGGCAGGAAATGTTATCAAATTCTGCCTAGGGTCCTCAAAAAGGGACAGTGTACATTTTTTCAGTTTGTTTCATCCTTTTTGTAGTACCAGACATGTGGAACTTAACTGAGGACATTATGGATCATGTAAGGGTTCCAGCAGATCCTTAAAAATTCTTATAAGGCTTTAAATGACTGTTAAAATGTCTTAAATCTATCTTATGAAAGTCTCAAAAATGCTAAGACATTGTTCTGACGTTGTGTTCAAAATAACTGCTAATATCTATATTGCAAATAATTTACTGGATGCCTCTTGCATTAACGTCATGCAGATCAGCATAGAAGAACCTTTTTTACATTTTAAGTAGATCGATTTACTTTTTTTTAATTGACCAAAACGGTCATGCTCTTACGTTAAAATAAACATTTGGGAAAATAGTAGTAATGTATGTCAGTTCATGTGTTTTCCTTAATTTTTTTGTCATTGTAAAAATCGGTCTTAATTTCAATTCCAAGTGGTATTAAAACGTCTATTGAAATGCTTAAATCTAACTAACCTTCAGCTGTAGAAACCCTGCATACAACACCATTAATCACAGACAAAGATGCAGAAAGGGGTGCTCAATGGACTTTCAAATAGTTTCCTCTGATTGTTGAATCTTTTTGGCACCCATTCTGTTGTATTATGTTGCCCACCCCACCCGTCTGGAACCTCAGCAGTTTATAACACAGCCATAATTTATAACATTTATTTGCAGATATTTGTTGGCTCATGTCTGATGGCTGTAAAAGGTTGTTATGTTGCCTTTGATGCCAAACTTTGTTTTATATGCTTTTAAAAAATGACCTCATGCAGGAAGCCAGTAACTCACTATTATTTTCTAGAGAATATTATGATAGTGACATATAATAGCATCTGGAGGGGACTCAGACATACATGTTTAAATTCCAAGGACCCAAAAGCATATTTCTGTTCATTCATTTTCAACAGACAGTAGTGCAAATGTCAAAGACCACTGGTGACTTTGGCAAACTATTTTCATTATAAAATAAGGGACATTTTTTATTCTATGAACACTGACAAAACACATTCCCAAAAGGCCACAATAGGCTCCAAAACTGAAATGCAACCCTTATGCTATGAAGCTGAAAATACTGAAATAAACTGAATAATGAAAGAAAATGTTGTGTGCATTAGAAATGTTTCAATTAGTTCCACCTTTGTGGTGCTCTAAGCTATAATCTGGTATGATGCATAAAATGGTAACATTTATTTTTTAAACTGTAAGTGGTCCCTTTTAAATGAAATAAATACAGTTTTTGGGCAGACCTTGCAATTGTAATTTTTGGTTCTTGCAACAATCTACATACTGTTTATCCTTTGTTGGTCTTCAGCATCATACTGTGACCCCTGTACAGTAATGGTTCAGTTCGAATACCTAGTTTTGATTAATAATAGTTTTGGTTTAGGTGAAGGGGGGTCTTTCAGGCAAATGGTAACCCCTAATTTCTACCAGAATCAACATCACGATAATTAATCCATGGAGTGAATGGAGTTGTTACTTCTTCTGTACTGATATAATGCGCGTGATTCTATAATTACCGTGGGAATTCCTCAGTCTCGCTGCTCCGGCTGATCCTCAGTCTCGCCGTGCTGGACTCAAATTGCAACCGGTGGGAATTGTCGGATGAGGGAGCATGGAGCAAAACCGCAGTGGAGCCATAATGCAATGCACATGCAAGTGGTGGAAATGGTAAATAGATAGCGATTGGTATTGCGCTCTTCTAGTTCTCTGACCACTCAAAAGTGCTTTTACACTTTGTGTCAAATTCAACTATTCATGGACTTTCATACACTCATGGCCGAGCTTACCATGTGAATGAACTAACCCACTAATGGTATAGCCTTCGGGAGTGATGAGGGGTTCAGTATCTTCGACAGGACGTTTGTCAGCCTTCCGATTAGTGGACGACCCGCTCTACTACAAAGGTCATTGGAGTTCTTACAAAGGTGTCCCCTATGATTGTCTCCGCTCTTTATGTACATTACAGAATTGGATTCAGCATTCCTGGATACTCTTAGTACATTTTCTGTTTGTAGACCCACTGAGCAGTGGCCTCTGCCCTGTCATACGGCCATCAGTCGAGGTGGAACCTTCGATAGGGTGGTTCTGAACATTCAGCACATTCAAAGAGGGTAGAGTGGTGAGCTGCAAGACAGTTCAGGATAAAAGGAGGTGCTGCAGGCACAGCGAATGACCTCTTGACCTCCACCCTCCGCCTGCTCTTTTGTATCGTATTGTACATGATCAAAGGCAACTTTGGATGACAGCGGAGATGAGAGCCAGCCCTTGGCCAAACTGACTGGACCGGGAGGTTAGTCTGTCAGGAAGGCAACTTCAGTGCTCTTCCTAAGGCGTGCTACACCTCGCTGTGTGAATGACGTCTCCTGGAGGATGTCTACAGAAAGTCTCATTAGTAATTCCTTCTTGTGAAAAGTCAGCAGAAATAGAAAGCTGGTGTATTCAGGTGCTCAAACCAAGCACACAGATTGCATCAAATGCCAGATTAAAAAAATAACTTGTTAGGTTGTTTTTTGTCAGATGACCTTTGGTGTGGTCACAACCTGGTTGGACGGCTGTTGGGGAATCCTAATGGTGTGTTTTAACCAATTTACACATGATACACATCATTAGCCTCAGATGAGAGTCATTTTTCTGCCGCTAATGATGGCTCGTCTTCTGTATGTGTAACGAATGCTTTACATTGACCAAAAGAAACACCAGGTATTGAAACACAACCACACTTGTGTGTTGTAGACATTCTTTATAGAAAATGGGCATTATTATATGGTTCCTATTAATCATTCACTCTACTAAGTGTATCCTGGTGAGTTATTTAGCTTCTGCTTGATTAGTTAGAAGGGAGCATTTTGCTACCATTGGTCAAATAAAGAGTTTAAGCATTACTTTTATTTTCACTTTGGGACTATGGTTATGGCTTTGATTGTCCTATTGGGCTAGTTTTGTTTCTTTTGGCTGGCCCTGGTCTGGCCTGTATGACTGTTAATTTAAAAAAAAAAGAAGTTTTGTTGCTCGCATTTGGAAAAAGGCGCTACCCTTCTTCACATTCTCATCACACTGGACGTACAGTGCAAAGTTAGAGGAAACCAGGGACACAATTTCAGGAAGTTTTCTTTGGCCTGCAGAGAAAACCAGAGAGGAGATTTTTCTGAGATCCATTTTTAGTAGCGTTGGAGGTTTCAGGGGTGAGCGGTGGGGGTGGATGAGGAGCGCCGGGCTGAATGCTCAACATGTGTGTGCTTTTACGTCTTGGCTGGATGTGGTCTGGGTCTTAAGCATGCAGGAAATAGTGTGTGCTGTCCAGCTAACAGGTGCAAGTTAACACAATAATAAATGGCCCAGTGTTTTGAAATTGGAATAATACATGAAGTAAGGTTAAGTGCTAATTAGAAGTTAATTAACGGATAGCAGTGTTACTTAACACTTTGAAACCTGGGCAAACTGCTTTCAAAAACACAGTAAGAAGACAATGGGCACAATGAGAAGAAATGACTCAGAAATTAGCAAGAAATTAGTAAAAATTACCTCACAATTTGCAAAAAAAAAACCCCATAAAACAAACAAAACATTATGAAAATAACATGGGAACGTTTTCAAAAAAAAAGAGGAAATGACCTGAAAAACACTACTTAAAAATTAAAATAATTCTGTACAATAATTTTATATATTTACTTATAATAATTAAAAATACATTTCTCTGAACAATTTCAAATCTAACCAATTTGGTCAGATTTCAAAGGTTTAATTACTTTTGAAAGGCGTCTGAGAGCAGCACAAGAAAAGTGATGTTGACCAAGGATTTAAAGGGTTAGTTGTCACTTAGAATAAGATAGGATAAGATAAGATTAGATAAGAACATACAAATAGTTTAAAAACTTAACAGGGAAAATGCTGTGGTCCACACTCGATATTGGTTCCAGCTGTCCTTACGCAAGACTACAAACTTTCTTGAGTCCATCCCTTTATTTCCAACTAGCAAGCCATTATTTCGTGCACTGTGCTCTACTGTGTGAACAATGTAAACATCCTCTTCTCCATTTCAATGAATCATGTTTCCTTGGAATGTTTATACGGTCAGCAAGCACGAGCTCAAGTGAATTTCGTGTCAAAACCAATGCCTGCCCGCCACTTAGTGTCAGTGCACAGACAGACAGAGACACAGGCAGACAGATATGTAGATAGATAATAATCACTGACTTAACTGTCGTCTGACTCTTTCTCTCTCTGTCTCTCTTCTCCAGGGACCTGAAGAATAATTTGATAAGTACAGTGGAGCCCGGGGCCTTCCGTGGTCTGCTGGCTCTGAGGAGACTGTAAGTATGATGAAGCCTTGTAATAGCCTTCTCCAGGGGACACAGGGACAAGTCCTCTGGCTTTAGAGACAACGAGAAGGAGTGTCTAAAGTACAGAGTGAAGAGAGGACTGAAACATTTAACTGATGCGAAAGTGTTGAAACTACTACTTCAGTTTTTTTAAGCCTTCTTTGTCCAGGCAGTGCTAAGTGAGGCCACAGTGCCCCTTCTCAAGCAACATTTCCATGTTAACACAGACACACTGACATCTCGGAGCTGCCTGGTGTGACCAGATCTGCAGGATTTAAGGGTTTTCATGTTTTGCTAGAGGGCACAACAGCAGGGAGATAATTTGTCATTCACTTTGTCCGTTGAGATTTTGGAGATTAGAACCACTGATCTTATGCCGCTTAGTGTGTCAAAGAAAGACTTTGTAACCCTTTGCTAAAGGCTCACTGAATTTCCCTCGATTTCCCATCATTCCTGATGCAGTTTCTCTAAGGAAAAATCAGAGACATGACTCAGTTAAAAATGTTTGACAGAAGCAAAAGTGGAAGAGATACATAAAGTCAGCAAGATGAAGCAGAAATCCGTCAGATGGCTAACACAAGCCACCGTGGAGAGACTCTAGATGGACTGCTGCAACCTGCAAGAAGAGTCACCAATGGAGTCAGCCGAGCTAGTGCGGAAGCTAGCAGTCTGATATGCTAGCATGCTTGTTTCTGCTAGCTGCCCACTATTCCGGTTTCCCAAAGATCATTTATTCATGGCAGCCCAGTCCAAAAAAATAAAAATCTGCCACCGCAAATTGATTTTCTATTTTTGGAGCCAGGCCATTCATTCGGAGTGCTGTTGAAAAATGTGTGCCGTTCAGTTATTCGTTTCACCACCCCTGGAGCAAAGAGCATACTCTGGGCACAGATGGAGCAGCAGAACATAAGGAGTATTGAAAGTGAAACTTAACTGTTCACTCTGCTGGGTCTAAAAGTTTGCATTCACTCACAGCAGCTGCTCCTCTAGTCCATCGGTCTAATATGGTCAGTTCTGAGGGAAGTGATGAACCAATTATCCACCTCACAAGTCACAAACTGCTGCTGAGGGAAAAAAGAAGTCATGGAGAGCTCCATCTGCGCCCGGCAAGAACCTCTGGATTTTGAGAGGACACAGAATAGATACACACACATTTCCAAAAAAGAAAAAAAAAAACAAATACAAAATTTGATGTCATTGTTCCCTACATTGGAAGCCTTTCATTCCTATGAAAGTTGCTCAGTGGTGAAGCATTAAGCCAAAAAAACTGATCTTCAATCTTAGGTTCTGGCTGAACAGCTAACTTCTGCTGGCTGGGCCAGCAACTTTAAGCCCTCAGCTAACTCGATTGGAGATAAAATCAAATCATGCACAGATGTCTCTTGCACAACAAAAGTCTATTGTAAAAAAAAAAAAAAGTCTTTTTTCAGACCCAGTGTTATCACGTGGAAATTGCTGTTAAGTGGTTTGGCCAAACTAACCCCAAAGTTGTGGCCTGGTCAGGCTTTATTATAGTAGTAGTTTTCATCAAAAAATAAATACATAAAATGGACACATTCCAGTGAGATTTGATTATAGAAAATGATGCTTGTTGTCCTTATTAATTTATATGGTGTTGACCTGTGCTGTCTTTATCCGTTTTTTTTCTTCAGCACACCTTTTAACTGAGCTGGTGGAAGTCGTTTGGTGGGTGACAGACCCAAATATTAACGAGTCAGTGATAATATCACTGTAGTATAGAAAATTATTCAACTTTTAATGTTTTCCAAATCTGATTGTATTCCGCAGGGAGGTTAGACCTTCTACAAATCATTAACTTGTTTCTTAAATATACGCTTCATTTGAAAAAAAACAAAGCATTATTCAAATGACAATTTATTGAAATTAAATAGAGATCTTAGAGAAGAGAGATATGGCAGGTTTAAGGACAATTTTGTTATACACTCTTCTACACTACAAATAGACAAGGCTAGTTAGAAATTAGCCTGCTGACATTGAGGAGCCTCCGTCTGTTGTGTGACCCTCACCTTGCAGATCGTAGCAGTCCATTGAAAGTCTCCCATCTACCATAAACTACAGGTCACATCAAACCAAATACTGTAATGGCAGCACCCCAAAGTGTACCTCACTGAATTTACCAAGAGTGAGTTTTTTCTCATGAGTTAAAAGTTTTATTTGTAAAAGAAAATTTGCATTATTTTCTCTTTCAAAAGCCTCTTTTAAGTTTGGAGTAAATATCTCCAAAAGGCAGCTTTACCACTCCACTGTTGAGAAAATGACAGCATGCATATTAATTGGAACAAAGCTTCTTTATTTCGTCAGGTTTTTATTAACAATTTCCAAACTTGGACTTTCAGTGTTACATAAGACTTGAAATGTCTCATGAACTTGCATTGTAAACATGCACAAAGTAATGATTTTGAAAGTAGAAAAAAGTAGAGTTTTTTTTCTTTGTTTCTGGTTTCTTTTACGAGAGTAATTTTCTCGACGATTGCTCTCGTCCTGGCTTTCTACATATAGGCATCAGAGTGAGTGACATGATTGCAGCCTGATAGTTAGTGGGATCCGGGCTGGCAGGGATGCAGGCAGTGAGTTAGCTGTGCTGATTCGGGGCGCGTGTGCGCCAAGCTCGGGGAGCAGCAGAGTGCTAATTTAAGTGCTCCCCAACTGGTGATTACTCGAGTGCTCTGCTTATTTTCCCACAGCTGCTCCAGCAAAGCAGCTCTTTAATTACAGAGTGCGAGGGCACGGAGCCACGGACGCGACAGTGCTTAGCCACTCGCACACGGAAGCCCACTGCATTTGCACGTGGGTGTGTATGTGCTTGTGTGTGTGTGCGTATGTGTGCCAACAACCGTTATATGAAGAGTAAAGGTTACAGAAGATCAGGACAAATATTCCAGGAAGTTTAGCAGATAAATGAACACGGTTTACTTTATTAAAAAAAAAAAGCAAACATAAACACAGACACTAAAACAGACACATATTCCAACTGCTGTCTCTTGTGCTGATTAGAATATCAGTAAAATTGATGGCCGTTCTTCTCCTTTGCCTTTTTTTTTGTCCTTGTAGGGACCTGTCCAACAACAGGATTGGCTGTCTCTCGCCTGAAATGTTCCTCGATCTGGGCAACCTCTCAAAATTGTGAGTGATCCCTAAATTAAAAACATGTGTTACGCTGCTTTATGCTAAATTTCTGTCTGTTTAGAATATGATGTTTGATGTGAATTTAGTACTACATGGCACAGCACAGGTGTGTGGCTTCAGTGCATGTGAGGAGTGACCTGTTTCTGGATAAATGTCTTTATGTCTTTGTGTTTGATCTTTTCCAGGAATCTATCTGGGAATATCTTCTCCACTTTGACTGTGGGACTCTTCACACATCTCGTGGCTCTCCGAGTGCTGTAAGGCAAATTTATCATTTATTTAATGCATTCACTCACCTCAAGTTGTAGTTTTAAAAAACATTTAAATTTCTGTTGTTATGTTAAGGATACAGTCACAAATTTAGGCTGTTTTTATGCCTCTGCTCCAATAATAGCCAAGGCCAGAGGCATTATGTTATCCGTCTGTCTGTCTGTCTCATTCTCATGAATGCAATATGTCAAGAGTGCCTTGAGGGAATTTACTCAAATTTGGCATGATGAACTTATTAGATTTTGGTGGTCATAGGCCACTGTGTCCATGCATCCGTCTCATTCTTGTGAACCCGATATCTCAAGAATACCTCTAGGGAATTTCCTCAAATTTGGCACAAACATTGACTTTGACTCTATGATCAATTTCTTAGATTTTGGTGGCCAAAGGTCAAGGTCACTGCGACCTTGTGTCTCATTCTGGTGTACTCATTATTTCAAGAAGGCCTCAGGGGAATGTCTTCTTGGACATGAGTGCCAAATTTGAATAAAAGGCTTAGAATTTGATGATCAAAAGTCAGTGGTCAAGGTCACCATGACCTCACAAAAGATGTTTTTGGACATATAAACTCAACAATTCATATGTAATTGTGACCAAATTTCACAAAAATGTCTTATAGGTTAAAATGATGAAGTGATGTCATTTTATATATAAAATCTCACAGATAAACTTCCCTGTATTGTAATGTTTTGCAAAAACGCTTTTCTAGCCATTATTCAATGTCATACCACTGGAACAGAGGGATATAGACATTTGGTCAGATACTGAACCGATGGTGTACATCTTCTGTGCTGGGGGAAGATGTGCGTGAAGCATTCATGTTTTCACAGACATGTATGTAAACTGTGAGTGCAGATACACCTGGAGTGTGAGGTGGTTATTCTAGTCATTACAGATGTTTTGACTGATTATAGCAGGGAAGGCACAGCTGGACTAATGACATTAATGATGGATCTGTCGGGTGGGTTAGTAAGCAGTGAGTCAGCATGCACAACGCATAAGTTAAATAAAACCATAATTTACGGTAACATTTACACCTGTGTTTCCCTGTTGCTGTGACAACACAGGATGAAGGAAGTCACTCAAATTCAGTAACACAAGTCACACAGGTTGTAGCTAACTGCACGCTGGTTTTCCCACCAGGCACTTCAGCACTGAGACTTTGTTCTGTGACTGTCAGCTGAAGTGGCTGCTCCTCTGGGCCCGAAGCAGCTCGGTGAGGATTGGCAACGACACGGTGTGTGTGTTCCCCACCCATCTCCACGGACTGGAGTTTCGCAACCTACGTGAACAGCAACTTAAATGTGGTAAGGAATCACAGTATTAGTGTGAGGTTAACATAGAGGTGCCATGTTTGGTTATTTTTTTAATTATTTTTTTTCTATTAAAGCAAACACTTTATTGACAATGTGGTGTGCAACATGAGAGAGCCTACTGTGTGAGTAAAAATGAGATGAAAATAAAAATACCACCAAGATTTTTAACATTTCTGCAGTTAAATGTATTTTGTTGCTGTCATTTAGCTTGCATATTAATTAAACTACAAAAGCTGTAGGGTTTGCACTTAAGCGTGTTACTTGCTGTACTCTTAGCTAGCTAATAGCATAGACATATATACGTAAACGCCGCATTGACAGTGTTGGCCCGTTGCTGTGATACATCACTGTGTCCGCCATATTGGATGTGGCAGCTCTGCCCTGTAAACAAATACAATTAGAGGTAAAAACTGTGGGTTTTCTGAATAAAAAGCATTAACGTTTACCTTTAACTGATTCTGATGAATCGTTTTTGTATTCAGTGATTAATATACAATAATTTAGACAAAAAAAATTAACAAAGTCTGCTAATCAAAATATGAAACTGCAACTGGCAGTGTGTCTGCTCTCTTTTTTTTTTTTTTAGCAGTGAAGTGATATACTCCGAAAATTAGGTACCCTTTTTTTATTCTAAAAAACAAATGTAAACAGGTAATGGGCTACTATTATAAGTATGCACAAAATTTTATGCAAGTCAGTTATCCAAAGTTTGGTCAATATCATTTTTTTGGCATTAAACTTGATTTTCAAGACAGCAAATGAATATAAAACAATAACAAAAAGCAAAGAACAGACAGCCATACAAACATTCAGCACCAGGGGATGATAAAAAAAAAGGAAAAAAAATGAACCAGCTGAAAATAGAGGAATATGAATTAAAAAGAATACATACACAAATAGAATAAAAGTAAAGTATATGTTAAAATTAAATTAACATTAAATTTTGAGCACAGATTTCTCGTATTCACAGCTTTTATACAGCTTGAGGTATATCGTGTTCTAATGTAGGATTCAGCTTCCTTTTTGAGGGGATGAAAAGAGGGTTTAGTTCTCAACTCCTGACATTTGTGGATATGAAACCTTGCCAGTAATATGATAAGGTTACAAAGTGCTTGAGATGATTTGACTGGTTAAACAAGTGAAGGGATTTCCGTTTCCTCTTCGAAATATGATGAAAAGTAAAAATAGGATGAAAAGTACCAGCATAATTAATACTAAACACTTTCTGATTCAAAATTCAAAATTACTTTACTTGTAGTGGGCATAAAGAGACATACGCAACATTTGTTTATATATATTCAGGTAGGAAGCTCTGCTCATGGAGATAAGTTAAAACCCTCGGAAATTAATCGTCTTGCACAGCTTTTTTTCGGTTTTCTTTCCAGCCTGGCAGATTGCTGCCACATCCAGTATGGCGGCACAATGACGTACGATTCAGTGAGCAATGCGGCGTCTATGTATATATGTCCATGGCTAACAGTAGTTTGTTTTAGATTTTGTAGCATGTTGCTCTAAATACAGTTTCGTGTGAAATAAAAACAGTCCAAATATATTCTTCAAAGAGAACAAATGTAATGTCTTAGCACGTCCACTTTTATACTCAATATTCTCACTAACTGATTGAGAAGTGTAATATCTTATGCAAGCTTGCATAAAAATTATAGTCATAATTGAAGTCAGAGAACTTAATATTTTTCCTGCGTCAGACTGAATTTGAATCATCAAATTGATATCCTGCCCATAGTCCCCAAATAATGTTCCACAGAATTAGCACTTTTGTTAATTAGTACATTAATAGATTTCCACCTGGCATCCCAGGTGAAAATTATTATTTGAGTGTGAGGCCAGAATGAAAGCAGCAGGTCTGTGAGTTTTGAAATCATCTGTTTAAGAGACAGCCAGATAGGAAATGCCTGAAAAGTTTACTTTCTCTGAGGGGAAATATTCTCACAATGTGAATTTTATCAAGAAAAATAATGACAGAATACAGCATATAAATGCATTTTGGTTTTGTTTATGATTCACAAAGGAGGCTGCAAATGCATCTTGATTTAAGATAAGCAGGTCGCAAATGTAATTGAATACAATTCCTGAAGGGATTAAGGCCTGGGAGAAATAATAGAGTAACAGTCAGGGAAGTGGATTCTTATATTTCAGAGAATGATGCCAGGCCTGTGTGGTTCTGTTTGGTGTTTATTAAACACATGTAAATATACAACATGATGTCATTTGGTTTCCATGAAATTCAAGATTTTTCCAGTAAGGGGAAACTCTTGACATGCATGTTAGTGTATCCCCTAATTTATAAGCAAGCAGAGAAACATTTTAAATCATCATACCTGTAAACAATAGATTGTAGGGGATATTTTTTTCTCTTAACTTGCTGCAAAAAAACTAGAGATGATGGCATATTTACATTTAATATGAAATTGACTTGTTTTTAGTATGTATATGGTAAAAAATGCACTAATAACTAAGTAACATACATGTTACTTGTTACTTGTCTTGTGTCAATTAGCAGTTCAGAACTAGTGGATATTGGGAACTATATGCAAAAGATACACAATAGCACATCTGTGTCAGGACCTCCCGTGTGACTTGACACTTATTTTAAGTTGTGAAGCTTCAAAAGAAAGACGTCTTATTTCATGTTTGAGTCTTTTGGCTTTCATGACGGTATGTTCTCAACTTTATTTTGGGGTAAAATATATGATTTTAAGGTTTAGACTTTTTGTTTGCATGAGTGTGCAAGGTCCTGTACGGGTCTGTGCCTGTGTGAAATTTTGTAATGTGGAAACAAGGATAGCACTAATCTGAGTTTAAGCAATTTGATCTGGCTTTAAGACTTCTAACGGGACATCCTGACTCATTTTTTTATATGGTCATCCCATCCGGGTGCATTACTGCAAGTATTTATATTTCATAACCTACTCTGCTACTTGTAGCTACATGCTAACATCGGGTAAAAATCTTACCTTTGTTGCCAGTGTTGTAAATTTGTCCTAGATTTGGGATCATATTCCTGCTGGAACATGTCTGGTTGTCACAATTTTGGTTTAGAAGCTCTTATCGTGGATTTTTCATGGTAGAAAGTGCTGTTATATTCAGGTGCAGTCATTCCTTGGCTGCAAGCACACTGCTACATGTAGCTAGCCTACATGCTAACTTTAGGGAAATACATTAGCTGATGTTGGTTGCACAGTTTTGTTGTTAATTTCCCCCTATTTCAAATCAAGTTTTGGCTGGAACATGTTCGCTTGTGTTAAGAAGCTTTTATTGGTGATCTTTCATCTTGAATGTGCCATCATACTCTAACTATTACAGTTATTCTCATGGCTGCAGACAGGGCTTTTTTGGGAGGGGGGCTTAAAGATAAAGGTGCTGGGGTGACCTGTAGCTCACCTGTTAGAGTGTGCACCCCACATGCTGAGGCCTTAGCAGCGGTCGGGGTTCGATTCCAGCCTGTGGCCCTTTGCTGCGTGTCACTCTCCCTCTCTCCCACATTTCCTGTCATTCTACAGCTGTCCTATCAATAAAGGGAAAAATCCCCCCAAAAATAATCTTTTTTTAAAAAAAGAGAAAGGTGCTACAAGAGAGCATTTCAGACAAAGGGTGAATACAGGTGTTTCCACACAGACAAAGTGTTGTTTGAACAATGAAGCCTGCAAACATGTGCTAGTAGAAACCTAAAAATCTAAGTATGAACCTAAAAATGAGCATAATGGGTTCCCTTTAAGATGGATGTTTTGCTGCACGCTAACAAAAAGCAATCTGTAAGATAAGGGGTATCTTTACACTTTAGGTACGCCTCCTGAGACTTCTCATTAACAAGAAACACTTTCATTTCACTAACATTGCATTTTCAAGTGATTAGCACAATTAGAACATGATTAAGTAATCTATTCTGATAATAGGTTCCCCTCTCCAGTGTTATCTCTCCACCTGCTGTGAACTGTTTGACAGGCCTGATATAAAGCAGTGATTTAGTGCAAAATTGCCAGAGAGAAAGCCCCAGGCAAAAATTGTGTCTTGATACCATCCTTGTGCAGTCTTTTCCATATTATGTGCCACTTGTGTTGGGGGCAGCAATAGTCTCAAGAGCCAGAGGAAGAAGCTTGTGCTACAGAAGTCACTCGTTCAAATCCTCAGATCAGCCGAGGAAGTGCCAGGAAAATAAATGAGCTGTGCTCTCCTCTGCCTCTCAAATTTCTGTCAAAGCTCTTTCAGTAAAACATATAATACTTGAACTGGTAGTCATACTGAAGTTGCTCTGTGGCCAGCTTTAAAGGACTGCAGTTGAGCTGGGAAGTTGCCAGTTGTGAAAATGTCTGAATATGCAGCAGGAGGATGGTGGAAAAGATCAGGTGTGCTCAGCAAAACCTTCCCTATAATTATAGTTTTGGAAAATGGGGGGGCCCTTTATCTGAAAACTACACAGCATGGTGTGTGTTTGCCCTTACCTACAGCAGAGAAGCAGAAAAACACAAGAAATGCTGAGAAAGACAAAAGGAAAGAAGACTGCATTGCAAGACTTGTCCGTCCTTGTTTCTTTTTCACAGGGGTGCAGACTTTTCGCTTTTAAGCAAAAGTAGCTGTTTTGAAACAAAAATAGGCCATTTATGTGATTTGTGCAGATCCGAGGAGATTGAAATAGAATGGGGGAGAAGGTCTGTGAGGACAACGTTCTGGGGTGAACCAGGTGAATGAGGTCGGGCTGCTGAAATGAGCATACATCGCTGCAAGAAATTAAGTCCATGCATTTTGTTTTGCATTTACCATGCATGCAGTAGGGTGGCCTTTCACCTTTCTTTGATTGACCCTCGCTGTTCACCGTCGCTGCAGTTATACTCGCTCTGTCTAGCTCACAGGTCAGCCTGATTAGCAGCAGCTCTGGTCGGGTACCACAGAGGAGAATTTGGCTGTTGCTGCAGAGACAGTCTGCGAGTATGTGCTGGCACTTTGCTGTAGTAGATCAGCGCAGTGGTAGTCCGGTTAAAAGTAAATTTACCGAGGAGCAGCGCTTCTCTGATAAGGAATAAGGAGAGATTGACAGCACCTGTACACTGAGCTGCAGTGGAGGAGAGTATTCAGATCCTTTACTCCAGTAAAAGAACTAATAATACCACACTGGGAAAATACTCTACTATACGTAGGTGGTCCTGCATCTAAAATTGCACTTAAGTAAAATGAACTATGCAAGTGCTATTACTAAATAGGGTTGGGTACCAAAATTCGGTGCCAACATAGCACAGATTCTTATACAACTGGTACCAACAGGAACGAGTCATAATGCAGATTTCGTAGCCTTATTTTGGTGTCAGATTGTGTGAATAATGAAACAGACTGTGAGTGTGAGTGAGAAAAATAGAGTGAGCTAGCAAATGTGTGTGCAGGTGAGCACAGATTAATAATATAAATATGTATGAATTTTAGTATACTTAGACTGAAAACTATGCTGTAACATTTTTTAAGTTTAACTTTGCCTTTGCAGATTTAGGATACCCAACCCTATTAGTAAAATATACTAAAAGTACTTAATGTAAAAGAAGTCAATGTGCAGCAAAATTGTTCCTATCATTGTTTCCCTGTTGTTTTTTATTTTTTTTGGATGACTGCCACTGCTGCATTAATTTGTATGTTGCGTTATACTGCCGTAAATGTTTAGAGTTGTGCTCATTTGAACTCCTTTGTATCAGGTGGTTTCATCTACAACAATGCATTGTGTTTTGTAAGATTATTACATGATTGTAGCGTGGCTGAGAAACACGGATCTCTAAAAACTCTGAAAAACAGCCCTGTTTTCAGCTTTGCTACAATTTTTCCAGCTGATCCAAGAGGGGTTTTTAGAAAAGTGATTTTTTTTTAAACATGCACACTTTATGCAAAAGACTTTTAAAGCTAAATTAATTTTAAGACTAAAAAGATCAATATAGACAATGTTGCAACGGGTGCATCAAACAGGGTTTTAAGCAGAACAAAATGACCTCTTTGCTGACTGGAAGCTGTTAGCTACAGTTAAGAGAAATCCAAGAGTCTTTACTTTCTTTTTTTTTATTTCTCTGAAAGACCGGTTACAGACAGGCAATCTCCCCATGCCTCCCTCCCCGTCTCCCCTCCGCTGCTCTATCTCCCCGCTCTGTGCCGCGGTCCACAGGGGAATTGTATCTCATATGTGATAGAATCATCCTCCTCTTCTCCTTACATCTGGTTCACGTAGGGGATATTGCTGTGGAATGAGAAAATCATTGGTTAGTAGTGCCTGTGTGTGTTTGTGCATGTGTGTATGTGTGAAGTGAGGGGGAGGGCATTATATGAAGATGCACTGTATGCATGATGCGAAACAGTTTGCAGCAAAGTAATGAGGAAAAATGTGTCCCAGTCTGCAGCATACACATGTCCTCCCACCTGAAGGTTTTTTTGCGTACACAGACGGCGCCGTCCCGAGACGTCTGCACCACAGACACTGTGGGGTTATTCTATGTAATCCTAATTGTATGTGTTTTTCATTTACACAGAACAATCCAAAGCAATTACAGGGTAATTCTGTGCAGTCCACAGACAAAGAGCCATGAGTGGAATCCAGTGGCAGGACGAGAAGCGCTCCTTTCAGGCCCTAAAGCGTCCATTATGGGATTACAATGATAACGTTCTGGGCTCCCTGCTCTCGCCATGCTTGGATCCATCCACCTCTCAGCACAACTCCATCTTACAATACCTCATTCATTCACTTGGCAGCAAACAGTTTTCAATTGGACACAGCATGGTGCTCTGACAGCCATATTTTTTAATGTTATTTGATGGTTGTCATTTTCATGAGGCTTCACTTTGTTAGGGAATGTCGTCCAGCCGCGTACACTGGCCAGGACCTTGTTAAGGCTGCGTGGATGGGATATTGCTCAGCACCTGATGCAAGGTTCTTGTTATCAAGAAAAATGATGGGATAGGACAAAAATATCCCTTCTCTACGCTCACACCTCATTGAAAATATTAATATTTCTCCGCAGAGATTTTCCCCCATTGTTTTTATGAAGACATGTCACACAAGATGCATCTGTTTCTTTCTCCAGCGGCCTCAGCGTGATGGGTAGCAGATGTCTGCACCGTACATTCCAGCAATGAGCCCTTGTCCCCGCGCTGATGCAGGTCGGGTGCTGCCTGCAAATGAGGGGGAACAGAGGAGCGCACGAAGCGTCCTGCTAGGATCAGGTGCTTCCTGTGTTGAGGTCAGGGCAAGCGTCTGTTGGACTCATCTAGCTACGGCCGTCTGGTTCTTTAACACCGCTGGGAGGGGAGCCGCAGCGCAGACATAAAGTCCGGAGCACATGGCATATTATGCGCTGCAGGACAAGCCTCTGCTTTCTAAAGCAAGTATTTATTGCATGATGACACAGCAGTGCAACTGCCCTTTATGGGCATTTTGTCATTAAATGAAATTTCACATGCAGGCCCGTGTCTTTTAGCCTGTGGTGCGCCTCTAATGATTTAATAACATTTAATATCATGAAATAACCTGACAGTCTGTCACAGGGGTCTTTGAAGTTCAGCCACCTTTTTAGGAGTCAGTTGCTATAAGAAAGGGATAATAAAGTGACTCTAGAAACAAGTATCAGTCTGAGAAACTATGAAAAAAACAACGTCACAATCACATTTCAAAACTGAAATCTTTTGTTGTGTTAATAAACAAGGAAAGGAAATAAATCCATCAATCACCGTTCTTCTATCCAGATTTATATCCATCCATCTGTCATTTTCACCCCCAAAAAATCTTTTCCACAATAACTGTAATGCTAACTGAGAATTATGGAGCCTGGCGTGTGCCAGCATGTGAGTAATTATTGACTTTTCAGAATTCAGGGATGATTAATAAATTGATAGATTTAAAATGTTTTTACAAATTGATGAATTTCATTTACATTTAATGATGCAGCACAGCGGGAGCTTGGATTGGCCTCAGACTCGAATCACATCAAGCTCCTGTTGTCTCTGTGGAGGTTGGACATTACATTTTCAGTTGACATTACTTGTTCATGCTATGTCATGACTTTAAAGCATGTAACTGTTAACTGGGACACAATGGCAAAAAACTGAAGGTGTGGCAGGAATGAAGGCAAACCGTTAAGTAAATCAGATCATACAAAGTAAAAATGTGAAAGTCTTTAGAACAGTTTTCATTATCCTGTTTTAAAATTCAAAGACATCAATAGACAAATTCAAGACAGAACGGAGAATTAGAATTGCTGCCTGGCAAATGTATTTATAATGTGTAAGACTGCAGTTAAAAATTAGGCCTATAAATAAGCTTTTTCTTGTTTTGCAGACACACTTTTGATGAACGATGGCAGTCAGCTTTAACTACGGTAACAAATACATTACGTTTCCTGTGGCTGCTTCACAACAAGAGCCGTTTAATGTGAAGCAGACGCGGTAGGATGTTTCATTTGCATCAGCAGTAACTTAATACAGCTGTGATATGGAGTGAAGAGAGCAAACAGTAAACTGTGAGACTGATATCAATGAGACTAAATAGATTACATGCATGCAGTATGAAGGCAGGCTGAATACAGAAATAGAATCAAACTGGGCTTTGGTTTAATCAGACATTAAAAGGGGACATGTTATACTCATTTTCAGGTTCATACTTGCATTTTGGACTTCTACTGGAACATGTTTTTATGCTTTAATGGCCCAAAAACACTTGAACCTCTATCTTGAACACTCCATTTTAGCGCCTCTATCCCTGAGCACCCCTCCCGAAAAAACCCAGTTGACTCTGATTGGTTATTGTTTCTCCGTCTTTCGTATCATGCCGTCTCTGCACTGCATCGCCATGAAAAATATCAAATTAAAGCTTCTCAACAAAACAGGACATGTTTCAGCAAAATTAAGATCCAAAATCGAGGAGATATAAACAACATCAGCAGCCAAGATTACATATTTGTCTGATGTTAGCGTGTAGCTACATGTAGTAATGGACTTGCAGGTGGGGAATGACTATAAAAGGAGAATAGCAACACTTTCTACCATAAAATATAGACTATATAAGCTTCTAAACCAGAATATTCACAACTGAACATGTTCCAGGAGAAAAATGAACCGAAACAGGGAGAAATTAAGAATATCAGCAACCCAGATTACATATTTCCCTGATTTTAGAATGTAGCTGCATGGAGCAGTGTAGACTACGTAATGTGAACACTTGAAGTAACGTAACCGGAGAATATGAGCATACAAAGAAATACATCGCAAACTAATGTCATC
Source organism: Plectropomus leopardus (assembly GCF_008729295.1). Lineage (NCBI taxonomy): Eukaryota > Metazoa > Chordata > Actinopteri > Perciformes > Serranidae > Plectropomus > Plectropomus leopardus. The sequence goes on along the minus strand of NC_056477.1, from coordinate 25,473,781 downwards.
TTCACTTAAAAGTAAAAAAAAACATTGGAATGGGGGGCAGTATTTCCCCTTAAAATGTCGTTCTACTGCTGTGTCCATACAACCGCAATATACAGCCATCAGTCATAAATAAAGGCAACTCATGACTGACAGCAGAGCAAGAATACAGCCTCTTAAAATAAGGCTGCGATCTTATGATCTTCATGTGTGTGTAGTTAAAGGAACTTATGGATCGAACACTGTAAAAACACACACCAGGCTCCACTGAGAAAGACTGCAACTGGTAATTAGTTATCTGTATCCTAACAAAGCCCTGGTAGTCATGGTGCATCAGTGTTTGTCGCACATATTGAGCCACAGTGCTAATATACTCACGCTCGCAGATACAGGCATACATATCATTATGCCTCTGTCCCTTCCTTTCCTTCTACTACACACACACACACACACACACACAACCAATAATTGCATTTTGCTCTGGCAGTGTCCTACGGCTGAAGGCAAGCAGCCACACTCTGATCCTTGGCTCAAAGCGTTGTTTCAACAGTATCAGCATCAGCCAAGTCAACAGTCAATGGCCCCCATGCTGTTTCTGCTGTGTGCCACCCGCGGGAGATAACAAAGCCTCAGCCACTGTCGCCGAAGACTATCATAGAGTCTTAGCACTCTAACAGGGTCGGCTCGAGTAATTACACAGAGATGTCATCATGGAGGAGCCAATATTAGTGACAGATTTTTAATGTTACTCTCCAAAGCATGGCACTTATGATTATGCACCTGTGATTATGAATTACTTATGTAGAAAATTGAGGTCAGAGCTCTGCATGTGTTAATATCCATGATTGCTTAGCGGGTTATGTATTACCATAAATACGCTGGCTGCTCTTTTCGGCTCAAAAGAAGTGTTAAGTTGTGGGCTGTAGACATTCACCTGATATGGATCTTTTAGTGTTTTTTTTTTGTTTTTTTTCAAACCAATGCATGGAGCAATAAAAGACTTTATGACCCCCTATATCGAATTGCCTGTCAGCAGCAACATCCACAATTGATTGGTATACAAGCGAAGGCAAAGCGCTTGCTTACGCTGCTCTTTGGAGCACGTCCAAGGAAATGTCTTGTATGAACAAACCAAAGGAATTCCCGAGGTGGTAGAGGGAGCTGGCAAAGCACATGGCTAATCCTGGATCAAAAAAAAAAAGATACATGGCCAGTACAATGCTCACCAAGCCAGGAAACACTGGCTCATCATGATTAGGAACATTGTCTTGTATGTTCTGTATCCGCGGTATGATTAGATCAATCATAGCCTGAGGGATTTTCAATCAAAATCAAACCCCCTTTTCATATTCTGGCACTGAGCTAAACACTCTCTCCTGTTTTCTAATCTCATTCTTATCACTATTCTCTGGCCCAAAAAAAAAAAAAAGGCTTGAGGACTTAGCCAGCTGCTAGGTAAATAATCCTATCACTGGTGTTGCGGCAGGTTTCCATTGTGAACATGTAAGGAGTCAAGGAGAGTCCAGGGCAGCGCTCAAGGCTGTTCTTCTTTATCAGCTGCTGTTCATCTCACACAGCAACAGCAACAACATGTGGTAACGACGGGGGGGAGGGGTGTGACCTTGACAGAATGTGTCTGTGCATTCGTGGGTATGTGTGTTCACAATATCTCAGGTGCATGCACATGCGTTTCTGTGTAGGTGCATGGGTTAGGGTTAACAACAACACCAAAAAATGTAATTACTGTTTTGGCCTTTGACATGCTAAACACTGTCAATGCCCATTCAGCCACAGTGGTAGAATTGATATGAATCTGACTTTCGTCCATCCATGTAAGTCTGCAATTGACATTTTAACATATTTGCTAGATAGGCAAACTTCTCCAGCAAGAGCAGCTACATGAACCCCCCTCTAGCTACAGGACTCCCTACCGTACCTGAACACCACTCCATGATCTGCCCCCTTTGCTCCTTGGCCCAGAAGCTGGAGTCCGAACAAAAGTTAAGAAGTTAGCAATGAGCTATGTATGAAATATTACTTTAAAAGTGAGATGGTTAAGGTTAGGGTAAGGGTAATGGGAAGGATGCATCTTTTACTTATAAAGTGAATCATGTCTTCATGTATCATGAATTAGCCAGATCACCAGAGCTCAGTCTCTGGTCTGTTCTGGTGGAGCAAGCATAGCTCTACTAAAACACACAGCAACACCTAATGGTAGATAGATAATTACTGGACTGTGAACAGCCGGTGGCCAGCAACGGCAGTAAGAGACTGTGGGGAATAACAGCATGTTTTTCCACATCTAACTTGGTTATTTAAGGATTCATTTTGACTAAACTGGAGCTGGTGATTGTTGGAACAGTGAAGGTACTAACTAGATTAATAGCAACAGTAACGAAGATGGTTTGTGTGAGTTTTGTTTTGATTTTATCAAGTTTGAATCAGGAGTGTTGAGCTAACAAGGTTATTAAGCTGTGTCAGTCTTCTGTGCCCAAGAGAAAGATTAATTAAAAAGGTGTGTAGTTCTATTTCTCTGTTTTTTTAAATGAAATAGGTGTGAAGATATTACTTGTCTTCACAGTTTCTGGGTTTCTATTGTGTATTAATATGTTGTAAAAGTGTGCAGCTAAGTGGTGTGAGCTCCAGCGAAATTTAAGGAATGTGTGAAGATATGAAATATTGCATAACGTCCAAACGTGGTGGCTTTGTCTTATATGACTGGTGGGTTTGGTCTGAGGGACGTGTCGTGTACACGTGTATCTCAAATTTCCACCCAACACCGATCCTCTGAAACCTCGATTCTACATTTATCTTCTTCACCCAAGGATGGAAGAATGACCTCTGTCTGTCTTCCTCTGCCTTCTCTCCTTGTGAAGGGGGAAGGGAAGGTTTACAAGCTGACCTTCCTGTTTTATCCTCTCTCCGTCTTCCAGAAGGACCTCTGGAGATGCCTCTCTTCCAGCTCATCCCCTCCCAGAGGCAACTGGTTTTCCGTGGGGACCGCCTACCTCTGCAGTGCACCGCCTCCTACCTGGACCCTTCGGTGGAGCTGCGGTGGCGTCACAACGGCCACATCGTGACCACGCAAGAGGATCGGGGTGTTTACGTGGAGGAAACCCTGCTTCACGACTGCTGCCTGCTCACCAGGTACACACAGAGGAGACAGCAGGGGGAGGCAAGGAAGGAGGATGGATGGGGGGAATGTGAGCTGTGAGCTGATTAGCTGCTAACTGGCCTGTTGCACTGACACACGAGGGTGTTTTTAAGTCCAACCATGCAAGTAGAGTCAAAATACACCTGCAAATAATCTGCTGCATAAACAGTCTCATCATGTTACACAGAGAAACACGCACATGTGCACTTGCAGACAACGCAGATCAAAGATGTTCATTCATTCACACATGTTCACAGGGGTCACACACAGATGTAACATATATATAAACACAGAGAGACGTCCCTCTGTCTGTCCCTCACTCACCCATAGGGGCTGTGATTTACCTTTTGTTATTGGCGCCCTTGATAAGGATCTGAAAGGACAGGACAGAATTGGCTTGGCAGCATGCCAACACCTCAGAGCAATCTGCGGCTCGTCTCTAGAGGTTGGCCGACCAGCCGCTCCCCCAGCGCCAGCGCTTGCTGATCACACACTAAAGGGAACAGATGCTGAATCATAATTGCGGTGATAAAGTAGACTGGCAACGCTGGTTTTGCACATTTTTTTGATAGAAGACATTGCCGCAAGCCTCCATCCCCTTCCTGTCTTTGTTTTCTAGGTGGTCTGCGGCACGCGCGCGTGTGTGTGTGTGTGTGTGTGTGTGTTACAGTAAGTGCATTTGACGTAATGCTGTGGCAACAGGGCTCAGATGCAGGAGCACATTGCTGTTGATTAGTTTAACTGCTGCCTGCTCTTACTCGGCCACTCTAACATAAATATTGATGGAGTGCTGACAGAAATATGTATCCCTGTGTCAACAGGGCCAGGACGCCTCTTGTTGTGTGGTTTATTTGGCAACAAGAATGCCAGCTACTTTTCCGCTCCATTTCTGGGAAGGTGTACCATTCCCCTGACTAAAAAAAATGCTACAAATATCAATATTTTTTTCTTTTCATTATGTACCAGCTCTCTGTTTGACATTCTCAGTGATCCCTGTGGTGAAAGCGCTGCCTTGAATAATTGGATTACAGCGAAGAGAGAGAACTTTTAGTGAGCTTTCAGTGTCTCAGCAGTGATGTTTCTTGGCATGGACTTTTTATTGAGGCATTAATCAATAAGGGTCAATGTAATACTGTGTCATTCTCTAGTCATTGCTTGCCATTATCAACAGCGGTGAGACTGAAGTACTATACTTAAAGAGGAACACTACCTAAATGTAGAATCTCAATATGTTCATCCCACGGCCTTGGAAAGTTCAAGCAATATACTGTATGTGAATATGAGCTACTCTCTCTCAAAGCTAGAAACCAGAGAAGTGAGTCTCAAACTTGTACCCTCATTGGGTATTAAAGCCAGGAGCTGCTCCACAGACAATGGCTGGGAGCCTGATTTTGTGGACCCACAGAATAACTTTTTTCTCTTGTATACCCAAATGAGCTTCTTTCTATTGTGGTGTTCCTCGGTTGTTAAACATAAAAAGTTCTTAAATACTCAGAACTTTCCTCTGGCTGCTCTCAATGTCATCGAGAACAGCTTTCACCAATCAGTCTGTGGAGCAGCTCCAGACTTTATACCCTATGACATCAAAAATTTGAATTTTAGCACTCTATTTTGGGGATTTTGGAGAGAGTTGTTGATGTTTACTCATATTTTTGCTCTTAGGCCATAGGAGTGAAATGTTTAAAAGGCCCCCTTTAAGAACAATTCTTATTTTCTTGATTTTTTTCAACTTTATGCAACTTTATACTTAATAGCCTAATTGCATTTTAAAGACAAATATTGCACTTCAAAGACAAATATTGCACTTTTTAATTGCCGTTTTATTTGACAGCTTTATTAGCTAGTTATTCACAGATTTAAATTGTACATAAAAACATAATCAGCTTAGTAAATATGATGCATGTGATGAGTCACACCTAGAGGCAAACACTGCCTATCTCCACCACTCTCTACAACAACACCTGCTCATAGGTCTAAGCAGCATTAATATAACCTAAATGGCATTACATAACAACTTAATTAATATAATACACGTTTTGAATAATATAACACTGTAAAAGATACTTTCCTGAGTTAAGGTTTAGTTGACTATACATATTGCAGCGTTTCACGCCATGTTAAAGCTGCCGTTAATAAAGGCATGTAGAGATCTCAATAATCTCTGACTGGTACCTTCAGTGTTGGAGTCAAACACATTGTAGCATGGGGTGAAATCAAAGCAGAGACTTTCACAAACAAAATTATTGAATATTGATCCTTTAAATGATGCTTTATGTATTGATACCATTTTCAACAGCAATTACAGCAACAGTAGACTGAGATTTACGCCTGAAATTACTGTTTTCACACTCAAAAGTCCATCAGAGAGAAGATGAATCCTCATTGTTGATCATTATAAGGACTCCTTATGTAACTGACCCTCTGTGTTTTCTGTGTACTGACTGGTGACGTCTGTGGGCTCCTGTTCCAGCTGTCTGCTCCTTCAGCCCCATCAGCACAGACTCTACAGGTCCCCGTCTCTCCCCCCATTCAAAAATGAGTCTCCCAGAATTTTGACTCTACTTTTCCAGCTCGGTGTCCCGACGGACATGATGAATTTCTCATTGCTCACATTCTGATTAGGGCTCCGCTCGCAATTACCCACCGCTCTCCTTTTGTATGCACAAATAATGCAATTCTCTCCCCCCAAGTGGAACCCATTCGGGTCATGTTGCTCTTGGCACCAAAAATGTCTCCCTCCTGCAGAAAACCTGCGAGGAGCAGACATCATTTCCATAACTGATGAGTGTGTAACAGAGCTGGATCCAACAAAAACAATCTGCCGTGACTGGGCTGAACTTCACCCTTCGCCCTGAGCTCAATCTGAAATTGCAGCGTTGAGAGAGACGTGTGGGGGACATTAAACTCCTGTGATTTCACTGGTCCGGCACTCGTTAAGATAAAAAAAAAAACAAAAAAAACTTAACTAATGCTCTGACCTCTGACATGCCAGACGCTGTCAGTGCTCGTTTAGCCACGGCGGACAATATATTAGTCATTACGGCCCATGTTCATGTCGTTCACCTTGGATAAATGTCCTCTGAGTCAGTCAGCCTTGCCCTGCATGCCCCATCAGAGGGGAAAGACTGAATACACAGGATTTAGCGTGTGGCTTAAAGCCCTCGTCTGGATTTGTCGCACAGTGTTGCAGCAATGCGAGCGGAGATGCCAAAGCCTCAGTGAAGTGACCTCTTTGAAGGTGAACCCAAAATGTTTTGCGGCTGTTTTCTCAGCTAAATTCTGCTTATCCCGCTTTGGGCTGCATCGGGCAAACGGCCAGCGTAGACATTCAAAACATCACACGCTCACTCAAACGGGCATCATGTTATGAAATATGCTTTGTGGGGTTTTTTTGTAGTTTTTGTGTTTTATTATTGTATCTTTCAGCTCCCTCCCACTCTCACTCTGTGCCGTGTCATTATAGCCTCTTATTCACTGGCGCAGGTGGGCCGATAAGCTGATCCGTTTACATTGCTCACAGTGAGCAGCGGCAAAGAACCAGGCCCCATGAGGCCCGGTGGTTCTGCGATGTGGGCCAGACTCCTGCTGAGTAATGGTGTCAAGCCAAACTCCAAGTATTAGCGATGCTAGCGGCAGCAGTGGGACCAGCCTGTGATTCATGTTTCATTAATCAAACATTTTAGAGCCCTGTAGCTAGCTACGGCAGACACTTTGGATGTATCTTACTTAATCCTCTCCATTTTTAATCAGGCTAATCTTGCACAAAATGAAGAACCTGGTTCGGAAATATTACTGAGGGCAAAGGAAAAAAAGGAAAATGTATCTCTCTGCCTCTTTCCTGCTGTCTCTGCTGGTGTTCTCCTCAAAGCTCTTTCTGTTTTCTTCTTTCTTTTTCTATAAAAGTCTCTGCTTCTGCTTACAAACATTATTTCTTCAAATTTACCTCTCTCTTACATTTCTCTCCACTGTCAATGTGCTGTCATTAAATCCCCAATTCTGTTGCACTTATTATTTTTCCCTCATTTTCCATCTTGAATTTACTCTGTTTACAAGCTTTTTTGGTTCTTAGGAGACTAAGTGAAATAATGACCACATATAGAAAATTTTGATTTCTGGGTTTATTACTTTACTGCTCACCTGTTTATGTCAATAAACTCAAAAAAAGCTCTTTTTTTACACTGAATGTGGTTTGAAAAGGATAAAGCAACATGATGATTCACAGTCTGCATTATATCCTCGATAGCTGATACCAGTGTCGATTTTCTTTATTTGTTCCCCCTTTAGGGAAAGGCAAACAAATAAATTGACATTATAAAAAAATAACTGAACTGTTTCAAAGTAATTAAGTCCTTCATTACACTATTTTTAAATAAACACAATTTCAATCAAGCAAACTTCAAAATAACCCTTTATATCTTTATCATTAAAAAAACTCCCCCATAATCCTTTTTAATAGGGTTGCACAATAATATCGCCATGCCATCGGTTTGGCAGAAGTTGGCTTTAAAATGAAATATCAAAATCAACATGATGAGTTTTTCCAATATCACAAACCAGTATATTTTTTTATTGACAAAGTGAAGATGTACAAAACATCAACCCTTAGTTGAAGTTTTTTTCTTATTACGCACAAAGAATGAATAATACAGATATTGAAAAGCATTGTATTTTATGTCTCCATCTGACGGTTGGTCATCATGATCAGAGTGTGCATAATATGATGTTAATTCCACTACAGAAGAGACTTGATGATCACATAAATTGTGGGGGGAAAGTGTATGTATATATTGATATTGGTATCGGTTACTGGCCAGATGAGTTGTTTTATATCGGATATTGGCAAAAAATCCAATCCAATTGTGTATCCCTACTTTAACTGTTCAAAATATACCATAGTTCCCTTTTTGATACGGAATTTATGTTGTGAAAGCATCAACAAATTATTCTTTCAAATAGCTTTTATTATTTTATTTTCTCACCAAAAACTGCATTGTGCAAGAAGACATTTGAACACATCATGAAAACATCAGAATTATCTTCACGTAATACTCATTTTTCACTGAATAGAGTTTGAATGCATCATAAAGGAACTCAGTGCAACATCTATCAGCTGTTAGTTGCCACCACGGCTGCTAGCGGCTAATATTAATTAGCTCTCCTGCCATTTTACGCATGGATTTGTTGTAATTATCATTATCAGGGAAACAATAAGGTGCATTCTCCGACGCAGCGATAGTGAGTTTACTGCATACTTTAATCCCAAAGGCATTACAGAGAAGATCTATTATTTACATGACGTTATCAAAAGTGGAATTTTTGTGTTAGTGCGACTAAAACTGGACTTTTAAAACACGTCATGTGAGTCCAACTGAAATCATAACAAGTCGAATTACTTGAAGTCGGAGTGACACACCTAGATCATGTAGTTCTTACTCTTTTATATTTATACCTGAACTGGACCTGAACTAGTGTAGGCGTTCTGCGCATGCTCCACAGTTCCTGCACTGTGCTTCGACAGCAAAAATCAAACAGCATAAATTTGTAAAAGAAAGCCGTGAAAAACAAAAGAAAAGGAAGAAGGCAAAAAAAACAATACAAAGATATCAACAAAAAGTAGTAGAGAACGTACAAAAATAAACAGCGCAGAAAAGCTATCCATGTTGTCTCACAAGCTGTGATGAAGCACAAATTCACCACCGAGCAAGCTTTGCATGAAAATGCCCCAGCTTTGGAACATTTGTCGGGTAGAGGGGACAGATTGAAAGTTTACAGTCCCCTAAGCAACATTATGTAAACAAATTGTTAAATATCAGCGTGCAAGCATAAATGTTCCTAATGAGTCCTCGGGGAGCTGCTCCACAATGGCGCAGTGTTAGTGTGGATGTAGGTCAGTGCTTTGTGTATGGTTTATGTGTGCCCCTGCCCTACTGCTTTTCACATACCGGAGCCATTTCTTCATATGTTTGTTATGTGAGGATGACCTTTTTTTTTTCTGTAAACTGGACCGGCTGTTGGATGGTTTCCTCCGCTCTCCTTGTTTTGTCTGGGTGCAGCAGTTCAGCGGGGACGTTTGGGATCAGGCTGCAGCAGATTTTGCCTTCACTAGTGAAGTTCTTGTTTGGGAGGCAGGCGGTGGGAGACAGGGAGGGAGGAGCAAAGGGAGAGGAGTGGTGGGCAATGTGTTTGTGTGTGTGTGTGTGTGTTGGGTTGGGGGGGTATTTCCCTGTGTATTTCCCAGCATTCAGACAGTTGGCCCATGTTCAGCGATGATGTAACTGTCCCCTCTGCAGACTAGTCATGGTTAGAGAGGACAAGTGCAGCAGCTCTGTCACACACGCCTGCATGCATGTAATAATACTGTTGCAATACACATGCCAAGCACACCATCATCATCATCATCATCATCATCATCATCATCATCCATACAAATTCACATTAATCTGTTTTACTTTATGTATTATACAAGGTCACCCATTGTTCCATTCATCAATTATTATGTAAACATTCACCAGATGCTTTTGAATACAAACATTTGTGCTTTAATTTAACGTTGGTATTAATCCCAGAACCTTTTCGACACACCTGGGAAACTTTGTTAGCTTGGAGTGAAGTCAGAGTTCATTAACAAGTGTGCCATTTAAATGTATGCCCACATCCAGCATCTGAAATTAGCTCACAGATCACATTTTTAGGCCATGTAACCAGTTATCTGTAGTGGAATATATTTTAGAAGTATCCCACCAACGATGTGCATATGTGGGAAGTTGAAAAATCTATTTCATGTATCATATGCTGGAGATGATTCAAAAGTTCAACTAACAAAACAAAACACTACAATTCCTTTAAGTCAAAAAAGATGATAATATTGAATACTCACAAGAGCAGTCAGAAGGCAGACATGCAAAAACAGATAACACTTAACTTTGATAAAACTTTGGTCCAACAGGTAAGTTAAAGAGAAAATATAAAAAAAATCAACAAAAAAAAATGACACAGCGTATGTCTTTAAAAACAAGCAACACAGATAAATACTATACTGCAGTAAATGCTCACACATAAAGTTCAATCTTTTGTGACAGGATATATGAGCCATGAGGCCTTTTTATATTAACCCTAGCACCCCCGTCTAACAACACTAACAGCACTGCCGGGAGTAAACAAAACACTGCAGGAGCTTATTACTGTAGCATGTCTCAGGTGGTCTGTCCCCGCTGGTCTAAACATGTCTCTCGATGTCTACCCTCACCTGCTTATTTTCACTAGTTTCTGGAAAACCGACGAGGTCATTTAATTCTGAAGCATTTGTAGTTTGAGGCTGTGTTATCGATGTAAAGCTAGAATATATGGCTGTGACTCAGAGGTAGAGCGGGTCGCCCTCTAATTGGAAGGTCAGCAGATCCCCGGCTCCCCCGGGCATCATGTCAAAGATACAACACAATGAACCCCAAATAATTCCCAATGCTGCGTCGTCGGAGTGCGTGTGAATGGTCACAGTGCAGCAGGTGGCACTATGTACAGTAGCCTCTGCCACCAGTGTGTGAATGGGTGAATGTGACATGTAGAGTAAAAGCACTGAGTGGTCAAAAGACTAGAGAAGTGCTGTATATGTGCAGTCCATTTACCATTTAGAATAGTGTACTCAGAAGTAGAGTTTTTGTTCATTTCTGGTTTTTCTATGAGTGGATCCTATTCCTGTTTTTTGTTGTTTTTTTCCTGAGTGTGTCCCAGCTTTGGCAGGATTCGGTCTTAGCACCGTTGTCTCACAGCAAGAGGGAGTGTGTGTGGGGTTTGCATGTTAGCGTGCATTTTCTCCGGGTTCTTTGGCTACATCCCGCAATTAAAAGACATGCAGATTAGATTTTGGTGACTTGAAATTGTCCAAATGTGTGAAGGTGTAGGTGAGTGGCCGTCTCTATGTGTCATCCCTGTAATACTCCTGTCCAGGGTGTACCCCGCATCTCGCCCAATGACAGCTGGGATAAGCTGCAGCCCATGCACTCCCATGAAGATAGACACTCACTTGCATTGTCACTGCCAATAGTTACAGACTATTCCACTGATCTGCAGGTGGCGGTGATTTAGGGTGCAACAAAGCACCAGCAAAGGAAAGAAGATGACTGATTGCAAGGACATATGGGTGTAAACAAGGATTCCAAGTTTTGTAGAAAAGTAATAGAAAGAAGATGCATTCAGCTTGTTGGTCATCATCACTGATACACAAAATCCACTGAGGCCAATAACACTGAACTTTTGTTTAATAATGAGAGAACACCACGTGACACTTTTAAGTAAAATGTGCAGCGTTTATTGTGAGCAGCATCAAGTCATTCATTTGATTACAGTTTATAGAAGGTTACGATGAAAAATGTTAGCGATTTTAGACCAGATGATGTGGAGAATAAGAGAAACACCAGCCAGATACCGGAAATCAGATGCAATTCTGGATATCAAATGTCTGGCAATTTGTCGGCTGGGCTTTGCTGGAGCTATTGTAATCCCTAGCGGGGTTATAGCTCTATCAATCGCCACCCGAGCACCGTTTATAGAAACATTTGTTTTGATGAAAACAGATTTCCACTAATAATCCTCTGCAAATGATCTTTTTTTTGTTTGTTTTCAATCTTGTTGAGTCTGTAGAGGAACATCTTGAATGCTCAAATCCCTCAAGTTCCGCACCGCTAAATCGATAAGCAAAGTGAAAGATCTTGACTAAATATACAGTATCTGTTACAAGGACATAAACTGGTATTTTCATCCCAATTTCATTATCCTGTGTGACAATGAAAATCAGTTTCAGGGTTATTCTATGAATTACTGCCATCCGGATGTAATAGTCTTGTGCAAATAGAGTCTAATAGAGTCCGATGTGTCATCTACTGTATATTATCAGTTTAGATTAGGTTTTCAGACAGCACATGTCCTCATTGTGGTTTGTTATGTAACTGTTGCACTGCAGAGGCAGGCTGATAGCTCGACTGAGCCCAGAGGGTTTCAATTTAAAGCCCATCCACACTTTAAACTCAAGTTGCGTCCTGTGGAAGAGGGAGGGTGTTGTTTTAAAGAGGGAGGGGGACATAGAGACCGAGAGAGAGAAAGTGAGTGAAAGAGGGAGAGATAATGTGTGTATGAGGCAGAATGAGCATGTGAAAGAAAGGTAACACTTAGGGACATCATCACAGTTGGAGAGTGACTCATTCCTACAGTAAGATTCCTCCAGCGTGTCAAAACTTTTTTGAAAGCTCCTGTCCAAAATATTAAATGATTGTTGCAAAAACTCTTCTAAACTACCTTAAAATGCCCAGATGTGCTTTTCAGACAACTTACAATGTACTTACATGCGAGACGCCTCATATGCATTTACAGAGAGTCACACTTGAAACACACACACACACACACACACACACACATTTGTTCTCTAGCTCACAATGTCGTCATCTCAGTCAAGCGTTCAAATCTGATTTAGGGGCCTTTTAGAAAAGCACTCAGAAAAGACAGCTTTAGTGGAACACAGAAGATGAAATCAGGACTTATTTTATTCATTTTCATAACTTGCCTACAGAAAGTCATTGCGGCAAAGTCGGTACGCGCAACGTTAACAGCATTCTTTGATTCCCGCTTCTCTTCTCTCACAAAACAGACAGCGGTGGGATTTTAAGGTATACACAGGTTAGCTCTCTATTACATTCAACACCTTCTTTGTTACTTTGTATAGACTGAAAGCATTTGACTGACAGACTTCATGAAGTGTTAATTTCTTTTGTTGGCGTTCATATTTTGTTTCATATATAAACACATCAGATTCTTCATCAATCAATCACATTAGGGCTTTAAAACTGATTGTTGTATTTCGGGAAATTTCGATATGTATGTGTTATTATGGTACCTCAGGCATAAATTCACAAGGTAATTTAGGAACTCAGCGACCGCTGAAACCTTTAACACCTGGACTGACATCAATTTTCTTGTATTGCATTCGGACACGGTTTTGCAGCATTTAACCGGAGAAAAATTTGTATGGTGTCTTTCAAAAACACAGTAAAAACATAATGAGCAACTGGACAAGAAATGTCATGCAAACAGCAAAGAAATTGGTCTGAAAATAAGCAGAGAAAAAAAGAAAAGAACAGACAAAAAAATCAAACAGACAAACAGAAAAACAGAAGAAAATATTTATTTGAAATTGATTTAAGCCATTTCTGCTTTTGTTTTTGTGCTTATTTTTAGGTAATGTTCTTAGAATTTATTAATATTGGGGTCATTTTTGTTAATTTGCTTCTTGCCCTCTTCCCATGTTCAGGTTGCAAAGGGTCAGCTACATTAGTTATTCAATTTCCACAACTGTGACCCCTATAAGGACTTAATTTACGCGCCAATGTTGATTAAAATATATTCTTATTAAAAAAGTTAGTCTACTGTATTTGGTGCTGAGGAGAATGAGACTAAAAACACACGACAAAATGAAACGTGATTGATTTTTATCAAAACATTATGATGAAAAAAACACTGACTGACTTGTAATTTTATTCCAGTATTTTACATAAAATTGCCTGAAAATTTGGTGGTCACTTGTTGAAAAATCTGTGTAATTGGCCCCCTTCCATACATTCATATGGGTTGGGTTCTGCAGTTCTTTGCAATAGTCCAAACACATGGAGATCAGGTGAATCTGAAACTATAATATTTGTGTTTATGTGTTATTTCTAATGGGCCAGGGTGTTTTCCTGCCTTTCCCCCCTGTGCATGCTGGGACCGGCTCAGGCCGAAAATAGTTGTTCTAGTAATAAACATACCGAGAGAGAAACGGGTGGCGGAGAGAGAAGCAGACAAAAAGAAGGCATTTAATGTTTCTGACTAATATTTCTCTCCCATCCTCTGAGAATCGTTTTCTGGGATTACAGCTCCTCCACATCCGAGCCGCTCAGCCACTAATCATCTTTACTCTGAGAGATTGTACTTTCTTGTCCGGCGTGTCGCTTATAATTTTTAATGTCAACTGTCGTGCATTCTCGTTTGTGAATAATTGTTCCCTAAGTCGCATTTAAAAACTTTATACAGAATTGCGAGGGTATACTGTGACTTATATTAACAACACACGCAGCTTAATTGAATCACGAAAATAGGCATTAGGGGCAAAAATAGTGCACATAAAGCAAATTTGACTACAAATGAATTGTATGTAGAAATTAAACAGTTGGCATTTCTGAAGGAGGTAGTATTTCCATGGTGATAATGCTGGTTGCTAAGCAATCTCCGCCTTTTTTTCCACAAGGAGTAAAATCCTCAAGATTAGTCGCCTTGGCAAATGGCCTGCATTGGCTCTTTGTCACTGTTTCACCATCCTTTGTTTAATCAGGCATTTTCCATTGAGATAGAAATCGCTGTGACAAAGTAGGAAAGATAAGCGTGAGTAATGATCATCTTAAGTCACGGCCAACATTTTAAGCCACTGCATACTCATACAAGCACGAGGGTCTCTCAAATGGATTAGATTTTGTGAGGCGCACACATACATGCACACACATTTCCGTGGGCCCGTCCCGAGGAGGAGCATCCACTGACTGCAGAATCCTTTAGATGTCACCCTAACCTTAACCCTCCCACTGCATGACTAACTTTAATCCTTAGCCTTATCCCCACAAAATAATCCAAACCACCCCAAATTTAAGTCCAAACACAAAGATAATCCTCAGTCTACAGTTAACCCTAAACCCAGGACCAAATCCTAATCCAGCACCTTGTCCAAACCTTTTAAGGACATTTGAGGCTCATAGGAAGAAGTCCACTAACACAAACACAAGCGCGCGCACACACACACACTCACACACACACACACACACACACACACACACACACACACACACACACACACCACACGGACACGTAGTTCTCACACTCTCAGTGAAAACGCCTCTGTTCTCCTCCTCCAGTGAGGTCATCCTTTCCAACATTGACGTGGGCATTGCTGGCATCTGGGAGTGCCTGGTGACCAGTTCCCGTGGC
Organism: Plectropomus leopardus; assembly: GCF_008729295.1. Classification (NCBI taxonomy): domain Eukaryota; kingdom Metazoa; phylum Chordata; class Actinopteri; order Perciformes; family Serranidae; genus Plectropomus; species Plectropomus leopardus. The sequence continues at coordinate 25,458,651 of NC_056477.1, read as the reverse complement.
AACACTTCTCAGGAAATGGAGATAGTTGTCCTGGAAACATCAGCGCCGTACTGCCCCACTGAGAGAGTCACCAACAACAAGGGGGACTTCAGGTGAGTCACCTCTCAGCGGTCACATATGGACGCTCGACCACGTCGGTTCAATTCCAAACACTGACACCTCCAGCATCATGAAACAAAGAGGTCTTAAAGGAGTAGTTTGACATTTTTGGGAAGTACACTTATTGACTTTCTTGGCAAGTGTTTGTTGAAAAGACTGATAGCACTCTCATGTGTGTACATTAAATAAAGCTGCCGGCAGCTTAGCAGACTGTAAACAGAGGTAAACAACTAACCTGCCCATGTCCAAAAAATCCACCTACCAGCACCTCTAAAGTTCACTCATTAATGTAATATATCGCTTATTTAATTTGTACAAAAACCAAACTATACAACTGGTTTAGGGGGGTTTATTTTTTTTTAGCACTGCAGCCTGCTAAGAAATGTGGCATGCTCCGTCAAAATCAGTCAACGGCTCTTGGTTTTTGGTCAATTTGGGGTTTTGTTTTTATTTTAAATTAACAAAAGCTTTGCTCTCATGAAACTGTTTTTGCCAAGCTCAGATGATAAATACAGTTTTGAAGCTTGAAATTGTGCAGAGCTAGGAGCAAATACTTTACAAAAGCAAAAAGCACTCGGGTCAGGTCAGGTGCACTGAAACTTTAAAACCCATCAGCTCCCCACCAGCGACTCACTGAAGCTAGTTCTAAGAGGCTTAACATCAAAATCTGAATTTCATGTTAAACTTTTGTCAAAATGCACGTCCTACACATCGTAAGCTCGGTTAGATTCTCTACAGTTCAGCTGTCATTCCAATTTACAAAAACCATGAGCACCAATATATCATTCATTTAGATTTACTGGTTTTGTAACAAAATAAAGACGCCTTTTTCTTGATTATCTATATTCCTTTAGTAAGCAAGTGTTCATCGATCAAAAGAATCAAAAGGGTTTTTAATAACATTGAATCCAAGTCGTGAATTTTGTCGTGTGAAGTTCAACCGAAAAAACATTCTTTTCTCGTTTACCTGCACTGTGATGTTGGGTATGCTTGTTTTTGTCAACTTTCTAGCTACAAAATAAAAGCATCTCCAGCTTTTCTGTGTATTTTCCACTCTGGGAGAGCCCCTGCAGTACAGCATGTGCTCCCAGTTTAGAAGACAAATGGGTTTGCTTTACTTTTGGCCCCTCTTCTTCAAACTTTGGAGTCCTTTTTCTCAAAATCATGGCTCAAGAACAGTCATTATGTGGTGTGATGTATTTTGCTTAATATTTGGAGTATAAAAACAATACTAAACAATACATCAGAAAGCTAAGGATTTACTCTTTCCAGCAGTGTATGAAATTGAAAATGTGTTTTAGAATCAGTGTGACTAAAAAATGATCAAGCAAGGGTCGAGTGCAACCTGTAACATGTCCTTTTTGTACACATCAATGAAAGGAGATACAATGTATTAATTGGTGAGCCGAGAACAGAAATAGACTAGCTGTTTCCCCATGTGTCCAGTCTTTGTGATCTGCTAACTGCTTCATATCGGTAGAAACATCGGTATCAATCTATCTAACTCAGAAAGAAATCAAATACGCCTATACTGCAATGATTTTCTTGCCTTAAGTTAAAAAAATAGGATGTTATAAATAAGAACATCCCCGAATCCTAAGTGTAGTTTTCATTTACCAGCTAGTTTTGTGTAATTAGTGGTAATGGACAGTAATAGCTGGTTTTCAAAGCTGATACCAGGAGGTCTCCAGCAAAATAAGGCAAGAGTTTAACCTCACTATAATTTAAGTCACCAGTTCCAATCACACAGTCTACTGTATAAAATTAATACTGTAATCAGTGCGCTCGCTCTCTGCTATTATCTCTACATGTTCAGTGCAGTTGAGGTACTTAAGTCTGTTTCCTGCCGCTGTCGTGCTGCTTTCTGTTCCACCTGTCAAGAAATCAGCCACACCTGGTCTGCCTCGCACCAGATGTGGCTCATTAACTCAAAGACCAGAAATGAGTGTGTAGTGGTTCACACTAGGAATTATTTTCCAGAAACCACATTTTTTTTCGGGTTTTTGTACTTTTAGCATACATCAGGTGTATGAAACAGCATCAAAATAGAGGATGTCCTAGAAGCATCCTAAAATCCTACAAACTTGGCAAAATCCAAGGAATTTCCTTGGTTTTGTACTTTTAGTATACATAAGGTGCCAGGGTGCATATAACAGCATCAAAATAGAGCTTATTTAACAAAAGAAAGTTCCAGTGCAGGATCCCCTGAAACCAGGATATCTTAAATCATAGAAACATGGTAAATCCTAGACATTTCCTGAAATACTAAAAATATCCTGGAGTCCTGGAAATGTGCTAAAATCCTAGAAATTTAAAAAAAAATCCTGGAAATGTTATGAAATCCTTGAAATCTCCAAAAATCCCAAAATCTGGCTAAAACCGAGAAATGTCCTAAAATCCTAGAAACATTCAAAAATCTTAGAAAAGTTCTGAAATCCTAGAAATGTTGTAAAATGCTAGAAACTTGCTTAAATCTACAAATCCTAGAAATTTCCTAAAATCCTTGAAATGTCCTGAAATCCTCAAAACATCCTAAAATCCTAGAAAACTGCTAAAATCTACAAAATGTCATAAAATCTGAGAAATGTTGTAAGTACTAGAAACATCCTAAATCCATGAAATCCTAGAAATATCCTGAAATCCTACAAACATGTATCGGGCTGCTGGGACTGGCCCCTGGCCTCTTGTTGTTTTGCAAAGTGGCCCCCAAGCAAAGCAAGTTAAGTATATCTGCAGTGAAGCCCAGACATATATTGAATAATAATTAGATATGTGATATGAAAACTCCCACCAACATTATGGCTCAGTATAGCACAGCTTTACAGCAGGACTATAAAAAAACAGGAGCAGTTGTTCCCATGACTCAAGTTTCACATAAAGAGGGGAACAAAAACCACACATCTTCCTGCCCTCCATCCATCCTCCTCTTTTCTGTCCTCCACTTCTTGTGACCACCTTAAAACCTTGTGGTTGTACACACACACTCTCTTGCTCCACCTCTCCTCCCCCGCAGGCGTGCTGCTGTCGTGTACGCTCCTTTGTAGCCGCTGTACTTTACAGCCCCCTTCCAGTGCAGCGAGCAGCGAGGCTTTGTTTCTGCCGGAGCATTGGAGTAATGGGCTGGAAAATGAGCCCCCTATTTTGTTGGGGGCGAAATTAACGCCATTTATTACTAAGTAGCTGCTGCCGCTGCGACAACATGGATGGAGACAGGGGAGAAAAAAATGAGGATGGGGGTGGGGAGCGGCAGCATGGCAGGTCTCTAACAGATTACCTGCCTCATGAGTGCGCTGCTCCTTTATTTTCATTGAGTTGAAGTCAAAAGTGTTAACATATTAAGCATTACTTCAGCTACTTTTGTGCGGCAGGATTTAAACGTTTGCTTAAGGAGAAAGTGTCAAAACACAAGATGCATGTTTTCTCCCCTGATTGTAGACAAATTGATCAGTATGTGTGTGCACAAACAACTCTTTCCTCAGGCTGCACAGAAATAAGACCTCTAATCTGCAAGAGAGCCAAGAAACAAAACCTGGAGGGTTTTTATTATCTTGGAAAATGGAGGCTAAAGTCGTGGACTCTGAATGTTTGGCTGACTTTTTACACTCAAACGAGCTTTATTTTATTGAAACACTAACAGGCATTACCCAGAAAATGAAAAATTCCCATTTCCCGTAAAATCACCCCAGCCCCTATCACAGGTTGGTCAGTAGAGCAGCTCATGGACTTGGCTCTTGACGACATTATTGACAAAGACTCATTTCTTGCTTGAGAGGAGACTTGCTGAACTTTGCATGGCCATATGAACAACACTTGTAATTACTCTTTTAGGCTGGATTTCTCCCTCAGGAGGGAATGGGCAGGTTTCTTCTGCATATATACATCTCTCTTTGTTGTTTTCCATCTGTGGGAATTTAGTGTTGCACTTTCATAAAATTCGGGAGTTGTGAGAGACAAATGAAAGAGTTGATGTTCAACTTTGAGCAGCAAAGGCTTAGATATCTTGACATTTATGACCTGGTATGACCCAGCCGTTTATGACTGCCTCCTAAGTTCCCAAGTCTTTCACCCTCCATGCCTCTAGTTTGTTACAAAAGCTTTCTGTTAAAAATATTAATCTTGGGGCACCCGGTAGCTCACCTGGTAGAGCTGAAGCCTCATGTACAAAGGTGGTGTCCTTATCCCATCGGCCGCTGGTTCGTCTCCAACCTGCAGCCCTTTGCTGCATCTCTTATCAAATAAAGGTAAATAAGGACCCCAAAAATAATGTTAAAAAATAAATAAGTAAAAAAAATCAAAGGCATAACCACAAAAATTAAGACAGCTAATTCAGAGACACAAAATTCAATATTAGCCCAGTCACCAGGAGAAAACGTTGGCATTGTAGGTTTCTGCAAACCGTGTATACATGACAGTTGTATGTTTCATATGTATTTTATCAGTTTCCAAAGTAACGTATTATATGAGCTGACTTTGTCATACGGAAGTGGAAGGGATGGTGGATGGCATGGTGCTAAGGCGAGACACCTGCCAAACTGCAGAGCAATGTTTGTGACCGACAATCAACTAAACCGTTTTTTTCACTGTTTCCAGCGGCTTTTCAACAACCAAATGTGGGTGGTTTAAGCATCCTATCACTGTGTTTCTATTAAGGAAAGTGCCACAAAAAAATGGTTGTTTTACTGAGTATTCACTACATTTACTGCTGGATAGAGCAACAAAAAGCAGTCGTTTTCTTTACTGAGAAATCGCTGTGTTTCCTCCCTGGTTAATGCCAAGAAAGTTGTTGTATTTTACAGACATCACTATGTTTCCTGCTTTGATAGTTCCAGGTGTTTTTACAGAGACATCGCTGCATTTATTTTAGCAGGAACAGTGCCGCGAAGAGCAGTTGGTTTTCACCAAGTCCTTGTTGCATTTCCAGCTAGATAGTGTCAGGGAAAGTAGTTGTTTTTTTACAGAGACATCGCTGCGTTTCCAGCGGGGATAGTGCCACTAAAAGCATTGCATAGTGCAGTTGGTTTTTGTGCCTAAACCCAACCACACGTTAACCACAGTGGTGTTAAAAATGTTAAGTTTCAACATTTCCGCTACAAAATAATGTATAATTGAAACATATTCATGTGCACTGCCAACATTTATTCTGGTGAGTTGGTTGGCATTATACAACTGTTTTCACAGGCAGTAGTCTCCCCCCATCACAACTGAACTAATCTTGATATGTGAAAATTGGTGCCGTTCTTCTTTTAGTGCATTCTGTCGTTAAACCAGAAACACAATGTTTAGTTTGACTGCGCGCAGAGTGGAAAGACAATGCAGTAGATTAATAAAGTTAGCAGCCAAAGTTAATTAAGTCAGAAATCATCACTAAGACAACGCATTGTTTCACAATCAACTATTAGAATCTGGCAGTCTTCTGCAAAAATAATTAGAGCTAGCTGTAAATCAAATATGCAAATTAATAATTTCCTAAGTACAGGGAGTATGAAATTGCCATCTGGTGCAGTGATTGTAGATTGCTAAACTCACTCCATTGCTGATATCTCGTGTGGCAGGTGGCCAAAAACTTTAGCTGGCATCCTCGCCTTCCTGCCGTGCGCTCCCGCCACCTTTGGCTCTGCCCCCCACCCCGCTGGCAGCGCTCCTCACCCCTCCGGCCAGAAGGAGAAGAAGGCGTGGCGGAGCTGCGACCGCGCTGGGCGGTGGGCTGAGGAGGACTACACTCAGTGCCCGTATGCCAGTGAGCTGACGCGTGTGCTGCACGAGCTCACACAGGTAGAAACACACACATATTCACACATTCTGTTCCACAGTTTTCATTCCATTGTCGGAGCATCAGCTCTGATTTTGCAAGTTAATGCTCCACATGTTGACTTTTACATATTTGCCAGCCTACTCAGAGTGTTTAACAGAACTATTTGATACCCTCATATTCCTAGAATACAGAAACAAACCTCTTTACTGATTCATGTATAGCCTGCAGGTGTTTGCAGATCTGTACGTGTAAGCCTTTATACACATAATGCAAACTGACTGATGTTTCACTCTACATTTCTCAGGGGATTGCTGTACCACGTTAAGTTCAAAACTACATGCATGACATCAAATGGCATTACGGTGATTTATTATTTATTATATGTTGTCGGAGCTTTTTCATGTTATGTCTCTGCTGAATTGTGGCGGTGGACTGTGTGATCGTCGTCTCTGAACGCTGCTTTGAATTTGCCTTTGTGTTCCAGATTACTATTAATACCACAAATGCTCAGCCGTTAGGCCAGCAGTTAGTGGCGTTCACCAGCAAGGCGGCGCACTTCACAGACGTCATGGATGTCATCTTTGTCACGCACCTGGTGGAGAGACTGACGAGGCTGGTGGAGAAACGTAGAGACGTAAGAGTGAACGCATAGATGCGCCATAGTTTTTTTTGTTTTTTTTTTTTATTTGATTTGTACTGACTTGATTTATTTTGGGCATGTACTAAAGAAAGTGGAGAGCTTCATACAAAAAAACGGACAAGAAGTAATGTGACAGTGAAAAACATAATGCAAAACAAACAGTCAAACACATGATGGCTTTGTTTACATACATGAGAAGAAGTACAATTTATTTAATCCCATCCCTTCTCCATAAGTCATTGAATTTTTAATAACATATTTTGTTATATATTTACACCCATAATTAACTTAACAAACAGTATATGCATACACCCACATACACAGAATCAGATATCTACAGTTTTCATTATTATATACAGAAAACAGAGGAAGATAAACAAATAGATAATAAATAATAAACCAGATAAATCAGTAACCCCTACAAACATACTGATGAATGCCGTAATACATACAAATTTCCAGTTTAAACACATCTGTTTCACTCAATCTGTTGCTGCTTTTTTCTGCTTTATGTTGGTTGCTGCTCATATTCTGACAATATTCATGACTGTGTTGAGTGACAGTTTTCTGAATGCAATAATTTGCCGTCGATGAGGTTTATCATGTAAACTTTTAACTGGAGCCCTAATTAGGCGCACAGGAAAGGACACTTCAGTGGATGTCAGCCACAGAGGTAGCGGGGGCTTCCCAAAAAGACATGACAACACGTGGTCGCTCTGGCTTCAATCCTTCAATCGATTCCAGACAGCTTAACTTTTCACCTCATGTGCTTTCCTCTTGCCCGCGGCGGCGTCGGACCTGAGTGGCAATCATAGTTATGAAGACGCATCTCTTTTTTTTTTTTTTTTTTTTTTGGCAAAGCCGCGTTCTACCTTAAGTGAACTCCCCTTTCCGTCTGTGGCCGGAGGCAGTCTGAGGGGCTTTACGTCACACTGAAGGTCAGCTTTTGCGAGGGGAAGGGTGTCGAGCTTAGTCAGTAAAAAGAATCAATATTAGCTCTCACTTGTCCAATTACTCTTCATAGGTCACTCGGGAGGAGATATTATTAGGAGATACTTAGAGTTTTATCATTCCTGAGACAATGCTGATGAGACCACCCTCATTCATCCAATAAAGAATAGTCAAATGAAGCAACAATGAAAAGTACAGTAAGTAAATAGCGAACTGCCATCCCAAGGAAGCGATTATGCCCCATTGGAGCCGCTAATCTAAATTAAATCTCTCTATAATGAATGAAGCCACCATTGCCTCCCTCACTATTCTGACTGGAGATTATAAATGTGCCTGTTGTTGCGGATATGATTGATGTGCACGATGAGTCTGCCTTGCCGTGTGTGTGTGTGTGTATGTGTGTGTACAGTTTGTGTAGTTGCATCCATATCTGCTTGTGTTTCCACAGCTCGGGGACTATATATCCGACATTGCCAGCAACATGATGCTCGTGGAGGAGCATATCCTGTGGATGGCGCAGAATGAGGCCCGGGCGTGCACTCGGATCGTGCAGTGCGTGGAGCGCATCGCCGACCTGGCGTTGACCGGAGACAACCGGGTCATTTCTAAGGTACAGCCAGGCTTTGAATCACCCACGCTTACGGCCACACTCAGCCAGGGCAAAGGTTGATTATCTGACTAAATGTCCCGTAGCTTTACCTTTTTTCTTGCAGCCCAGAATAATGAGAAGTTAATTTGGCTCGAGCAGATAGCTGGAATAAGGCAAGAGAAAGATAAATTGCTTCCTTTGTTTCTTCTCGCTTCCGTCTATTTTTTTCCCTCTGTGCTGTCACTTGGGATAAAAGCATCTGCTAAATGACTAATATAAAAATCTCCTTCCGCCACCACTCCCCATCTGTGCCCCACTCCCAATTCCTGGCCTCCCCCTCCCCAGGTGTCTGCTAACATAGCTCCGGAGGCCTCTCTGATCCGCCCGTCCAACTTCCTCAGTCTGTCCTGTGCCGCTCTGGACATTCTTCATGAGGCAGTGGTGGACAATAACATTGTACATTTACTTAAAGCCTCTAGAGGCGTGGCTTGAAATAGTTAGAATGTGCACATTATATTAAAGTTGCGTGTCTCATTAAGTTTCGCCAAAAATCTGAGTGAAAATAAATGTTCCCAACTATAAGAACCTCCTTGGATCCCACCTTTGTCATGAGGAAGTACAATATCCTCCTCCAAGGTGGAATGGAATAGAACTACTAAGCAGCAGAAAATGGAAATACTCAAGCTAAGTCCAAGTACCTAAAATTGTAAGTTAAATGCAGTACTTGAGTTAATGTATTTAGCAACTTTCCACCACTGATGAGGACAGGGCATTTTTAATGACTTGAAGACTGTAGGAACAGAAAAAAAACAGCTGTGTAGAGACTCACAAATGGCAAGTCAAGGTAAAAGGTAACATTAACTGTTTTAAATAGTGAGGATAATTGAAATGTGTACCTTTAAAGATAAGCTGTGACCAATGTTGTCTTCTTATGATAGGACAGGGCAAATGAAGAGTTTCATCTATTGTACATTTTTATTCCCTTTTTTTTAACTATTTGTTTTAACTTTAAAAACTTAGTGTCCAGGCTGATTGAACATTCTAAGCTTTCGGAATTCAACCCTTTGAAACCTGAGCAAATTGATTTTATTTCTTTCAAAACATGGGGAGGGGGCAATGAGCAACTTGCCAAAACATGACCCCAGCAGGAAAGCAATTTAAAAAATAGCAGGAAATTAATTTTCATAAATGTTATAAGAAAATAATCTGAAAATAAGCACAAAAAAAAGTGTTATAAAAAGAGAAAATTATGACAAAATTGTTTAAAATTCATACATACATGTTGTACATACATGTTTTTTTGGTATCACTTATATAAAATGATAGTAAATATAAATATAGTTTCTGTTGACGCTTTTTTTCAATAAATTTTCAACTAATTTTAAGGTAATTTCCTTGTCACCTTTTTACTAATTTCTTGATATTTTGTGGCATTTCTTGCCCAGTTGTTCATTGCCTTCCCCCCCAAGTTTTTGTAAGAAATCAAGTCTGCTCAAGCTTCAAATGGTTAGGAAGACAAGTTAAAATGTTACAGAATTACCTCAGCTTGTCCGTCCAAATTCTGTCAACTTGAAATTCTAAGGCAGCCTGGACACTAACATTTTTTAAGGTAAAACAAATAGTTTTTATGATGTAAATATGTCTGCCACTCTTCCCCGCCTCTACACCACTTCTAATTCTTGGCTTCCCCTCCCAAGGTATCTGCTAACATCGCTCTGGAGGCCTTTCTAATCCGCCCGTCTAACTTCCTTGGTTTGTCCTGCACCGCACTCCAACGCCCCCCCACATCCGCCACGTCGCCCGTCCCTGACAGCCACTCCCACGCCGACAAGGACGCGAGCCGAGAGCGTGATGCCGTGGGGGAATCGTTGCTCAACTTCAAATGCCACACTGTCAACAACAGCGGCTCGCCGGCCAGTCAGCTCAGCAAGGTAAGGCGCAAGTTAATAAACGGTGTGAAACTTTCCTAAAACATGCCACTCCGTTCTTCTCTCTCTTTACAAAATCCACCGAAACCAGCCCGAGGTCAGGAAACAACGTTCTCTGACTGCTTTGCTTTCTCACTCCCGGCGGGGTTCTTCTTTTTTTAAAGGCCACACACTTTTGTAATTTTTTGACACCGTGTTCAAATGCAGGAGTGGGAAAAGAAGGAGGGAAGATGTTCTTACGGAGGAGAAAAGAGTGAGAAATAAAATATGAGAAAGAGAGAACAGCTTGTACAGCAGCTCGTGGGCACAATAAAATGAATTCTCCAACACCACACAGTTGAAGCATGTGGGAAGGATTACCACCTGCCCTTAAGTCTGTTGTTGCCTATTTGTCCCGGCGATATGACACCTTGTTTAGATTCTTTGCCACGCCGTAGATCAGCTCGTGATAGGTGAGGTTGTAGCAGGGGCAGGGCCTGCAAATAGGATGGTAATGTGGGAGTCAGTGAGCTTGGGCCACTCCCATGTGATGAAAAAGATGGCCTTGCGTCGCTGTCACTTTAAATCACCTTGGCTCCAGTTGTGGCCGCACCAAATGAGAAATCAACAGACAAGGGGGGACTGTGCGTGTGCAGACAGCAGGCAAAACATTCAACTCCCCTGGCGCTCAAATGGCATAGTTGTGCAACATTTGAACAGTTTGCACCCTCTAGCTATTCAGTCTGCCAATGAATTCATCAGTGTGCATGTGAGCGCGCCCTGTCTGTGCATGGAAATGTGTGAGAGAGTGTATTGGGCGTGTGTTTGCCTTTCGGTCTGCCTGCTTATTTTATTTCCCTCATCTTCGTCTACTTCTCTGGTGCGACGGTGTCAAGTCTCAGCGGTTTTGTCAGCAATTATAGCACTTAGTTGCAGCCCCAGGCTGTGTGTAGAGTGCGTGTGTATATGTATATTAGTATGCGTTTCTAGGAGTTGAGCAAAGTCAGCTGCATCATGGGGTGGACGATGCTGCAGTTCTAGAGGCCACTCCACAAATTTGCTCAGAATCACTATTCGATGATTTCCAGATGGATTTTGTCAAATTAGGAGGCAAATGTGGGGAAAAGTTTTTCTTTTTGAGAGCACGTCTCCATGCCTGCACTTCATAGTTGTGACAGGTTTCTCTACACTCTAGTTGAATCCAGAACAAAAAAAAGCTGTTGATTTCGCTGTGCTAAAGCCAGGTGTAGGGCATAGCCTCCAGTCTTGGCACTCTGTGTACTGTGTGTATGATGGATTTGGCTTTTCACCAACTGTAAATATGACAGGATGCGGTGATGTCTGGTGCACTCCAAAGCTTCTAATCATTGCCTGATCTCAAAAAGAGTCTTTCTTTCAAAGCAGCCAGATTCATATTTAAGAAAAAATACTCCTATCTGTCTATTTTACAGTCTTTCTGTCAGTGCTTGCAGTTATTTTTGGTGTTAGTTGTTAAATATGTGACTAAAATGAAATGCTTCATTGCAAAGTTGCATTGTAAATGCAGTAGTAAAGTGCAAGCAAAAACAGTATTAATATTATAATTATTATTGCTGCGCAGGGGACGGTATTTCATATATTGATGTAGAAATTAGCATATTTAATTTCAAGAATTATCATTTTTGTTTGCTTGTTAAAATGGCTTTATGCAAAATTCAGAGCATATGAGTTGCCGGCACCTAGCAGCGAACAGTGCTAACTTAATAAACAGCACTAAACAAAAACAACAGTGCTGCCATTGCTAGTGGTGTTAATAAGGGGGGAAATGGGGTTCAGCTCTGCGCTTCTGTGATGATGCCGTTCCGATGTTAGCAATAGATAAACAATAAACACGGCAATGAGCTAGCTAATGGGAGACACGTGCGTTAACATGGATGAGCTTACAACAAACCACAGAGAAGCTCAGATTGCAACACACATAGGAAGTGAGACTTCATTCTCTGCTCAAGGTGCCATTCGTTCACTATATCTTTACACAGTGTTGCCTACAGAACCTTTCATTCTGATGAAGTGTGACTTGAGCTATGTCTGTTCTGATTCCGAAGTCATCAAATACCGTTGCTTTGTCAATGATTTGGCGTCAGACATCGATGCCAATAGCTACCTTTCGTGAGTAACGATACACCCCTGGGTAGCATTAGTTTGTAATGTGGCTGGACCACGTTTCCCATGATATGCCACTGAACGGCTGGATGGCGTCTGTCACAGTGATATGATGTGCCACTGGGCAGCGTTATTTAAAAATGCTGCCACTGATGACAGTCCCTATAGAATGGGAGGGAAGGAGGTGGTCCAACAAACCCCAGACTTTCAAGGCTGGTGTTCGCTTCCTTTATGTTCCTATATGTAATATGTGATGACTTGGTATGAGATCGTGTTGGCTATGTGGTGCTGGTGTATCTCTAGGTTGGTTTTGGTGGTCTGAGCAGGTCTTAGTCAAAGGACAGTGTACTTATTAATCCAGTTGTCAGTTAGTTATATAGCAAATATGCATTGCAATGTGAAACATTAGTGAAAGATAAAAGTGACTACCCTTGCTTAAAAACTGTATCTACTGTAGCATAGTCAAAGTATAACCTGGTGTCACTTTTCTTGTCCTCCACTTGCTCCGGCTCATGACGCTGTGCTTATAAATCCAGCTCGTCATGAGGATAAAGTCTTGCTCCAAGCTCATCGCCTTTTTGCTTTACTGCGTCAGATGAATTTCTCGCCCAAAAATTTTGACTTGTACACTTCTTTGGCTCAGTTCACGCTTGCTGTGTCCAGCTCACCAGTCTACATGCAGTGATGCTGCCTGTAATCACTTTTTTTAACCAAGTAAAATAAGACAAACGTCTGTGTCTTTGCAATTCTTGCAACAGCACAAATGTGCCATCTTAGATGTTTTCCATCATGTTATACAAAAAAGGAAGATGTGTATTATTTCTCCAGACAGTCAGTGATATCATGACTATATCACCTGTATTGCCAGTAAAAAAATAAAAAATAAAAAAAAACACTGGTCTTATGTATATATTGCCTACTTAAAAGACTATGATGGAGACTATTATTCACTGGGTAGTTGGCATGGAGGTGTCAAAATAATATGACTGCAGAACATTAGAGGCTAAAGCCATAATGTGTCTCCATTAAGTTAATCTCGGTTTAACAAGGGATGTTGACTAAGAACATCATATAAATGAAGTACCCAGTTCACAGCAGGATTTCCGGGGAGTGCTTGCATGTGGCAAGAGGGTCACACACATTCAATTTTTAATCAGACTTAAAAGGTGCTTTACTTGGCTATTGCCAGAGTGTGACTAAGACAATACAAGTATAAACACGTTAAGAGCTTTGAAGAGATGTCAATGCAGCATTTTTCTGCGCAACAGTAAATAAAAAGAGATATCATTGGGAGGAATCTTGGCTGTGCTTAGTTTTGGAAGTGTGCTGCTATAATTCTGCATTTTGGCTTTTATTTCAAGAGAGACAGCCAGGTTTTCTGGTTGCACTCTTTTTTTTAAAGGCTTGATATTTGGGTAGGTTTTTTTTTAAGAAAAAGAAGAAAAAAAACCTGGAAAGGTCAGTTTTTGAGCGTGAGATGAAGAAGTGTAATACTATTTCCACCTCATTTAGCATGCAGAATGAACACAGCTTGTCCTCCCTGGGCGATTCACACTCTCACACCTACAAGCTGCCTAGTTTCCACAGCTCCTGCTCCCCTGGAACAGTTGTGGGGTGAAGAGCGGCGCCCTGCTCGAGAGCACTTTAATGGTAATTGTTGAGGGACACGAAAGTGACTTCAACAGCTTATAAAAGGGCTCTAATCTATTGGATGTATCACCACCCTGCAACAATATCTCTCTCTCCCACCCCCCATTCCCACCTCTCTCTCTCTCTGCCGTTCACAGGGCATGTGGGAAAGACTTTGCCAATTACTGATAATCTGGGAAAGTCTCGTAGGCTGAATACTTAAGCTCATGTTCTGGCAACCAGTCACACATAAGTAAAGGCAAGCATAAGTACACAAAGAATTCATATCCAGTTCATTTTGTGCTTTGTAACTTTGCAGACCGTGCGTTGACAAATGTTGAAATTGCATCATGAAATACCTATATGAAGTCACATATAAGTCGCAAACAGGTAAATGTCCTCTTTTTGTTCTCCATCATGTTCTCATTTCGACCAGATATTCATTCATTCGTATTCATTCCTTCATTTTTCATATTTTCACATTCATTAATTCCTTGCTTTTTTTTGACGGAGAGAATGGCTTAAAGAGTCATTGAATTCATTTGTATGACATAGTGTGCACGACAGGAAAAGTTAAATCAATATGTAAGGAGTCTGAGGTGAAAGAGCGACAACGCAGCTCAGGATGTGTGTGGATCCGTTTTGACGTAGTCTGAAGCAAAATTTCTGATAAATTCACTGAACAGCTGGTTTTGATCAAGAACGGAGGTGGAAGGGTGGAGTCGGGTCGCATCGATCTGACTCTTGAAAAAAACAAGAAAAACAAACGGCAGCAGACAAAGGAACAGTATTAACCACAGAGGTCATTGCAGCATCTGGTTAAACTGAAAAGTGTCATCAGTCATCACACTGCGTTGGAAGCATGAAATGAAGAATAAAAACAAAGTAAACACAGTAAGCATGCAGATCATTGATCCTTATTGAACTTTTACTAAGCTTCACATAGACACGAGACAACTGAGGCTACCTCTCCTTCACCAACACACTTCTTATTAATGTTATATTATTACCGTACTGTGAGCAAATCAAGAGGTTAAATAACGTGATTGGGGGTTTGATGTACTGAAATGAAATTAATAATCAATTTTAATTGCATAATGCAAATGTCAAGAGTCAAGTGAGCGATGAGCTCCTTGCTCATGCTTTGCCACACATCAATTGAATACTACGTTAGTACTGGTAGAAGCTCAGAGTATTCCCTGCTTTAAAGGCTACAGCCTGCCTGATAAATGAGATTAATGTGACCTGAAGAGCTTTGCTTTAAAGACTAATCCATATCTGCTTTTTAATTGTGTTTGTTAAATGTTGATTCTTTAATTAACACTATGTTTTTTGACTAAACAATTGGATCCCTTTAATCAACATTTAATGCCTTGTTGAACTTTTGCTGCTGATCTTGACATAATTTAAGTTTTGGGTTTTCTGCTAGTTTCCTGCAAACAGTGTGCAAAGAAACTACAGATTAAAAAGTTTTCACAATCAGGCTATGTTGAAGGCAAGAACATTTAAGACCAAAGTATATTGAGACTGAGACCAGACCAAGACTTCCTCAAGTGGAGACAGAGTTCCAGACCCAGACCAGACCAGTGCAGTTCTACACTGCTTGCATGGTGTTACATTTGAATTTGAGAGTCTTAATTGCCACAGACATTTAATCTGATTTTATGTATTGATCTTTTAATTTCTAAAATGAGTTAAGGTCTTCTTTGTGAAAGTTTGCGTTTCTATTGCTACAAATCTATAAACCCATTATGTAACCTAATGCTTGACTTCACTTTACTTTAAACAACTACCTGTTGTTAAAATGTAGATTACCTAAATCAGTCTCATAATCATATTCCTACATAAAACTTACCTTTACACAGGACTACATGAATACTTACACTTAGTTGCAGTGTTGAATAGAAAAATTGTCCAAACATCAATCTCAAATACGGTGAAAATGATCTTGAAAAGTTCTTAAAAAGACACTGAATTTAAGTTTCTCATACCTGCAGACACCCTGGCATGTCACATGAACGATAAAATGTCGAACATACAAACCGTAGGCACTTCTCAAAATGATCTTAAAGATCCAATTCCCCGTAAAAACACCCACATTAATCACATGCTTATATGTATCTGTACCATTACAAATGTCTTGGTTAAATAACCAAAAGATATTGTAGAGGTTTATTTTACATGTTGGAATTTTTCTTTGTTTATCACAAGCAAATCACACTTCTACTAAAGAGCTGAAATCAACTGATGCATTTTTTTTCATCACTCATTTTTTTGCACAGGTAATTCAGTGATAATCCAGCAGTTGTGGTCTTGACAGGTCTTTAAATTAAATTCCTCTGTTGAGGACCAAGACAAGGCCGAGTACAAATGTGATTGTATCTGAGACGGGAGCGAGACCTTAAAAATAGTCTTGAAGTGACCATCACAAGTACTGCTATCAGGGGACCTATCTTTGGTTGGTACCCATCTTTCACCATCTTGATTATGTCAAACACAACCCTGAGCATGAGATACTATTTTTTAGGGCTAAGACTCATCTAGTGCTTCCAGGGCTGCCCATATGCGAACTTTTGTGTCCTAGAATGGGGAGGAAATGGCCCGTCTTACTCTGCCTCTGACTGGCTTACCCTGACATTCTCTCTCGAATCCTAACCAAGCCCACGTGTCTTTCCTAAGCATAAGCAATTAAGCCAACAAGGGCAAAAGGTACTAGTCAATCACCGAGAAAGTAGGGCATGGCGTTCCATTGCTATCCCAGGATTTACAAATTTGCAGTCTATATATATATTACCAGAGTGGGCGTCCTTGCTGCCCTGGGGTCAGCTCACTCTTCGTGGTCGGACACTGCTTAGTGTCGATGCTCCATTGACATTTCATTTTCAGAGTACTCAATTTCAATAACTTAACAAAATTTCATAAGGAAAAGTAGAAACCTCCACCATCCGTCTTCATTGTGGCCCTCAGAAACATCTCAGAAACGTTCCACATCATTCCTAATCGTCTCTCTTAATTACTTCAGCACGCCCCCTTTCAAACTAAACTGACTCTATGCCTACTCTATGCCCAGCCATGCAAGGCTGCCAATAGGACAGTTTGCTGTGATAATGACTTGGTTCCGTTGCCTTACAGTATTGTTGACACTGCTGCTGAAGTTGTTTCATCTCAGACTTTTTCCAGCGCTCGAGGCCTTACATAATCTTATATTAAAATGCTCAAAGTGTCATGCGTAAGTGTTGCCATGACAATAAGTAAACTTCACATCGTTCAGCTGAGACAAATCTCATAATTGTGGGTCTCACAGCAGGCTGCCTAAGCCAGTGTTAAGTTGAAGGATGAAGGAAAGCTTATACACCAACTAGTCTTTAAAAAGACGCATCCAATTTAAAACAGAAACCAATGTGTGTTTGAACGAGGCAGTAGCACAGATCTAGAGGGAGATATCATATCAGATCATCTAAAATAACAAAAGCAGCCACTCTGAATAAAGAATGAAGGTCTGTTGTGTGAAAGTAGCCATCTTTTCTCTCACCAGGAAGGTGGCACGTGTGTTCACAGTGCAAATTCGCGGGATAAATACATTTGGTGTATCAGGAGGAGCACAGAAATAAATGCACGTAAAGCACACGCACACGCTCTCCTATGACTCATCAGTCAGCCTGTCTGACACTGCTCAGTTTAACAGCACACTGTGAAGGCTGCAATAGACACACAGCACCACCGCTTGTTATCAAGCAAAGGAGATTCTACAAAGATGCAAACGGGCAGAAAACTAGGACTAAGCTGGGAAAACTCATCACATAATCATGACTCTTATCTAAAAAGTGTCGTTTTTTGGTAGTTAATCAAGTTTAAGCCAGTTTTTGTTTTTTTGTTGTTTTTTGCTTGTGTGGCGATGAGGTCGGGTGCAGTGCCTGATCCTTGATCGGGGTAGTGGTTCTGATTTTTACAAAAAGGGGACAGAGGATGTGCACCAATTATCAAGGTTTCACACTGCTCAGCCTCCCTGGGAAAGTTTATTTCAGGGTGCTGGAGAATAGGCTCTAACCGACTGTCGAAACTCAGATTGAGGAGGAGAAAACAGAGTTGGAGATGGACAGGTGGTTTGGGGCGGCATCCTGAGTGATGTAAGTGTTGCATGGGACTGGAAGGCAAAGCTCTTGGTTTAAAGGTTCATCTACATCCCAACTCTCACCTATGGTCATGAGCTTTGGGTAGTGACCAAAAGAATCAGACAACAGGCAAGCAGTTAAAATGAGTATCCTTTGTTGGCTGGCTGGGCTGAGCCTTAGAGATAGGGTGAGGAGCTCAGACATCTGGAGGGATCTCTGGGTAGAGCTGCTGCTTATTTGCATCGAAGAGTGTCAGTGGAGGTGGCTTGGGTGTCCAAACTCTCACCTATGGTCATGACCCTTGGGAGGTGACCAAAAGCAGTTCTAGTCTACCCTTGAGGTTAGACCTAGAACACGCTGGAGGGATTATATATCCCGTCTGGCCTGAGCAGGCTTGGAGATCTCCCAGGCAGAGCTGGAAAGCCTTCCCGAGGAGATGGATTTCCGGAGCACCTTGCTCTGCCTGCTGCCCCTTCGACATTGCCCCAAATAAGCCGATGAAAACAGATGTAGGACTGGATGCATGTTGTTTGCGACTATTGTATTGACATATTAGTAAATTGTCAGACTGTAATTTGTTAAATTACAAGTGAATTGTGTATACAGCGCAATAAATCAGTCAGTGAAAGCCAAACTGGTTGTGTGGCGTTGACATACATGTCTTCATCGACCGACGTGTCTTTGCCAGCAGCAGCAGCCAGGAGTCTGAGTGTCATTAACTAGAACAGTGGCACACAAACTTTTTAAGAAGGGCTTTAAAAGTGATTAATAGGCTAGCTCCTAAACCCCTCCAGACTTCCCCATAAACTCAGCTTCTTTTTCAGGCTGTTCCTTCCATCCTCATGTAACTGAGTGACTGGCTGAGTGATCTGCTCTCTGTCTCACTCTGGCAGAAGCTCAGCACCATTTAGAGCCATTTGGGTCCAACTGGACTAAGACACACAGCATATGGGCCTGCTGTGCTAACACCTTGCCAAAAAGTGGCATAATAAAACACAGCCTTATAACATCGGCACCTTACATAATGCACTGTATTGCAAAAAAGCGTTTGTCTCCTGATTGATTTTCTGTATTTTCACAGGTACATTTTGTCACATAGTTAAATATCTTTATAGAGGAAGGTCAAAAGAATCTCAGCTGACTGTATCTTTTTCCCTTTTTTTCTTAGATTCTTTTCCTAGGTTGAATTAAAAAAAAAATGCACCATAATGCCCCTGTTGTATATAAACCTGTATGGACATAAAATTGGAGATATCATTATCCTTAAAAAACAAACTTCAGAGGGTTTAATAGAAATCATAAATCACCTGAGTATCATGAGCATCCCAGTGGTCTGATGTAATGAGCCCAGTTTGGACTGTGTGCCATCTCCTCCTCCTTTTCCCAATGTTTCTTGTTGTTCTCTGTCAGCTATTAAATAAACACTAAAATACAGAAAAAAAGAGGAAATTTATATATCTCTCAAGACCACTGAAGCAGCAGAGTACTCCAACCTGTAAACACAATAAAATTTACTGAAGCTACCTGGTGTTAGAGGAACGCTTGTGCTGACATCTTCCCTCTGTAGATGTTAACAGTTGTAAAATGCAGATGGGTAGCAGGTATATTGTTAACCATGTCCACCATCTCAGTTTGGCATGTTAGCACTAACATTAGCTAACTAGTGCTAAAAACAAAGTGCAGCTGTGGACGATGGAAATGTAATTAGTTCAGCAGGTGTTTGACCCTTAACTTTTCATATTGGGCCAAATGTAAGCTTTTTCCCAATACTTTGATACTATGATGGTATAATCCATCCAGTAGTTGCTGAGACATTTCACTTAAAACCCACAAATGTGTGGCACAAGTAGAAAGGTTGGGGAATTATCAAGTCATTAGGGTTCATCCTTAAAAGACCGTGGATATCTGTACTAAAATTTTGCCAATCCATCAAGTAGATGTAAATAAAATAAAAGCAAACAAGCCTTATGCAACTGTAATGAACAAAAAAAAAGGAAGCCTATAAAGCAGTCTTGATAACAAATACTCAAGCCACTTAAACTTAAATATCACATGATTGAAAAGTGGTAGGAAGAAGTACACACTTATTTATTCCTACCTTATAAATACATTCACATCCTACATAACAGACTTCACAAAGTTTATATAAAAAACTCTGTAAACAACTATCCCTCTTTTATATACACCAATAGTGTGTATGGATCTTTTGTCTGATTGTAGCCTTAGAATGATTTTTTGATTCAGCACCTGTAAAAGCTTTAGGGATTTGTTTACCCTGCAGCTTTTTTGCTGTAATTGAAACCTTTGACTTGCTGCTTGAACTAGATAAAGAGTAAGGAAATCTCCAAAGTCACATGGATGCATCATCTTGGCAACATGGATATTTGTAAAAAAAAAAAAAAAAAATCCATAGCAGTTCATCTGATAGCTGTTGGGAAATTTCAGTTTGGACCAAAGTGGTTGATCAACTCACCGGATGACATTTCCATGAAGCCACACTACTGGCATACCCAAAACATCCATTTCTGTTTGTCTGTATGTAGGTCACACATAATTGAAGGAGATTATCTATCGACCTTGAAGAAAGCAATCAGTTTTATTGTTCAATCATCATCAATTTGTTATGAATTTGTCCTGATAAGTGTGCATACTCAAGTCATGCCTGAATATCAACCAGAATATTCAATTGTGCATTTGATTTTCCATTTAACTGCACTTAGTAAACTAGGTGTAGCAATTACAGTGTCAGACTTGACATTTGCGCATATTATTTATACCCTCTTTAAGGGGCTTCTTTCCTGTCTTTCAGTTTGAGAGCATGACTCATTGATTTCACATTCAGATTTTGAAATGTTTTCCCTCAAAACCTTGTTCCTGCACTGCCAGCCGCAGTGCTAGGACTAATCTGAGTAACAGCAGCAACTCAAATTGGCGGGACGGTCCGGGATGAGACCCTTGGCTTGCACTGGCTGAATTCGAGTTGCTTCGGCTTCTAACTGAAGCTCCGTCTCTGGAGTTGATCTTCTCCCGATGGGGAGTGAGGTGGAAAGACGTGCTTGCTGCTCTAATTCTTAATAATAATAATTGTTTTATATGTATTTATATTGTCCTTTTCTAAATACTTCAAGCTTTACATGAAATGCCAAAAGAGAACCAAGACAAATACAAAATAAAGAATACAAAATACTGAACGACACCTACATGAAACACAAGAACAAATACAAATAACAGAATACAAATATAGATGGTATTCTTGTCTCATTTTTGGTCTGGTGAACAGTAAATTCATCAAATTCAGTGCCCCATAACGCTGTTTCCCAAACTACTGCAGCTGCCATACTTTGCGGGACTTGCGTGAGCACTGTTTCCATGGGAACACAGCTGCTGAGAGTTAGGAGGACGATGTAGCTGTTATGGTTGAAGAAAAGCTACAGGCATGATATAATATTAACTTTTCTTTTAATGTGAAAATCGTAAAGGACGCAAGGGAGGTAAATACTGTATAATAAAGCATTGGAGGGTGAGCACAGATAAACCACGGTAAAGAGTTACCACCTGTTAGGGACGCTCAAAGAAGCAGGGCGAACATGCTAGCAACAAGGCAGAGATCATTTCATTGGTCAACTGCACAAAAAATCGGAGGGCAGACGAGAAATTTGATGTTTGATGAGGATACAGAAGCAGCCCGAGTGCGAGGAGAAGAGCTGAAGCCTGAGTGCAGGAAATCTGTGCAAGCAACATTATATCAGAGTGCAAGCATACCGTTTGAGCAGAAGCAGAGCAAATCTAAGCGCAAGCAGGGCTATTTGAGTGCGAGACTAGGGTTTTGAGGGAAAGCATTACAAAATCTGAACGTGAAATCAGTGAGTCATGCTCTCAAATTGAAAGACCACGCTCTTGAATAAAGATAGGGGGGGAAAAAGCCCCATACCTCTAACATCAAACAAATGTGAGAGACATCTTTTGTTCCTCAGATCCCCACTCGAATTTTATTTTCACATCTCTCTATGTAGAGTATCTCACCCACATATTAATATTACAACACCGCACAAATGTAGTATATGTAAATGAACACACATTTTTTTTCGATAGTCACGGAGTCGCTTACTCAGTTGCTTTTGATCTCAGGCCACATTCTTATCAAGCACATACTGTTTCAAAGGTCTGCTTTAAACCCTAATTGGTAGGGAAAAATCCGACATAACGAATGCTTATTGAACGTTCCCAAAAAGTCACCGTCAAAATCTGCATGCCTTCTCTGTCTTCACACGCGGTAGAAAGTTGGCTTTGACACTCCGGCTTCAAATATTTAAAATGTGAGCACTTTTCTGCGAGAATTTGTGAAACAAATTTTTGGCACAGATTAAAATTGTCACACTTTTGAAGCTTTCTTGGGTGTTTTGAGCTGGAAAAAAAAGGTCAGGTGCGGTGACGTGTTCGGTGCCAGGTTCTTTATATTAAGGTGATTGACAGTTTTCATAGGTTATTTATGTTGTAACTGCGAGAGTTTTGTGCGACTGTTCAAAACAGTCTAATGATTGATACCCAACACAAGCAGCAATAATTCTGAGGCACAGAAACTATATTCCTTCCTATTTCCTATATTTTCCAATATAAAATAAGATTAAATTATTAATTATATCCATTAAAAACTGGTATTTTTAATTTGATAACAGCATTTTATTAATCACCTCAGGACCCCTCAGATTTGTCTCCGAGTGGATCCCTACATGTAATGATTTAACAGTCGGCCTTGAACTTGTTGACATACATCAGGTAAAAATGTGATTAAATTTTTTTTAATATATATTGTTACTGAGCATCAAAAGTATAAATTATTAATATACACAAAAAGGGAAAGGCAGAAACACAATGCTTACTTTTTTAATCAACCCCCCTCCACACCCACTGCGCTGCCTCAGGCAGCAAACAGAACAAAACAAAGCAAATATTAAAGGAAAATAAAATAAGATAAGGGAAGATACTGTATCTAAAGGGGGGGTTAAAGGTTTAATTATAGGTTCAAAAGAATTCAGTCAAACTTGTCAGGCATAATATCAGGAGTGTCAAGGAGTGATTGAAACAATTTGCATATCTTTTCAAAGTTACTGAAGAACCTCGAAGACAGGACCTCAGTTTTTCCAGCTTTACATTGCCTCTATTGGGTTGGAAATGAGTGACTGCCTCAAGTGAAGGAGTTCAAGTATCTTAAGGTCTAGTTCAGGAGGGAGGGTAAAATTGAGTGTGAGATGGATGGGTGATTTGATGCAGCTTTAACAATGTACAGGCATGACAAAGGACCATCAAGGTGAAGAGCGAGCTGAGCCAAAAGGCAAAGGTCTCGATTGACCAGTTCTTAAACATTACGACCCTCCCCAATGGTCAGTGACCGGGAGAATGGGATTGCAGACACATGAGGCTGAAATGAGTTTCTTCTGTAGGTTGGTTGCACTCAGCCTTAGAGATGGGGTCACAAGCTCAGAGACGATGGCTGGATGGAAAACCTCCTTGAACCTTGATGCTGCTTACAGTTTAAGATAATTGAACACCTGACTGGCAAAGCTGTGAAGGTCATGGCATGCTGTGACCCAACTGAGAGCTCCTTGTTTGGTGGGATACCAAAAATGATTTAGATCTGTCACTCACTGAGTTTTTTTGTCATGTTCCAAATATTATAGACCGAAATGTTGTTAACATATTTGTACAAGGTTTGCTGGTGACTGACCACATCTGTTACAAACATCTTACATTGTAGTATATATTTAGTCAATCTTATAATAAATTCTGTGTGGGACCAGCTCAATGTCGAGCACAAACAGAAGACGTTCACCTGCTTCTCTAGCTGGCTGGGGGAAAACAAAGCAGGCAGAGTCCATGGAGTTGTAGATGTGTGAAAAATGTTTCTCTCTGATTGGTGTCTACAGTCAATTCATTTTTAAGAGGAAATTTGGGGAAAATAAAGGGGTTACTCTTTCTGAATAAAACGTTTAATTTAAAAGAAACTAAAAAGGTGAGATGTTGGTAGCTGAAATGTGGTCGCTCATCAGCAAAGTACATTAAGATTTCCTTTTTCATGACGGCTGTTTTGCCCCTGTTGAAACAAAATTAGAGGATCTGTATAGGTCAAAACATTTAAAATTGCCTCCATATTTTTTAACCACTGGACTACTGCTGATGGTAGAGACAGGCACAGGTTGGTGGGAGGACAGCTTTGACTGTAGTAAAAATCTCAGTTGAGGATGCTTTCATTTGGGTCAGGGCAGGCTGGTCAATGCTTCATTTACCCATCCAGTATGAAAGCTTTTCAATACTGGCTGTAATACTGTAAAAAATTGGGAAGGGCAAAGCTACCTTAGAATTTAGGGGAGGTGCAAGATTTTCCTCTGCCTACTCAACGGTTTATTGGCCCAAAGAAAGTTAGACCTTCCCTGCCTGCCAAAGACGTTGCCCCATCGGTCATCATCTATGCTGATCGCTGGATCCTGCTCCCATGCTTCTCTAGTTTGATTTGGGAAAAGTGAGCACTAAATATTCACGGAATTATGGACATAAGAAATATTCTCTCTTTGCATGGGGTCTAGAGTCAGAAGAGTTTTGATTAATGTTTTAGAAACACACTTTGGAAAATGTGGACACTGTTTCTGAATGAAATGTCTGAAATTTGGTTGACAGGTCAACAAACCACATAAAGATTTACTTGTCATATAAATTGTTCACTGATGATATGTCCTTGTTGAACCAAAACTGAAATGCAGAATCTATGTTACATGGCTGAAAACTGAAGATCTGTGTAGTTCAAAATGTTTTCTAAATTGTCTCAATATTTTAAGAGACTGAGTAACCTCTTGGATAACACTGATGGTGGAGAGAGACATTGGTAGTTGGGAGCACAGCTATGACTGTAGGGGATATCTGAGCGGAGGATGCTTCCATTTGGGTCAGGGCAGGCTGGTCAGTGGTTGATTTGCCCACCCAGTATAAAAGCTTTTGGATATTGGCTGCTCTATAATACTGTAAAAAAAAATGGAAAGGGCAAAGCTGCGAAAGAATTTAGAAATCTGCAAGATACTCACCGGTTTATTTGGATGCTGGAAGAGATGAAGACATTTGGTTAAAACCATTTTGATCTGACCTACCCTGCCGACCAAGGAGCAATCCCCGTATTTCACATATAACTCCTCATATTTATTTGTCAACAAAGTATTTTGTTTGTCTGCTTTACATCCAAAAATAAAACCCTTAAATCTCTAATTAAAATGAGCTTTAAATAAAAAGCACAACTTTTCTCTGCATCTTTTCAGCATCTAACCTGATGACAGCGCATCTGCCAGCTGACCTTTAGTTGCTATCACGCTGTTTGATACCACAGTGTCACTTTGTTTGGAACAGATTCGGAGCTAATTGTGCCTAAATTACAGAAACATATGGCATCTTATCCTATTTCCCAAGTCAGTGGGCATTATCCTTGAACTGAATTGCCGAGTGTATGGTTCATTGAGGATGACAGTTTGGGACAATATTTACCACTTTAGATCTCCCTCTTCCTTGTCATTGACAGGTAATTAGTGGAAGCCTTTAGGCTGAACGGGTGGAGTATTCCCACCTCCCTCTCTCCTCAGATAGCCTCTCTCTGCTCCACAGAGCTCCACTGCTTTTTAATTACAACCACCCGGCTGTGCGTGGGTGTGTGTTTGTGTTTGCCTTTTTTTATTTCATTATTTCGGGGGGGGGTATGTGGATGTTTTTGTGCTATTTGGTGTGAGGGTGTGTTTGGGATGTGTGTGTGTGAGTCAGCCACCCTCCAGGTTAAGACTCTATCAGGGGACACTGTTGCAGCAGAACAGAGCCGGGGGGCTGCCGCGCAGTAAACCAATCCTCTGTGTCAGCACAGGCATCTAAGACAACCGAATATGACCCAGTTTGTCCCGATACAGTAAACATGGTGCTGTATGAATGTGAATGCTTAATATCTCGATAATTTGCTTCTAATTGGAATATGTTAAGGATGCTTTGTGTACAGCTCGCTAATAAGCTACGGCGGATTTCAAGTACTTAACTCCGACACGAACAGTGCAAGGACTCTTCATTAGCTTGTGGACCTGCATGGAGGGGGCACAGATTGAGGGAATCTTCCCTCCATATTTGACATGCAAATGGCTGGGGGGTTAATTGTATGGGTGTTAAACTGCAGTGAAGTGTCAAAGTCAAATGGCAGCGGGCATTAACATTGGATGGGTATTAAGGTTTTATTAGTTCATATTATGCTTGATAATCAACAGTGGGTGCGTTGTGCGTGTGTGTGTATAAATCTGAAAGCTTGTGTGTGGCATTATAGGTAAAAATATTTATATATGTGTGCTTGCATCACGCCGTGTTTGCAAAGTTATGAATATGAAGCATTCACGTGCATGTGGCCCCACACGCATGCAGATGCATTATACTCCACAGTGAGAAGGCATATAGAAATTTTACTCCGTCCCTGAGGAATCGCATCTTTTTTCTTTTTCTTTTTTTTTCCTCTCTCTCTCTTTGCAGCTCGCTGAAACAAACAGGCCTGTGATGCAGCAGTGAGAGGCCTTGAATGCTAAACACATCATAAGAGAGGAAGGCAGTTGAGAGGAGGAGGAGGGTGGGAGACAGAGAAAAGGAATTGAAAAAGAAAGGATGCAATAAAAAAAAAGTGTCATATGAAGGGCTGGAGACAGACAGGTGGACATATCCAGGAAATAGAGAGTGAGGAGTGAGGTGGTGAGACTAAGCAGGGAACAAGGGAGAGTGATCAGAGCAGAAGAATGAGAAAGAGAAACTGTCCTATCAGTGGCTGGAGATCAGCAGGCCTTGGGGACTTTTGTCCATTTCATACTGAATGAGAGACAGAGATTTATTTCCTTTTGTAGAGGAGCAGAGGACTTGATCCTTTACTTCCTGAGTATGTCCTGAACAAGATGTCCACAACTGAATCATTTGTCCCAGCAGGGTTAGGGTCAGGGCAAAGGTTAGGGTAGGGGCGTAGGGGGTGGGAGTTACACTGTTGCCTAACTGGATACAACGCAAGCGAGTGTCAGTGACTTAATCTGTTTGATGACATTATTTCCTATTGGACTGTCATAACTGTCCACGAGTGAGACAGTGCGATACAGTGCAATGCGGCACGCCATTTTGAGCAACAATTTTGGGGCACGCCCTGTTTCTAATTTATTCCTGTTGCTTGCATTGACAGTGCAGCAATGGAGAAGAAATGGCTTTAAAATGAGGATATCTGCAACAACTTTCTCCATTTATCTGCATAAATTATACCTTTGTGCTATAATCTAGTGCTGCACCATGAAAGTTGGAGATTCGACTCATCAGTCAGAGACCCGTCAGTCGGCTAAGATTGCTTCAAGTCAAGCAGCCGTTTTCTGCTTCCTTTTTGCTAGTCAGCATGCTCTGTAGTGTACTTCTGCAGACAATTTGGTCCCCAGATTTTGCTGCCAAGTGAACGCTCTTGATTTTTATGACACTGATAGAAGCTGCAGGTGACGAGATGCAGGGGCACTAAAAGGAAGAGAGACTGTACTGAAAGGCTCTGAGGCTAAATTCTCTTCTCTCTTCTGCTTAGAAATGGTGAATTTGCAGCTCACAGCAGCTAAAAAAGATACAGTCTGGTTTTTGTTTGATAGCTAGTGTCGGCAAAAAATGTTGTGGACCTACTACCCATTGTGAGCACCATTAGCTTGTTAACTATATTAGGTGAATGCCACTGTCACGTTGAACATCCAACTGAGCCTGTTCAAAGTTTATATGGAAAAAAACTGAATTGTTGAATGTCTGTATTTAACAGCCGAATCTCATGCAACTTGTAAAATTCTGAGTCGGGTAGAGCCTTACTATAATCCCTAAAAAGGAGGAGAAAATACTTAGATAGTAGAAGAATGAAACATCTCAGTATTTAGAACTACTGAGGGATTAACCTCAGTCATTACCTTTTTAAATTCATTATATATGAATATCACATCACCAATATGAGGTGTAATAGCCAACTCACTAATGGTGTAAACTATAGGACCGACAGATTCTTGTCCTGGCCGATTATTGGGCATTTTGCAGATTATCTGTACCAGTGTATTATTTTAATGATTGCAGATAAAACTAATTAATTACAAAAAAACGTGCATAGAAAGTGTCACCATGGGAGGAACTTTTACTGTACAAAACCTCAGGGAGATATTTTTATTTATTCATTTTTCAATTAAAATTTTCACGACTTTATAAAAAATGATGCTGGAAACTTGCTGTATGTCAGATGTCAGTTTTGATTAAACATTTGCCAAATGCATTTAAACAAAGTTTTGTGTTGGAGTTTTTAATATTCCAAATTCTAAATATTGACAGAAAGATTTCCATTTTTAGTGTATATCGAGCCCAAATATCGGTGATTGGTTTCATGAACTACTAATAATCGGTATTGGCATCGGCCTTATCGTCCTTGACCATCATCTGTCGACCCCTACTATAAATTAATCAAAAAAAAAGATGATAATCAGCATAAATCACCATGTTCTCAATAGACACATTATTAACACTGGCAGATAGTGACATTTGTGTGTCGGAACATAAAACAGCAAACTTAACTCCAAACTACTCAGTCCAGCAAGAGGCATGATGGGAATGTGGGCGTCGTTACAATAAATTAGCATCTGGTGAATGTATTACAAAGTGAAGATGGTGGTATTATAGGGTGTGGAGGCTACAGCAATGATATTTTGTTATCCACAATAGTACTGTTATGAATATGGATAATGAGGAAGTACTCGCCCATCTTTTTAGTGGTAATGTCTTGTGCACATGTGATGGTGGTTTGTTTACATGACGTGACAGAGTTCCATTTTAATGGATGCAGTGTGGATGGAGAAGGTGTGATCAAACGCAATGTGACATGATAATCTGATGCTTGCATTTAGTTAGGAAATGGTGTTAGGGTCCAGGTTGACCCCTGACCCATCGTCTTTGATAATCTACCCATCTTTCTCTAACTCTATAATAAGAACCAATGGAGCACCCACACCTTTACTTTTCTTCCTGCCTCACCAGTTTCTTTGCTTTCAGTTGAATCACGCTGGATCCTCTGCTCTGAACTTCAGTGCAGTGCTTACCAAGCTACTCTGTTGGCTCTGTTGTCCAATGCAGTCTTTCACTGCTGCACAACAATGTTTTTTTCTCACTCTGCACCACACCGAGAAGATGAATGGAAGTATTTGCTCATCACTGACTGTCCTTTTTTTTTTTCATACGTTTAGCCAAGATCTAATTTTCTCTGCGATGTGCCACACTCTTATCTGCCGAGCCGTGCCACATTCCCAGCCAGCCACGTCCTGACAGCTACTGTAGAAGTGACAGCTCCGGCCTGCCCACCGCTTTAGGAAAAAATAATCCTTTGAGAAATAGGTCATTTTCAATTATATATTGTATCTGCATCTGAATAGTGTCTTCTGTAATCATGTCAAAGAGAGTATGGTAAAGATTTCCCCCTGCCCGTAGCCGCACTGTAAACCTGCATCACTCACAGCGGCATCACCTCGATTGAGCAGAGAAGTTTCACAGTGTAATATGAAATGGAAAACTTCAGCTCCGGAAATACCTTTTAAAACGGTTTTGAAAACTGGCAGCGGAGAGATATTTGGGTTCTGATTTCACAAATCAAGGCAGGTAGCGGGAATGAAAAAGCGGGGATGTCATTTCGGCTTTCATTTCAGTGCTACAGTATATTTATACAGGTCGGCGCAGGCCACAGAGTCGACTCTATTCAAAGTCAGAATGTTTGCTGGGCTCTGTTATGAGACAGACCAAGGGCCAAAAGGCAAACATATGTTTTAGGGATACTTACAGGTCCAGTGAATAGGATTCAGGGGAATATATCAGCAGAAAAGGAATATAATGTTAATAACTGTGTTTTTATTAGTTTATATTCACCTGAAAATAAATAATTGTGTTGTGTTTAATCGTAGAATGAGTCAGTTATATCTACACACAGAGCGGGATCTCATCCACAAATTCTGCAACTTGCACCACTATGTTTCTACAGTAGCCCAGAATGGACAAACCAAACTCTAGATAAGGCTATTAGCATTCTCAAAACTGTCATTTTCAGCCTGCAACCTCACTGCTAAATGGCTCTAAATCCTACCCCCTTGACCTTTAATTCAGCTTTAACATCATTTTGTGTACCTGGATCTCATGAAATTCAATAGAAATATGCAGTTGATTTTTTTTGTCATAGCAAAACGTTGTTTTTATGATATTTAATCAGAGGGGATTTTTTTTCAAATTTAACAAGATTTTCTATCAAGTTTGTTAACATTCAGTAGCTGAGGTAAAGACAAAAAACTCATATTATAACTGTAACACCCCAAGTTCTGCTCAGCCTAGGGATTTTTGTTGTCTGTTACCCTCCTCTCTCTTCTGCCTGCAACTTAAACAAATAAAGACAACGTAGAGAAAAAAATGTACCGTGTGTGTGCTTTAGCTTGTCTTTTAACAATGGAATATTATGTGCATGTAAACATAGTGCGAGATGGGGCATTTGCCCTTGGCGGGGGGCTTTCTGAGTGTCCCTCTCATTTGCATTGCTTGCCTGTTTAGTGAGTGTTAATAGTTAAAAGGCTAAGTGTCAGAACTTGTGTTGATGGCAATCGGCCGCAGCTCAGTCATACTGGACTCTCAGAAGCCACCAGCACCACCCACCCATCTGCACACCATCTCTGCATTACCACCAACAGATACCAAGCTGACAGCATGTGCCAGTCACATAATATCCATGAACGTCACTACTCAGCGCAGATGAACTAGCGGCGTTCCAGTACGGTGACTTGCTTACCGTCGTTGTAAGAGTGGCTGGAGCTAAACAGACAGGGAGCCTGGTTCTCTGGTCCTGTTGAGACTGCTTTGCCTCTGTCTGACTGGTAAATAGATGGTCTCGTGTGGCTAATCAAAACCAAACTGCTGATCAAGCCAGAAGCTCTGTGCTGTGTTCACCGTGCCCTCTGAAAATGATAATAATCACAGCAATGATGGTGATAGGAATCGTCGGCGGTATTATTACCATGAAAATGTTTCGCCACCAAAGAAAGGCATACTGGCACATCTCTAACTGTGATGAAAAATTACATGTGCTGTTTCATGTTTTCACTTCGCTTGTGAGATTACATGGTTGTCTATGAGATGAGATAATTATTCTCTGCCACCTGAAACCCGGACGTTTTCTCATGCAGACTGAAATTTGAATATTTTTTTTCGGGCTGAAAACAGGGCTGTTTTCCTGGAGAGTGGATGCTGATTTTGTTGATGCAAAGGTTTTCTGCCAACAGTGGCAATATGGTTCATGTCCCAGTGTAACTCTGAAAGTGAATGAGCAACATCTTTCCTCCCTAAATAACAAATGAAGCCAGCACTAGAAGACTGGCCAGCATTGGAAGCCTGTTGCATTGGGCAGCTGCCAGCTGTTTATGTGTGTCACTCCAAATGTGAGGCAAGACTTTGCAGTAAAATCCCATGTGTGCTAAGCAGAAATTTGTCTTTATATAAATATTATGGGGCTATATATTACATCTAACAGTGATTCTAGCACTATAAATGACTTTCTCAACTTCTGTGACAGCCGCTGACATTTCATCTCTGCAGCCAGTTAACCGTGTCTCCAGTTTGACATGACATTAGGTCATTATGGCCTTGTCATAACTTCCTCCTCTACTACAGTCAGATGGCATTCATCATCCCCTGCCCTCTCATTGGCACTTACTTGACCCTTCGTTCGAGTTATAAAGAAGCATGTTTAAGCATCGGCATTTTCCCATCTAGATGCCAGAAAGAGTCCCGCATTGCATACTTGCACACTTGTGTGATTTCTTGCCCTTTTTCTCCGTCTCATAATCCATCAAACGCACACTCATACAAATGAATACGTTAAATGCCAGATTTTAACGTCAAATTCAGTTTTACATGAGATTCAAATAGTGCAGAGATTAAAGAACCACAAGTGTGTGCGTTAGTGTTAAACCTTCAATCCATTAGATGCCGTTTAGAACGCTACAGAAGTCATGCTCTACTTCCTACACAAACATTTGGCCTTTAATATAGACCGAATCACTGTGATGTCGCACTGACAACAAAAGTCACTTCAGGGTAGAAAACTGGTTACTATTTTGAACTGCGGAGATACGTAAATTTGGCAAACTTTATTTCTGTTGTCATTTTTTTGTTGTAACTGTAACATACAAAGACCTATGATTAGACATGATGGTCCGAAACCATCTGACGTTTCTGTTGTGCTTATTTTATGAACTGTTTTGCTTTGCTAACATCTTTATAAACCACAGCTACCGCTACGGGAGCTAAGCAACGTATTGCTGTGAATGGGGCCTCAGAAAAACATATTTTAGCCACCTAAAAAATATATATAATTTTAATTGTACACTTAATTTAAATATTTGCTCTGCTTTACCTAACACACTAGCTGACCGAGGCAGCGGCAAAGCAGCAACTCCACCATTTGGTGGTGTAAAATGACTTTTTCTGAATGGGGTTATGTGGGGTTTTTTTTATTAGCTTCAAATCCCCATCTGTAAGGGCTGTCTTACGGCAAGGTTCAGTGTACGCCATTTTTCAAATATAGATACTCAAAGTAATCAATTAAGGCAGAGTTTATCTAGAGCCATTTGATTATATATATATATGTTACCTGGCAGTTTTCTGCTTGGAAGTAAATATTTCAAATGAACATTGTGATTCGGTCTGTTTACTGTTTTATAAACATTTATTACAGTAGTGTAAAGCACACAAATCCAAACACACACACACACACACACACACACACACACACACATTTCAACTATTCCTCTCACTCCCTGCTCTCCCTCCTGCTGCCCTCATCCTTCTTCTCTGGCTCTTTTCATGTGGCTAAAAGCAGCAAATGCTGAGCCAACTGGCTGTGCTTGCCTCCCATGCCTCCCATGCGCTAGTTAATCTGGCCTGTCCTGCTTTATCTTCCACCTTTGCTTCTGGTCTACAAATCACAGCTCAATTGACTCCCGTTTCTATCCTCCTTTCTCTCCTTCTACCCTCCCTCATGTCCTAGGTGCCTCCTCCTAAAACTAGGATGCAGCAGCAGGGAGTCCTTTGCTATTCATGTCTTCTATGTCCACGCTCCCCACACACCCCACATTACCCCCCATGTTTCGCTCAGTCTGCTGCAAGCTGCTTTTATCCTCTCATCCTACAGCCTGCGCTACGTGGGGTAATTAGAGGTAAATTAATAGAGTGTTAGGATGCTGTAAGAGCAGGTTGCCCAAGGTCGGGGCCAGCAGTGTATGAAGAATGCTAGAATTAACACTGACTGTTATCTTGATCTAATATGTATGATGTACTATGCTGCCTCAGGTGACGCACACAAAGACAGTCTGGCATACCAAAGCATCTCTGCAAATTAAAGCAGAACAGCTGTTTATTTGACAGCCAGCATCCAAAACCCATGTAAACACTGCAGCAAAATGAACGTTGAGAAGTTTTCAACATGTTCGCATCCCAAGCCGTCACATATTGCCGCCTTGCAGTAGACTTCTACTGTCTACCCTATATTAGGCTTTAGGTTTCCTTCTGCGACTGCTTTTGACATTGCGGGATGGCGCTACCATGATGCCAACACGAGCATACCGTGGGAATACACTGCATGTGGTTATGTTTAGGCAACAAAAGCACATTGCAACCACAACGCCTGGACAGCAACATAACTTGCTGGCACAGATGGTTAGGATTATGCAACAAAGGTGCAGATAGTTAGGATAATGCAAAAGAGACACATGGCAAGATGTAGGAAAAAAAGACATCAGAGGACATGGAACATCAGAGTCCTACATGAAAATCAAGGGATTGTTTGAGTGTTCTGCAGTCCCTCCCTCTCGACCTAAGGGGACCTTCGTACTCTTTATATTCTGTTGTTACAGGTAGCGTTTCCACCTCATGCAATCCAGCCACGTATTTTGCGGATGCGAAGGGTTCCATCCAGATGAGTTCTCAACTCATGCTGACCCTCACCGTATCATGCTGATGCAGCAGGTGCATCCGGCAGTGTATGTTAAACTCACAAACACTTTGGTCAAGCCACTTTGTCACCTTGCTCGTCCAGCAGTGTATTATGCAGATGCGAAAGGTGGCTTTGCTTTGCAATCACTGCAAAAGCGGCAGTATTTGACTAATTCAGAATTGGAATGGGCTGAAATATCTTTTGGACATGAGCGTCAGGTAGCATCCTGTATTGCTTGGGTTGATGTTGAACTGTGCTTCTTCCTACATGTTGCTATGAGATGCTCGCTGTAGAAGTTCAGACATATGGGAAATATATGTTGCACCTGCACTTTCGTCATATGTGTGATGCATGTGTCGGGGACAGCATATGCTGCTGTGTTAGTGCTCAGACAGTGCAGACATATGCAAAGGATCTAAACTGTGGGAAGAAGCCTGTCATTGACATTCCTCATCATTATGTGAAACTATACTTGCAAAGCTAGTCTGTCTTTGCATTTCATTTTATTTTTTTGTGTGAAACAACAGCCATCCCTGAGCTAGCGAGGCTAATGGGCTAACGCTGTCAATATTTCACGTGATATTTTGATTCCAGGGCTCACTTCCCAATGTGCAAATGTCCAAAACAAGTTCCCTTCTTACACTTTTTAGTAAGAGCACTGTTGCTGCATCCTGGGCTTAGCATTGCCCAAGCCAGTTTTGATATTTTTACCTTTGTGTAGAGGAGAAAGTTCCACCTCATTTCACTCTGCCCTCCAATAGCAGCTTGGGACCTGGCAAAACCTCTGTCAATATATATATTTCCTGTTTTAGATATGCTATGTGCTAGGACGCCTATTCCGTAAAGAGAACCAAAATTGAAAAGATTGTTAAAAGATGTTGCTGAAGGACTGTCACAGTTTTCACATTTTATTTCATGTGGTCACATCTTGACCATATACATCAGTGTTAGCAAAGTGCTGGTACATTAGCCAGCTAACTTACAGAAAGCAGCAAGCAGATAAATATTGCTGAGATATTTATGAGATGACATAAAATCGTCAGCAATAAAAAATCAAGGCTCAGGTTCTTTTGTTTCTATTATCTGTTAGACTATGTGCTGCCCTGAAGTAACTTCCTACAGTAAAAAGCTACTAGGTCAGCACCATGGTGCGTATTCAGTAATAAATTCACAGATAGAATACTATAGAAGGGGAAAGGGGGAAACATACCCAACTGTGCAGGAGAAATGTTGACTGATGCAAACAATGGATGTCTTTTTCCCTTTTTTGCTGAAAGTGAGTCATTTTGCCTTGTTCACAAAAGTTAACATTGTGAATTCATCCTTCCATTGCATGCTGTAGTTGTTGCTGTTCACTTCTTGAAGCAATATTGCCAGATGCCCAGGACCTTTCTAATACACACTGCAGCACTCGGCGAAATTGAACTGGCGTCACCATGTTTCTTTTTGTCAACCTTGTCCAAACTATTGGCGTATAAAGAGAACTGATAAAAGTTTCTGAGGTGGGACTCCACTAATCCCTATGAAAGGTGCTCAGGGGCGCATAAATCCCAAAAGGTTTGATTTCTGTATGTTAAAATTACCTGATCTTTAGCTCTGCTTCCACATTTTGGGGCTCACAGAGCTGGCACATAACAGACTTTTGCAATCCAAGCTGGTTTAGCCCTCTGCTAATGTAAATAGGGGTAAAATGGTGTAATCCTGTGGCTCTCAGAGACTTTTGAAATGGTTTTGGACTGAATCCCAATAGTGAATAAAGTCCATTTGTGGGGTCTGGCAGACTCAAAAAACAATCTACTACATCACTTTGACAGTGTAAGTCTGAGGCATCAAGTGACAAACCTGGATGTTGTAATTCCACAGTTCAGCCACTATATCAAATTGAATACTCTGTTCCTGTGGGCTTGTTCTGATAGCAATGATAACTAAGGGGGGCTGGACTTAGGATTGGCCAGTTATGGTGGTTTCAGCCAGACCTTTCGAGAGATAGGCTTGGCTATACGACACAAGATGTGCCACTTTGTACCTGCATGAATGGGAAGCACTGAAAATGCCTGCAGGCTCAGCTGCAGTCTTTTATTGGGGAATAAAATCTGAACATTTTCATGCACTTTTGAGAAAAACACATCCGTCATTTCTCACGTAAATCTTTTCACCTTCCTCCTGTGAATCACTCTCCTCTGCCTTCCTTCCTATCGGTTCAATCCACATCATGTGTTGGGGGCAGCAGTCTCCTCTAATAGCCGTGAAAAGGAGAGAAAGAAATGACTTTTTTTCTAATTTCTCTGCAGTGTGTTTGCATGTTGCACCATCTGTGGAGCTTCTGCCGCTCTCTCAATTAGAATTCTTAGATCAACGAGATTGGAGTTTTACTGCACCGCCAGTGTTTGCTCAGATGAAATCTGCTGCAAGAGCACCGGCTTTCACAAGTTGTAATTACAGTAACACTGTGCTCCTCTCTCTCTCTCCCTTTCTCTCTCTCTCTCTCTCTCTCTCTCTCTCTCTCTCTTTCTGTATATTTCTCTCTAATTATTGTCATTTCTCATGTGGAAACGGTAGTTTTCACCCCCCTACTGTATCTGTTACTGCACTGTGCAAAGCTGTAAATTTGGCATAGCAGTTACGAGTCCTCCCACGGAGTGTCCATAATTTGGGATTTACTGAAACAATATAAGCTGCTTATTTTTGATGAAACGTGTGTGTGTGTGTGTGTGTGTGTGTGTGTGTGTGTGTGTGCGTGTGCGTGTGTGTGTGTGTGTGTGTGCGCGCGTGTGTGTGTGTGTTATTCAGAGTGGAACAAGCAAATGGGTACACACGCTGAGTGCACACACACATAGTCCTTAACCCATGTTGTATGCAAGGTTCTGAAGGTATCCCTGCGTCCTTAGCGATGTTTTAACCAAACGCACCAAACCTGTATGTGCTTAACAAAACAGTTCAAACAAATTCATGTGCTCGTTTAGTCCAGGGTGAGTGCTGTGAGGACTCAAGTGGTCTGGTTGTTGTCCAAGTGAATTCTAGGGAGATTTGTTTATAGTATGAGAGGAAAGCAGACCAAACACACTTGATTTTCTAATGTGCATTTTTGCATGTATTCAAAAGCTGAACTGCTATTGAAACCATCTGTTCACCAAAAAGGGATCTCCTATTTCCATCTCCCTATTTCCATAAACAGTACACAGTATATGTTAGTACTGCCACAAGTACTGCTAGAAAAAAACAGGTACATGCGAAAATAAAATCCTCTTCAAGGTCTTAATATTGTAGCCCATGTTGTCATGGTCTCATCCATATACTTCCACAGTTGTTTCATTAATGTAGTGGATATGTTTAAACCGTTACCAGAAAAACACTGAATTCTGTTTCATGTTTCCTGCTGCGTGACAGTTCCTAGTAGGCATGTATGTTATGCCCTCAATTCATATAAGTATTTTAAATAATCTATGTGTGTTTGCTTATGTGCAGCATTAAGAAATATAATGCCTGGCAAACACATTTGGTTAGGGTTGGAGAAAGATTGTAGTTTTATGTGGTTTGGAAAAAGGAAATCAATAAATTCATGTCACACATGGGATCTTGCCCACCACCACAAACTGATCTGATCTCAGAGAAATAAATGAAATGACCATGACCTTTTAACACCACATTTTGTAGTATGTGTTAAAATTAGGTGGATGGATCAAACAAATACAGGACTTTCATCGAGGAGGCCACTATTCGTGCCCCATGTGAAACTAAAACTCTCCGTTGACTTCTTTTAACTTGACGTTCTTAGGTCCTTTACATAGTTACATCATCTTACGGAATGCACTTACATCACTTTAAGACATGTCTCATCCTTAACAAACGTAGTTATTTTAGCGGAAGCAAGCACAGGACTCTCAGATGGCTGTTGATGTGTGAAATTAAAGTCAATATTGACTTCTTAACAATGTACCCATGATGCATACATAAGACATGTAGTTATTTTAACAGATACCAAAAACACGCAAACAGCTGTTTGTGTCCTAAGTGAAACCAAAAGTCGAAGTTGACGAATTTTAAGTTAATATACCTGTGTCCTTTATGTACTTAAATCACTTTACGATGTACCTATGTCTGATACGTAACACACATAGTTATTTTAATGGAAACCACAATCTTTTTCTAAAGCTAACCAAGTTGTTTGGGTGCCTAAACCCAACCGTGCCACCGCCACATAAAGCGGTGTTAGGAGGCAGAGATCATTTCTATGAAATCAGGTTGAGAGAAAACTGCTTTTTGCATTACCACTCATCAAATGAATACTTTGACAGGCAATACCATCCTATAACATGCATACCTTCAAACTGTCTTTAAAGTTCATTTTTACAGCTCGTTTGATTTGTAATATACTAGTGTGCAAAACAGACCAAAACCAAAATATATTGTATAATGCATCAAAACAATGTCAGAGGCCTTCCTTTAGTCTGCTGTGTTTAGACAAGTGAGAACATAATGTGAAGCAAACATTTGAATTTTGGTCCTTGTGATATTTCTAAGAGAGTCTGTTTTCAAGAATCAGAATGCAGTCTTAACAAACTGTTATTCTGAGGTCTCGGGGTTTAATAGGAAATATATTGATGTTCGGCAGCCAGCAGTTGCTCACTCTTGGAAACCATAACATTAGAAAATGAACTGAGGACAAACCACTGTCTCAAATCCATCACACTTAGATTAAAGTTACAGGAGCCTGGATCAGATTTGTTTTGATTCCCTATCTACCGAGATGACAGCTCAGCCAAACTCTGTCTAGTTAATGAGCTTCTTCTGAGCCTGTGGACTTTTGTTTACACACAATGCTTAGAGACTAATTGTGATCCTAAATGAATTAAACACAAAAATATCTGCGCTTCAGGGCAAACAAAATGTAGGCATTATTGAATATTTAGGTTAATGCATAGCAAGAGCTGCAGTGCCTAAAATTAAAATTACAGATGAACATTATGTCAAATATTTTCTGTGACGGTTTTACAAACTGGCTGGTTTCTCTTAAATCTGTCTCACAGTAACACTTAAAGCATCTTAACAGTCTTAAATGAGGCTTTCCAAGCGTTGCGGACAGCTGTGGTGCAGTAGTTTACAGCTGTATAACAAATCCCCACCTTGTTTTCCTCTCAGCTCAGTAGCGCCATACATTATACAGAGGGTGATGCTGCATCCTCAGAATCCACAATACATGTATTATTCTGTGCTATGACGGCAGAAATCTGGAATCCTCAGTCTTCATTCACACTCACCTCTTGAGTTCATCGCTGCGTCTGCCCACCCACTCCTGCTGCAGTCTTCTTCTCCCACACACTCCTTCACAAACACCCTGTTATCACTTTGAGTCGGACTCAGAATGCACATTAGCTCTCCCCCGTAACACAAACACAGAGCCTTTGCTGTAGTTTTATTGTCCAGAAGATTTAGCGGTCAATATGTTTCAGGCTGCATCAGGGGAATACAACATGACTGTAGCTATAGGTAGAAGTGTAACATGCATTCAGGAGTAAATTGCCCATCCAGTTGTAAGTGTTTAACCTGCCATTTATTATCAGCGTCTCTGTATTAGTATGTGACGTCTTGTTTCTCTTGCGCCTTGCATGTCATTATGCATTCTGATCCAGATTCTGTGTGATTCTGGTGATACCTGCATTGAAATGGCTAGCATGTTGACTCTGTTCCGTGTAATAGCTACCTGCAGTAGATACAGTATGGAGCTGGAGTGGACCGCAGTAATTACAATAGAGGAGACTGATCCTGCTCCACAGGCCTGGAATGTTAATGCCTTATCAGGCCTGCTGCATACAACTGCAGCTGAAGGAGGAAGACAAGGGAACCGATCTATATTTTTTTTTCCAGCAGCCTTAAAAGTTGAAATCAGAGCGAACGTTTTGGGGTTTATGTCGTCAAAGCTGCATTTATCACCACGTTGGTGGATGTTTATTGTGTATTAAGAGTTTTCTCGAAGGACAAATAGAAATTGCAATGCTGAAAGATAACTCCCCTTGTCTTTTATTGAGAGCTGCCATCTGTCTTCTTATGCCTTGTGTTAAGTCACTTTCAAAAATACTCTAGAGCAAGCACAATTGCATAAAAAACACTTAGATTTTCTGGCTTGAACCTTACTCTGTGTCCTTTATTATTATTAGCTTGGTTAAAAATAAACATACAAGCGTAAATTACATTAAAGATAGTAATTTATGAGAAGTTTCCATTTATTTTTTCAAATTTAGCGTGCGATTTGCCGCATTTGCTCTGCTCTATCATACTCAAAGGTTAAGGTTATTTATTTATTTTTTTCATTGTTCCATGAAATCCCATTAAAAGACCCAAACCAATATTAAAATGATCTCTCCAGAATGCCTGTCACTCTCAGCTCCAAGCCAGTTCATTGCCACTGAAGATCTAAATCTTTTTTTTTTTGTATACTTTTTTTAAGGCCGTTTTGCAAGTGCATATTTACAGTTATGTCTTTTAACAGGATTTGTATACAGTTATAAAAATACCAGCACATTCTCACCAGCATACTGATGCTCTGTCAGTGGCCCTCTACATGAAAATCTGATGTGTTAGGTACCCCTCTTGTTACATGAATTGTGTCTTTAAAAAAAACAAACTCTATTTTCACTGGAAATGTACAGTCTCTGCTTCTTAAATGCATACAGTATCAAAAAAAATAAATAAAAAAATAAACTTAGAACATAGATCACTAGTATAGTATTCAAAACATAGCACACTATCTTGTCTTTAAAACAACTTCATTGACTTCTGATTTTACATGGGACATGAATAGCAGTCTCATGTCTGAAAGTCCAGACTTTGTTGGACCCATCCAACTCCACTCCTGCCAGCCCTGTGTGGACTTTCTTTCTCCCCATACTCCGGCAGTTGCCTGAAGCATCTAAAAATGCCACTGCCTGATGCGTCTCACATTGCCGCTGAAGGGTGCCTCAGTGCTTGATCAAGCATCATTTGACAAGTTGGGAGTGAGACCAGTAAAATTCACAATATCACCAGCCTCATCCTTAAATGTATCCATTCTAATCCTCAAAATCATACTGTTCAGCATTTAATTGCAGATAATCACAGACCTGGCCTGTGGTCTGATTTTCTTTGGTCTTTGTTGCGTCTGACTGCACTCATAAGACCTCTCCACATCTTTTACGTCAGGTATGATAATACTAAATTATCCACAATTCATTAAAAAACATAATTAAATTTCTGTTGAACAATATCTGCTAACAATCCAGATCACATTGTGTCAAGCAACAGGCCACCGTGATTAACTTCTTTCTTACTGCTAATTAAAATCAGAATCCTAGCGCACTAATTACCAAATTACAATAAATACACAGGAATTTGTCTTGGTGACGCAAGTGGAGAAACATAGAAAGCAGGGGCCAGGAAGTGGTTCATTTAAACAGGTAAACAGAGCCCGAGTTCCAATATTATTCCCATCCAGTCTACACCTGTCTGACTGTACTGTCAGAGAGAGGAAAGGTAGACTTCTCTAATTATCTTTGCTGCTGTGAGCTTGTTCTTCCTGTTCATCCCCCTCTCACGCGCATTGAAGTGTGTAACCTTTTCCCCAGCTGTGTAATCCAGTGTGGCGCTGCTCTGTGTTCTCCTGAAGAGCATAAGCAACTCCCAGCCCCACTAATCCACACTGGAGCTCTCAACTCTTTCTATGCACAGCGCCCGACTCCAATCCTAAGACGAGGGATCATCTGTATGTATTTGCCAGCAGCTCGGCTCATCTCGTTAGCTGACTTACTTTGCATTCACGCTGCTTCCAGCCATATTGTTCTGCTACAGTCTGATGACTCAAGGTAGCTGACAGCCTTCCTCACATTGCTAGGATTCCAATTCTGGTTGGGAAATACTGTATTCTCTACCTTTGTGTCCATCAAAAAAGTAGTCAAATGTAGATATATTCATTCTAAAAATATCGGAATTGGCAATATTAGAAGGTGTGACTTTTTTTGTCACATGACGTCAGTCCTTGACAGTAACTACCGCCCTCGCAGCTACTTTGTGCTGTAAAGCAGTTAAGGCTGGTCTATATATCGATATCTATCGTGATTTGAGACTTATCGATGTCGTCTTTTATTTTAGATATCCTGATATTGTAGGATTTGTCTTTTCCGCATTTTTAAAGGTTGCATTACCGTAAAGTGATGTGACTTTTTTATGTATTGGCATTGTGTAAATAATTCATTAAAGCATCAAAAGTCACCTTGATAATATGATTGCAATATCTATATTGAGGTATTTGGTTAAAAATATTGTGTTATCTAATTTTCTCTATATTGCTAAGCCCCAAAAGCACTCCAGCAGATTTTCTAATGAATCTGACTTTGTATGGGCTAACAATACAAAACTGACAAAATTAAGAATCCTTTAAAATATGCAGTATGGTAACTAAATGTGCTCGGCTTTTAGTGTGCTGTATATATACACTATTATCCCAAAATGCAATGAGAAAATAAAATGGAAGAAATACTACATTCAAATAGTCATTCACTTTGTGAACTGTGATGGTCAGCTTTTGCAGCTAACAAAGAAACAAGTATTTAAACTTTAAACTTTTTTCTTTGTCTTCATGAAGTTCAAAGGCTCCATGTGGAGTGTTTGACCTGTGGTAGCACCACAGAGCTCATATCGTGCACAAGGCAGCCCACGCATGTGTGCATGCACACAGATGGCACAAAGCACATTTTTGCCAAGACCATAGTCTATAAAAAATAAAGGACATAGAATCAGTATCATCACCAATTATTTTGTGGACTCAAGCTTTGAGTTCTGCATATTAGCCGCCCGGTCTATTTTTTCTTGTTTGGAGCCAGAAGTGATCATATTTGGATGGAGCGGGTGGAGTTTTGGAGGAGCCTGAGGATACCTCCCTGTTACTTAAAGCGCCCTGCCTTTACTTAGGAATAACTTCAAGTCATAATAACATGCATAATTGTGTAAAAATTCCCATCCCCCGGAGAATTGATTTGAATGTTGAAATAAAATATAGTGACCAATTTTTTATTTTGTTTTTGTACCAGGCTGTCAACATGTTTAATTTCTGCTCGGAAAATTGGTCATTTTAACATTGGTTGCTATGGGGATAGACTCACTTCTGGAGCCAGCCTCAAGTGGCCATTCACAGAACTGCAGTTTTTGGCATTTCTGCATTGGTTTCATTTTTTATCCCCGGAGACTGATACTGGGCCAATAGTGGTGCTTTGGGCTAAATACTATTGTCAGCAATGCAACATGCATCCATTGAGAGTGCTGACATGGTGATATTTCAAAGTTAATGTTTACCATGGTCCCCAACTTAGCTTTTAGGTAACAAACACTAAACATAGAGGTAAAATTTAGCGTGATGGCATTGTCAGTTTTACAGGTATTTGGTTAAGTATTTGGCTTGATGACACTAGATAACAAGCCAAAGGGTCACCAAAGTGCCTCCTAATCATCCTGTAGTGTTCATGAATGTCTGTGCCAGCTACAGCAGGAAATGTTGGAATATTTCAATGCAAACTAAGGTGGTGGAGCGACTGGCTAGCATCCTCCATCCCCCTGACTTCATGTGGGGCTGGCTAACAGTGAAAAGTCTTCAAAGAAAAAGAGGGATTTCCATGTAATTTGGCTTCATCCCTAGTGGCCTGCCCTAAAAACAGTTGAATCTTAAAGAACAAACTGTACGCTAATAGCATGTAGTATGAACTTAGGACTGTGTGATAGTGAAATGCTGTGAAACACTGGTAGTAGAAGATCATTATTTGTCCCAGTGATACTGGACCCGATTGTTTAGAGTTATTTCATTGTTTTGGAATTAGAGCAATACGATCAAGACTAGAGCTGATTTGTAAATGAATTAGTTGGTAGAACAAAGCTTCTCCTGTGGCAAAAAGTATGCTTAGAAACCTCAAATAACACATTTATTTAAATAAAAAAGGTTTTGATCCCAGCTGAATCTTTCTCATGACAGGTTAAGTTTGACCTGCAGTCAGTCTGCAGGCTGTACTTTAGTATTGACAAGCTCTCTCTGGTGACAGTGCTCGTGGCGTGTTTGGGTTGAGGTTTGGTCGGCAGATGGGTGATTTGTGTGCGTCACACACAAGTTTGGGGGCGGGTGGAGGTCACAACAGTTTAAATAATTCATCCCAAAGGTCTACAGAACAAGGTGTTTCTGACTGGATTGCAGTAGCTCTCCTCTCTGAGCTGCTTCGACAGAGAGCCAGGCAGACAGTGAGATGTGTTCCTGTCCAGGCCGCCGGACAGTGGACGTTCATAATTCATGAGAGTTTGATAAGGAACTAAAACCTAAAAGCTTTCCCTTACTTAGACAAAAAGCAGGTGACAGAGAGGGAGAGAGACGAGGAGCCAGATGGCGGAGAGGAAGGAGAGTCCATCAGGCGGATAAAATTAAGGCGTATAGAGCAAAGGCACCGAAAGGCAGAGGAAAGGTGAGGGTAATTATAAATGTGGAGGGCCGAGAGGAAGAGACAGGGACAGACAGAGGTAGGCATAAATAAAGCATAGATGAAGGAGGGAGAGAGAGTGAATTTAAAGTGTTTTCTCCGTCCCTTGAGAGAGCTCAGGTAGCCATTCCAACCACATGTCCCAGGATGCTGTTAGCACCACAAGAGAGTAAAATAGTCCACCACTGAGTCCTCCTGCACAATAAACTTGCACCAGCAATACCTCAACACAGGCCCAGTCTTAGAATGCTTTCAATGAGGGGGACAGTAAGAGATATTGGTGGGTAATATGAGTTATTCTTTAGGCGGGTGTAGATAAATGTAGATAAGTTGATAAGTTAATGTCCTAAAATCCAAGAAATGTCCAAAATCCTAGAAATATCCTAATATCCTAGAAATGTCCTTAAAAT
The DNA here is from genome assembly GCF_008729295.1 of Plectropomus leopardus. Lineage (NCBI taxonomy): Eukaryota > Metazoa > Chordata > Actinopteri > Perciformes > Serranidae > Plectropomus > Plectropomus leopardus. The sequence goes on along the minus strand of NC_056477.1, from coordinate 25,413,879 downwards.
CCTAGAAATATCCAAAAATCCAAGCAATGTCCGAAAATCTGAGCGATGTCCTAAAATCCAAGAAATGTCCTAAAGTCCTAATAATGTCCTAAAATCAGAGAAATGGTCTAAACCCCCAAAATGTTCTAAAATCTGAAAAATGTCTTAAAATCTTAAAAATGTCCTAAATCCTAGAAATGTCTGCAAATCCTAGAAATGTTCTAAAATCCGACGAATTTCCTAAAATCGTAGAAATTTCCTAAAATCCTAATGCAAGTTGAGTATCCTTGCTTTAGTGACAATAATCACTCAAAATTAGAATGTTTTTGGGACTAAAGATGTCTGTGTTTGGCATTAGTGGGACAGGTGGAGCATTTGAGGGGGGGGCACTGCCTACCCATGCCCATACCTGGAACCGGCCTCCAAACACAAAATACATTTTTCACAAGCTGAGGGATTCTGAAGGACATGGCCCATAAGATCATCTCCAGTTGAATTTAAATAGGATGATTATTGTGGATGACAGATAGATAGATAGCCTTCAATACCCCTTTAAAAAATAGAGAAATTGTGATATTTTTTCCCCCGTCCTCTGTCCCCGTAAGCACTCTGGTTTTTCCACGTCTTTCTGTGCCTGCGTGTCCCTGGCTCTGCTTCAGTGGCAGTGGGCGATCATTAGAGCTCTTTGCTCCTGGCAGCCGCACAGTGGTCCGAGGATCTGGCTGTTGTCTGGAAAGCCCGGAGCACGAGGCCGCAGCCAATCCCACCGGACTACAGCAGGAGAGGAGGCGCGAGCCACGACTCCCTTTGCAATGATTGGTGCATTGTTTCAAGGCGCCCGCTGCCTGGCAGATTGACGAAGTGGGATGCATTGAAAGAGGCCGATAGGAAGGGGAGAAGGTGAGCAGTGAGGGATGGAAGAGAAAAAAAAGTGGCTGCTGCCTGCTGCTCTTTCAGATAACAGGTTTCTTTGCAATCTTACTCCCAGTTTTGGAGACATTTGATGAGACCCGGGTGATTATCAGTAAAGGGTCCGTGTTATTTACGGTCTTTCTCAAGAAAACAGAAATTTTAGGTTACTTAAAGGTTTGTTTTTTTGTAGTTTCGACCATTGTTTTACCATTATGATAGAATTGTACTCACCAAAGCAATTGTCCAATCATTGCTTAGCAACCATGACCAGGCATGACACGTTTTTTGAGATTACATCACTTGTAACTGCTATCTGTCATGTTTCAAGGTCTGATTCACAACAGATATTATGCCATTGATAATGCAGTGCAAACACACCCATAAAGTTGTCACCTGACTCCATTTTCCCTTTCTTTGCATCTGATATCAATCACCCATGTGTCAAAGTACAAATGTTGCCTTTGTGCCAAGAACACAGAGGGCAGAGTAACAACAGAGAGAAAAGTAAAACAGAATTTTTTGACTGCAAGCTACAGGACCTCATTGATGAGATCCACAGGTGTAAGGGCTGTGCATCTTCACTGGTCTCACGATTTGATTCGATTATAATTTGTCATTGCATCCATCTAATCCACTTTCTCCTCCTGCGACCGGACATTTGCCAGAAGAAGGCTTGGTAGAGGAACAGGTCTTGGTGGGTCATCCTTGCCCTGATGCTGGCTCTCTTCCATCTATTCTCCTGCCTATTCGGTTTTGTTTCTCTCCTCTGGTCTTACAGGCCGCCTGACGTAAGCTGTTGGTGGAGATCCTCTTACACTTCGTTGCATTCAGTCCAAAGCCCACACAACCTTTCAAAACTTTGATAAGTGCTTCTCTATCGTCGAAAAGTCGTGCTTAAGCAGAAGGAGCCATGGAAGCGAAAAAAATATAGCAAAATATAGCAAAAAAAGTAGGAAGGATTTGAGAAGCTGCATCTACATGTGCTGCAATCATTATATTAATGCACATGGCTAAACACAAGCAGTCACCTAGCTCTGTTCTCCCACAATTCTATGCGACGTTGCTACCATATTGTGCTAGTTGCTACCAGAAAGTTCTTTGAACTGTAGAACTGACAACTTAATTGTCCAGTCGCAGCCAGAAAATCAACAAGCAGTGTTACGTGGCTAATTTTTTTCGATTGTGTGCTGTCTCTGCATCGTTGCAGGATCATCCCCATTACATGCATTTTAGAAACGATTGATTTTAACACCCCTATCAGGCATTCCTCAAATCTTGAGGCAAGGTCTTTAAATGTGTGAGAGAGAAAAACAGTATTTGGGATTTAAAGGTTCAGTGGGGAGGATCTAGGGTGATATATTGTCAAAAAAGGAATATATTATTCATATTTATGTTTTCATTAGTTTATCACCCCAAAATAAGAATCATTGGGGTTTTCATTACTTAAGAATGAGCTGTTTTTATCCACATACGGGGCGGCTCCTCTTCCATTCAGTGTACCAGACAAACCAAACACTTGATTAGGTGACTCTTTATTAGGCCATTCATGTATTCTTCTTTATTTTTATGCTGGAAACTGCAGATTTCGTACATACTTGGCACAGGGCATACGTTTCAGGTGGTTGCAGTTTGTAACCTTACTGCTAAGAGCCACTAAATGCTACACACTTGATCTTTGATACCCTGGTTTGTAAGTGCTGTTGATATTTTCAAACCAAGTGACAATCTCCAGAGCTGAAAAATGAAGCCAACATGCAAGTGCCAAAAACTGCAGTTCCCTGAATGGCCTCTTGAGGCTTGCTCCAGAATCAGTCACTTCCTATAAACAGCCTGGTAAAAGTAACTGTTTGGTCTCTATAGGTCATGTCAGCATTTATGAGAATATTTGGGGGTGAATTTTTGTATAACTCACCTGTTTACTTTTTTATTTTATTATTTTTTAAGACTTTAAGTTATTCATATTTATATATTCTATGGTTACCACCAGCTCTCTGAAGATGGTAATAATTTTACATAACTCTGTTTTTCTAGATGCGCTAATTTTTATGATTTGGACTGTTTTTGCAAAGAGGCTTATTTGCATAGAAAAGGGGCAATATTGTGCCAAATTTATGGATATTACCCAATTTGAATACAAACAGCACAGGAGCACTGAGATGCAATTTGCTTGGCAGTGCAGTGAGGGGTGCATTTAGGGGTCATCGTACAAATTTGAGGGCATAAGTTTCAAGGAGTATAACATGAATAGGCTTTAAGCTGCAAGTGGGAGATTTCAACATATAGACCCAGGAAAACATACATTGAACATTTCACCAAGGGGAAAACCTTGCTGAGTACATAAAACGTTTTGCAATGTCTCCTTAATGACTCATATTATGGGGATATTGAGCTGGGGAAAATAGGTACGCTCCAATGCATTTCACACTTTGCTGGTGCTTTTGAGTATTACATGGTTTTAGCTGCCTCAAAAGCTGCACAAGACTGTTGTGAATTGGCCCATCGGCATTTACAGAGTTTAGAGGCTGGTGTCATCTTTTTAAGCTTTTCCAAAGGCCAAAACGCAAGAGAAAAAGTCTAAGAAAGGGATTAACCACATGTTTGTCACTTTAACCCTTAGAAGTACTTTAAAGTTGTAGTATAGTCATAGTAGTATACCAACATATATCAATTTGTGACAGTGGAACGAGTAGTATTACCAGCATTACTATAATTTCCAAGCATTTTTACAACTACAGTCCTTTGAAAATGTCTCAGAAATTATGAAAAAATCATACTGATATGATTTCTTTCACCAAATATATAATAGACTAACATTGAATATATGGTATTAACAACAGGGAATATTCATCTTTTTTTTATTTCATAAAAAATGTAAATTGATTATATATCATCACTACCTTTACCATAAAAGGCCAACTCAGTCGTTAGGTAAAATATGGTTTTAGACAGTAAAAAATCATACTTTCAAATTGTTTTCAACATATTTATAATGGATAACACTAAATGTATCATCTAACAAAAATGAATGATCAGAAGTTTGTTCATATTTTAACAAATAGTCATTTTAAATTTCAACTTTCTTTCAGCTTTGCTTCACTACTTTCACCATAGACGGCCAAATCAACTGTTGGGTGAAGCATGTTTTTGAAAAAAATATTTGACCCTTATTTTATTTTTATTTGATTTGATTTATTTTGTTTTATAAAGTTACATCAATCTGCTCATTAAGATCTCTGAAACTATAACGTGCCCAATTAATAGGCCTTTCCTTGAAAATCCCCTTCACACTCACACACACACACACACACACACACACACGCATACACACAAAGCCCTCGACTTCCTGTAGGAGGTGAACTAAAAAGACGTTGTTTAAAGTCGCAGCCACATCTAGTGGATTAGCATAACAAACCTAAACCGAATGGTAGAGATAGCTCAGTGAGGTTGAGTTGAATTCAACACATTTTTCAGTAAGATTTATTGACTTAAAATGTGCTCTACCAAATGGCTGAGCAGGATGTTAAAGGGTTTATGTAAGCCACAATCACTAGCATGTCTGGCTAAGTAGCTTACTACAGTAAGAACTGAACATTTCTGCAAAAATGATAATATGATACTGCTCTGTGCACGACTGTGTGTATCAGTATATGAAAGTCCATAATGCAGTCTTTTAATTCTGCGCTCATTGTTTAGTGTGTTTGCCCGGCTGCTCTGTGTCTTTATGGGGCAAGCGGCTGTATGAAAATGACACGGCTATGTGACACGGAGAGCTCTTATTTCCTCATTCCTCAGGACATGTACTGTCACATCCCATTATGGCGCGGCAGCATTGGGAATAGAACAGGGCCTGACAGACTGAGATGAATTTAGATGTAGCGATCTTGTCTGGGATAAGCTTTAATAGATTACATTTTATGGTGATGCGCCCTGTCCCTTGTCGCTCAATGTGCACTTATCCTCTGAGCTTTACACATGCATGGCCGCGCACACAAACACACAATCCCAAACAAACACACACCCGCCCACTCTCTATCCGTCCCTATCGCTTCCTCACTGTCTATTACTCTGTCTCTCACTTGTCGCTTCATCACAATATTACGCCGTGGTGTTTGGCTCGCGCTCTCCACCTGTGCCTCCTCTCTGATGAGATTTGGAAGCTCCCTGAGTGATGCGTCTGTTTGCTTTGACATTAAGGAATCAGGTGGGCTAATGTTAACGGCACCATAATTGCACAGATTGAATACGGTGTTGTTCCGATTCGCCCTTGTCTCTCCACTCTATTTTTATCAGGACAGGCCCCGGGGCGACGGGGTTGTTAGCAGCTAATGGTGGCAAAGCAACAAAAACCTCAAATTACATTTGGCACTGGGGATTTAATGGTTCAATAAAAATCAGTTTTACCCACCACTGCCCTCCTGCCCACCCGTCCCAACAGTCACGAGCTCTCCCACTCCACTCCAATGGCCTCCTCACATCTGTGCGCTCCAATAACACTCCTGATGTAGACCAGCTTTTTTATAGCCGTGTAGCTATCCGCACTCCAGATCGCTTTTCAATTAAGACAATTGGCTCCAGATGATGTGGCTTTAACTTGTTGGGGCATTGATTTTCAGCTCAGTGCCCCCGCTACCCTTAGTTCACGGTGAACTCCTTTGATATCAGTGAGCACCATATCAAATACCAATCTGTCTTCCCCGAGATGAAGCCTCCATCAATATTATTGTGGTGAATGGTTTTATTCCAGGCGTGGGTGAGTGACTTCATGCCTGTTGTTTTACTGTACCTGAGTGACCTTGGTGAAAACGGTCAAACCTCTCTCTATAGTGATTTGATTTATGTCAGTGTGTGTAAGACAGCATGAATAAAAATTGGATTTAAAGTGAAATTTGGAGGACAAAAAAACTCAAACTGGATCACTGATGTAATTCACTCAAGTACACATTCACCATATTGTTTTAAAGAATACTGTCATACAGGGATGTGTGCAGACATTTTTAAGGGCTGTTGCTCCAACCTGGAAATGAGAGATATGATAATGTCACTAACTACTAATCAATTTTAAATTTGAAAATTGTTTTCAAATTTAAAAATTAATGAAATTAAACAAATGCACACTGTTATATCTCTCTTCCATCAAAATTAGTGCATGTACCTTGTTTTTTTAAACATGCAAAACCAGCATATAATAGACCATAGACTTATTTCCCCTTTCCAAGTAGACCAGAACTGCCTACACTGCTCTGCAGCCCTGTTGTGTTTGTACTGGTGTGCCACATTCAAAGTCATTGAGAGGCCAGAATACAGATTGGTAAACAGTAGAAAGCAGCATGGAGGCCAGTGAAAAATTATGGTTCTTACTTTTTTTCTCTTTACATATTCAGTCTCTCACTGAAACTCGGTGCCAACTAATTTGGAACAATGTTCAAGTGCTGCTTGGGCGGGGACAAACTGTGTTTTATAGCAACCTGTCATTGCATTATGCCAGTGTCGGGGCTTAAATGGACACGTCCCCCTGGGTGTTGTTCCATCACTCTCAAATCAAAGTCGATCGACCTTTAAGCCAAAAAATATCTATGACTACAGCAGTTCAACCTGGGAGTGCTGGCAGTGAGAATGCCAATGGTAACCTTTTCCATTACATTAAGAAGCCAGATGATAGTGGGTGTTGTTTTTTTTTTTTTTTTTTTTTGTGCAGTGGGAGAAAGGGTGAGGTTGAAAAAAAAATCGCATCCAAAGTAAACCTGGTTAATTTGAAAAGTCTTTTTCGGTACTGTCAAATGTTTACAGATCTTCAGAGAACAACCAAATTATGCAAATATTGTGCTTGCTTTACTTTACAGCCACTCAATAATTGCTGGTGAAGCACATAAATTACACTGGAGTGGGCTCTGTCAAATTCTGAATTTAAAAAGTTTTGCTAGAATACAGAACAATTACAAAATGTCAGAAAAGATTTTATAATATTCTCTTGCCTTACCATCCCATATTTCACTTTATTATTAGAGGTATTTTAGTTAATCACACAAGGTTCCCAAATGCTCTCTGACTTGGAGCTTTTGGGGTTAGCCCGTTACAGCACATTCTTTAGCATCATGGTAAAGGTGACACCCATTCACTATACTATGGTCAACTTCCCATTAAATTAATTAATAATGTAGAAGACAGTTTCATGACATTTTCTATTCATGTTATCTGCTGGTAGTCTGAATCCAGCTCTGCAAAGTTGCGCTCCCCTCAGCTGCCTCCCTCAGCTGCCTCCCTCAGCTCTATTTTTGCTGGCTCTGTCTTGCATGTAGCTTGCTGGCTTTGTGTTAGCCAGCTAGCTCGCGAGCTAAGACTGGTACATGTGACAGCATAATATAAAGTAATAATACGCGACATTATGCAAATGTGCGAGCTGTGCATTGTTCGGAAGCACATGTGGAGATTTTTATTCATAGGGCATCCGATTGGTTAAATCCTTCATTGTTATTTATTCCCACAATTTAAAAAGACTCAACCCCCAGGAGCCCTCAACAGTTCTAGGCAGAAATTCTAGTGTACAGCCTCACATGACAGGGTCACTTTGCGTCACATTCCGTCATGTTTTTATTATTTTAGCGATTACTACTATTATTATTAATTTTATTTTGCAACAATGGCAGTAAATATAAATCTTTTTTTCCTTCAGTTCAGCCAAGGAGGTTAAACAGACTGGTGCTCGGACACCTGCACACATCTCTGTTATCATAGCTTCTGAACATGAAGCAAAAACTGTTGTTTAAGCACTCATTCACTCATTTTTACCTCCTGGGGGAAAACCCAGTGAGACCCCGTCCAGTCAGTCATAATTTATTCATTAAAAGCTGTTATCTGATTATCTTCATTAATCAGCATGGTGTGTTCCTGTAAACAGTACGTGAGGACAAAGAAGAGATGCACCTGAACTTGTTTCCAGCTCCTCACGCCTGCGGCGCAGGAGAAGAGCCAGCAAGATTTTGGTTGTGAGTGAGTGCGGGCGTCGATTAAGAATTTATAATGTGAGAAGTGGGGGTGGATAGGGCCCGTGTAACAGGGGACGCTAAACAAAACAAGCCAGTGCCAAACATGGAGCCAAGCCTCTCCTAGAGCCCATGAATAATGTAGCAGAGGAAAACACTACATTCTGTTGTCGCACCGCAGCGGCAAACAGACAATTAACATAATAACAGAGACGCACACACCCATGCAAACCACACAGTGGAAGGTGTGCCCTCACTGCGCAGGGTACTACTAATTGTGACTAAGCGCTGCAAATGAACTGGGTTTACATTCAGGTGAAACAGACCTCAGAATACAGTATGAAAAGGAACTTTATTTTTTCTCTTTGTTGGTCGTCTTTGCAGACTTTCAGTTTACCCCGCTTTGAAAATCTGTCCTCCAAAAAGTATCTTTGTTCTATATTTATCCTAATGCCCTCATTCTTATTCAGTCCAGGCCTTCTCATAGATTTCCTTATTCAGTACTTATTTGAATGGGATTTTCAAGGCTCCTCTCCTCCCACTGCCAGTGCAGGACTTTGGTTATCATCACTAGGCGGTGGTGTAGTATCGCTGGTGTTCTCCTCTTTTATGTGGGTCAATTAAGACATTAGCCCATTAAACGGGGTCAAATTTGGGGCAGGGTCAAATCCTCTTTTTCTCTTTACATCTTTGAAGTCCTAAATCTTACCTAAACATAGCCCAATCTAATATTTCTCTTTCTTTTATCCTTTTTATGCTTCTGTGCCTGCAATAATGGAGGCCGGAGGCATTATTTTTTTGGGCTGTCCATCAGTCCATATATACGTTAGGCAGTCCGTCCATCCGTCAGTCCCTCCTTTCTTGTGAACGCAATATCTCAAGAATGCTGTGATGGAATTTCTTCAAATTTAGCACAAACATCCACTTCAACTCAAGGATGATCAAATTAGATTTCGGTGGTCATAGGTCAAAGGTTTAAGGTCACTGTGACCTTGCATCCATCTCATTCTTGAAAACACGTTATCTCATGAACACCTCAAAGGAATTTTTTCAAGTTTGGCACCAACGTTCCCTTTTACTTAAGAATGAACTAAATAGTTTTTCGTGCGCAAAAGTCAAAGGTGAACATCAGTATGACCTTGTCTGTCTCAGTCTTATGATTGTGATATCTCTAGAACACCTTGAGGGAATTCCTTTAAATTTCGCACAAGCGTTTGAGTGGACTCACAGATGAACTGATTTGATTTTGGTGTTCAAAGGTTAATGTCACAGTGACCTTGCATCCATCTCATTTTCATGAATGCAATATCCTAAGATGGGCTTGAGGGGCGTTTCCCCAAATTTGGCTCGACCATCCACTTGAACTCACGAATGAACTGATTAGAATCTGGTGGTGATGGGTCACAGTCATGTGACTTCATACAACCTTTTTTGGCACAACTCAAGAATTTATACACTCAGATTTCATGCAACTATCTCATAAGATAAAACGATAAAGTTCTGTTTCCAGAGGTCAAATATCAATTGTGACACCAAAATGTTCTGCTAAAATACTTTTCTGGCTATTATTCAATGTCATAAGTCAGGAACAGAAGGGGAGATATTTTGTCAGATACTAAATTGGTGACATTAATCTTTAAACTTTGCTGATTGCACAGATCTTTTGTGCTGCCCGGGGGAAGATGTGAAGCATCCATGTTTTCACAGACATGGATGTCAACTGTAAGTGCAACCTGACAGGTGGAGGCATATAACTGCGTGACAGTATTTCTTGTTCAAATATGAGCTACAGGTCTACGATTGAGTGAATTAAACTGAATTATAAAAACATGTTTTAAGCCTCAATCCTCAAACTGAGATGATTCATTGTAGCATTTGATTTGTTTGTAATAAAAAGGATTAATTATCTGCATCTCCACAGTAAACAGCATGCCCTGAAAGCTGTTATCCTTAAGACTTCAGATTTCTTTTTCAGCAGCTACTTTGTCAGCAATACAACAGAGGAGCCATTAGTGTATCAGTTTTACAGTGCAACTAAACAAACTCACTTTGTTTAAATAAAGATTTCAAACACAATACAACTTCTTGCTGCACACTGAGCAATTAGTTTTCCACACAAAAGCTCCTTCTCAACTAATGGCATGCTACAGCAGCTCCTTCTTGTTCTTTTACTCCCTTAAACAAATAAAAAGTGATCAGCTGTCAAAATAAGATGTCCAAAAAAACTGTTATTTTGTTTTGTAGAAACATTTTAGACAAACAATGGTGACAATGGTGGATGCAAACTGGTGACAAATACATTTGTTTCCAACCTAACTGCTAGATAAAACATTGTGGGTAAAGGGTTTTTTGGGGGGAGTTATTCCTTAGTTGATGTGAGGGTCTAAGGGCAGAGGCATGTCGTATGCTGTAAAGCCCTCTGAGGCAAACTGTGTTTTGTGATAATAGGCTATATAAATAAAATTGATTTGACAATGGTTCTGCAAACCACGGATACCTCACCTGTATATGTTATTATAGCAGATTTGTTAGTTTCTTTACATTTCACAGCACTGTGGTTAACATATGGTTAAAGTTAGCAGCTACAGGAAAACTGCTAAGATGTGCCTACATCAATGCTTCCGTAAGCTGTTAGTCCGAAGAATGTACGCCCTCTCACCTCAGACACAATTTCTCTCTGGACCCAAAGTGTCAAAATTTCTAATATTTAATTTTGAACGGTGTCCGACATCCAGTTGTCTCTTTGCTGAAGCCACTCATGTCCCCTGGGCAAATCATAACTTTGGGTCTGCTCGTCTGCCACTCCATCATAAGCCCAAAAAATGTGGGCTCTTTCACCTTAGACACAATTTGTCTTTGGAATTAATGTGCCAAAATTTCTCATATTTCCTTTTGAATTGTGACGGACATCCAGTTGTCTATTCGCTTCACATCTGTTCATGTCCCCTGGGCAACTCATAGAGTTAGGTCTGCTCATCGTCCTCTTCATCATTAGCTGCTGTAAAACTCCACCCCGATGGATATGCCCCCGCAGTGGAAGTCTCTCACATTCAAGATATTTTATGACTCTACAAAGCAGTTTTAAAATTGTCCTGGCAAATTTCTGGTCTTTCTCAGCCTGTGCAGCCTGTCTGCACCATTGAGTAGCACCTGATGCTGCAAATCTCTCTCCAAGTTAGCTGCCCATGAGCTGACCCCATCCCTTGTACTTTGACCTGATGTGAAGATGTTATTTCAACAGATGGGAGAAATTCACACATTTAAAACATCTTTTTTTTCATATATTTTCTGACAGACACCTTATGATGTGCAAATGTCAAGGTAGCCCATGAGTTACAGTGACAAAGCCAAATATTGACAAACTGTGTTGTTCCACCACTTGTCAGTTGGGGGTGCTGCAGCATCCTCAGCCACCACCACCCCACACCCTTGGGTTTTGTTGTTTCTTGGTCTTAAATAGTGGTCTGCACTTTGGCATCTTGCTTAGACTTCAGGCTATCCACCATCCCCTCCACCTCTCAGTGACAAAGTCCAACACATTCTCATCCCAAGTTGTCACATATCGCCGCTTTGCAGTGGACATCCGTGCCTACATATTACCCTCTAGATATCCTTCTGTATCTGCTATTGATGTTCTGGGATGCCGTTACCGTGATGTCAAGAAATGCACATGGTGGTATTATGCTGCATGTGGTTATGTTTAGGCAGCAAAAGCACCTGCTGACACAGGTGGTTTGGGTTAGGCAAAAGAACCAATTGGTAAGGTGAAGAAAAAAAACATCCTGTTTGGATGGAAAGCGAACACTGGATTTCTGCAAGAAAGTCCAGAGTGTGTTGGATCCATCATCCACCCCTCCCGCCTGCCTAACAGAGACCTTCATGCTACTTATGTTATGTCGTTACAAGCAGAGTTTCAACCTGACGCTGTCCAGCAGCGTATTACGCGGCCACGGCAGGTTCTGTACACCAACTGTACACTTATCATGCTGCCATGGCAGGTGCCGTTAGTCAGCATATAATAACACTGTGAAAGCTTCTGTTCAGCTGTATTATAAGTTGACAATCACCAACGGTATATCATGTGAATGCGAAAGGTAGCTTTTGACTTCACCATCTTGCACTGAAAGACAAAGACGCTGGTACTTGAGGGCTACAAAGTCAGCTCATATACTACATCACTTTAGAGATTTTGATATGATACTATGAAACATACAAATGTAACAAACAGAAATGTACAATGCCAATTTTTTTCTGGCGTGTGGGCTTTTGTTTCCTGTGACTGATTCACAGTTAAAGCCACCCTGTGTTTTGCCAGTTGAACATCGGTGAGTGAACAGTGAGGCTGTTATCAATGAGATCAAATTACAACCATAACACTGGGTTACATGCATACGTTGTTTCCTGTGAACTGACTCTTATGTATGAAGGTTACTTGACTCCAGCTTGGGAATGGCGGATTCTGCCACTAACAATAAAATCTTCTATTTGGACAGGCAATTTCACAAAGTAAATGCAATGCTGAAAAAATGTCCACCGTAAGTAGTATCACAAACTGGGTTGTTATTTTGTGAAAATATTAGGGATGTATCTGTTATATTATTACAACAGTCTACACCCACATCCAGACCTTACACTAGAAATATTTACTCTATCGGCAGCTCACAGTTTGAGCTTACTCAGGAGCCTCTGGCTAGTGAGTAGGCCACAGCGAAGAGACAGAATATGGATAAAATATCTTACCATGGTTTTACACCGACAAGAATCTCGTCCCCTCTAGGAGCATTGATTGACAGCACCTGTTTACACACACTGAGCTGTTTGGGGCATGTATCTGGGTCCTGCAGCCCCCGGAGTGTACTTTGGCCTGGATTGGCAGCTCTGGAAGGAGGTGTAGTTGTAAATGAGAAGGTAGATGTGATCCATTGTGGCCTTGAGGAAAGAGATGGATGGCAGAGTGTGTTAGGTTAAGTCTAGTAGATATAGACCTAGGCTGGAGTTCCCATGGGGAGCCAACAAAGGTCGATGATGTTTGGGATCGCATGAGGAGTTAGTACTCTGTTATCCAGCGTACCTCTCTTTTTCTCTCTGTCTTCCTGCCCTCCCCTGCCCTGGGACCAGGGACTGAGGGCTGTCTATGGAAGGTCATGTAGATAAGGTGGAATGTTGTTCTGCGGTGGAGATAGGGAACTGCTGCAATTACTGCCGCATCAATGGAAAGGCCTTTAAATATCTGCTGCTCTCAGAGGAGAGGAGGTGGGGACAATTGCCAATTGCTCCCTTGTTGCATTGTAAAATCTCAACAAGTCATTTAATTTTCATTTCTCGACTTTATTCTCTGAGAACATGTGAGCGTGTCTGTAATTTCTCCCCAGATATTATCCAGTCTTTTCTCTTTAAAGAGTCTTTAAGAAGCATGTCATTTTATTGTATGTTTCCTATGTTTTATCAGACTCTATCGAGATGCAGATTTTAAAAAAAAGAAAAGAAACCCGAGCATTTACATAAAATGTGATGCAGAAATTGTGTCCAACAGCCACTCACTAGAGAAAGAGGACAGCAAATGCATTATAAAAAGGCAATATGAAATACATTATTAAAAAGCTAAGATCTCATTGCTTCAAAATCACTGTTGGGAATAAAAATCTCTCATTTCAAACAGGCTCTCTGTCTGTTCCATTTATAAGATGTCTGGCAGCAGTAAATGGTAGAAAAAAAAGACTAATAAGGGATGCACATTTTAAGGGATTTCTTTAATCAATTATTGGGTAAGTTAATGATCAATACTCAGCTAATCATTAAAAAAAGCACTAATTTCTTGATAATTAATCAATAATAGCAATTAAAATGCTGGCATGGCTGCTAATCACCACAATAGCTGCATAAATAATGTATTTGAGCAAATATGTAATAATAATTTAGATCGATAAAAATGATTGCCTTCACCAAAAATTGCAGTTGTCGCTCTCCTTTTTGTCAAACAATAAATGGCATGATAAGTTGAAAATATTTCATATAGCAAATGGTGCTGCACAGCTTGCAGGTTTCATTGTAGGACAGTGTAGATGAAAATAAAAATGCTGGTAAGATCTTGTATCAAAAAAAACATATAGCCTTCAACAGCATACAGCTGTTACTAGCAATCATAAAATAAGTTGTACCGATCTGTCCACTTTTACCAACCCAGAGAATCTCTGAACATTTCATGTCCAACAGTAAATTGGATTTACAGCTGAAGAGGTGGAATGTCTCTTCGAAGTCAAGTCAAGTCAATCTTATTTATATAGCCCAATATTACAAATGGCAAATTCGCCTCGAGTGGGCTTTACAATCTGTACGAAATACGACGCCCTTTGTCCTTAGACGCTAAGATAAGGGGGGGTAAAAAAGTAAACCCTTTAGCGTGGAAAACCAAATGGAAAATTGCTTCAGAAAGAAGGAATCCCTCTCCCAGGACAGACAGACATGTTAAAGATGTCCTGTATACCAGATAAACTAGCACAGACCCCCATTACAACTTGCATTAAAACACATTTTGTATGATTGGATTGCAATCAAATAGTGCTTGACCACATTGAGGTGGAATTGCACCCAAACTGCACTGAGAATGGATTATGCTTTGATCGGCCAAACCACCTTCAGAGTGGTCAGGGACACTTTGTGATCACATTGAACACAAGTGTAAATGCAATTGTATTTTCAGTCCACACAAAACAACTACACTGGCAGAGATACCTCACTGCACAAGTGTCTCCTTTCAATTATGTCAGACATAAGTATACAAGCAAAACCTGAAGCTAAGCCATTTACGAGGCAATGCCTAAGCAAATGGAGGAAAACAACAACTATTTGGTTTTCTGCGCTGGCCCGAGTGATCTGATCTCAATGTGAACACTAAAGACATATTCATAGAGAGTGCAATGTAATGAGGCTTAATCAATTCTAGATAAATTCTGGATATGAGATACACTCTTTGAAACCTGAGCAGATTGGCTTGATTTTTTTGTATAAACACCAGAAGAAATCAATAAGGAATGAAACACAAAATGACCCAAAAATTAGCAATAAATAAGTCAAAAACACATAAAATTACCTGAAATTCAGTTAAAAAAAATAATAAGAAAAAGTAAATTAAAAATCAACAAGGAAATGTCTTGGATGACATTATTTTATATATGTAAGCATGATACACTATGACACTATGAGTCACATCAACCATTTCACACACACATTCATACACAGGTGGCAGAGGCTACTGTACAAGGTGCGACCTGCTACTCAGTTTTTAAACATTCATTCTAACCCAGTGGAACAGCCATTGGAGGATGTTACAGAGGCACCACCCAAAGACCAACCTGGTACTGCACCAAATATTTCTGACAGCTCGCACTCACTTCTTAGATTGTGACTTTATATATTTTCAGTCAATTAAATCATTTACAATGATAAACAGTTTATTGTTCACATTTCTATAACTAGCATATAAATATTATCATATTATAGCACAGCATTATGAATATGTAGACCTCTCTGGAAACAGTACTGAACTTTTTAGACAGATATTTAGCTTTTCTCCAAACTCTCATAATGACACAGTGCTTAAAAGGTTTGGGGATCTTCAAGTCAAAATATTGGCTGTGACATTACTTTCGACTCCTCAGCGGTGGTCTTGTCTTGTGTGGATGACGGACTGCTGTAAATGTTCTGTGTATTGTGCTCATATGGGACAAAGTACAGGTGATACGGCACCTCTGCAGCATGCACTTGGGCGTGCCTGCACGTATGCATACAAGCTTATCCACCGATTGTTTCACACTGATTTAATTTCTCACGTCGTCTCTGTGCTGCTGTCTATCTCTGACTCTCACTCTCACACCTTAATCCTGAATCTGAGGAAAGGAGGTACCTGAGGTGCTTTAGCTGAGTGAAAATTACATTTACACTGACATGGAAAGGCAGGTCCATCCCTGGAGTGGAACTAAAGTCTGGCTGGTGCTAGCCGCTGTCAAGCATCCATTCTCATACAAATCTCCCTGGAGGCTGCAGGTTTGCAGCTCACTTTTGAGCAGCTTGTTTGAGGGAGACATGTCACAATCACCTCTGTGGTCTCATTCAGCCGCTTTCTCATTGTCTCACTCACAACCTTTGGTTGTTTATGCGTATGAGTCAGTGGATATGACTAAGCTGATGCAGCACAATGCAGCATTTGCACATTTTGCTCCTCTTCACCTGTCTGATATGATTGAGTTTGTTGAGATCTGCCTTGCACTATATGCACTAGTGAATTGCACCCACATTTATTTTGTTCATATTTAACCTTAGTATAAAAACATCCATAAATAGTGCAAAGAAAGAAGTTGTATGCCACATATAACTAACAAGGTGGAAAACAGAATTTCTGAAGTATAGTAAATTAGGTCTGATGTTATTTAAAAAAAAAAAAAAAAGAAAAAAAACCCATTACAGTTGATCATAGTACTGTAGTTTTCTGGAGTTTGGACCCATGCTGGGATTGCAGTTGTTAGAGATGGTTTAAAAAGCACTAATCAGTATGTTTTATCCGTTTTCAGTCAGATAACCTTTTGCAGTGTGAAAGGTGTCACTTGTAGTGATTAACCCACAGAAAATGATCACCAAATTCTGCAGTTTCCTTCAGTTCAATTGAGCCTTTTTTTCTGTTTTGGATCATTGATGTGTTTTTCTTGACATTAAACTCTGCTTTCATCAACCTGATTTCCATCTGCTGCAGACAGCTGTTTTCAGTGATAAACCAACTGTACACTACCTGCCTAGTGCCAAACGGGACTGGCAAACACAGTGGAGTAGATCAAGAGCCAGATATGTCCCTCTGTAGTTGGTGGAGACCAAAACAGAGCTCAAAAGAGACTGAATTGTAAAGCACTGACCAAATCGTCTGAAACACAACAACAAGTTAATGCAAATGTTTCTTTGTGTCAGCTGTAAATGAAAAACAGTTTGCTGACATTAGAATGATGTGGTTATGTGTGGTGTTTTCAGCTTTTGCTGCCTTGTTCCAACTGTTGTTCAACCAACAGTCCAAAACACTGATATGCAGTATAGTTCACAGAAGGAAAGGCAGTATATCTTCACATTTGAGAGGCTTAAAAAGTTTGGAATTGTTACTTAAAAAATTACTTTTAAGGTGGGGTGTGAAGGATGTAGTGGCATCTAGTCATGAGGTTGCACAACTGAAACTTCTCTTCTAAAGTGACTGATGCGAAAACGCAAATAGCCCCCTCCACAGATAGTGTCTGGTTTGTTTGTTCTACTCTGAAACGACACTGTGGACTTTGATATATCAAGAGACCAGGATACAGCATTGGAGGCGGGACCCTGTTTATTCCTATGAAAGTTGTTCAGTGGCACATGAAACCGAAAAAGCTTGATTTCTGGGATTTGAAGTCATCCAGATCTTTCACATTGTGGGGCCATAGAGCAAGCTTTAAGTACATTACATGTTATTTTTTTTGGATGTTGCATTCTACTGCTGTAGATGTTTAGGGTTGTGCTCATTTTAACTCATTTAAATTCTATTGGATAGTTTTAACTGAAAGCAATGCATTGTGTTTTATAAGATTATCATATGTTCGTAGTATGGCTGTCAGTTCAAGCACCGTTAAGGCACCGGTGTCATTTTGAAAATATCATTTCAGCATAGGTATTGGAAAACAAAGGATACCCATCCCTACCGTCACAGCAACGAACTTCCAGTTAAACCTTCTGCTAATTTGAATGGAGATAAAAATCCTGCAGCTCTTCCAGACTTTTTTAATGTTATCTGACCGAATGGATCAAATTCTGATTCTAAAATGAGTCATATTATGGGGTTGTGACGTCCCAAAAAAATGTTTCTACTGATTTGCAAATGTGTCTTCCTCAACTGGCCCAATGGCGTAAATTGTAATTCCATATTTGGCAACCATGTCTTAGGTAACGAAACACACCAATTATGAAAACTATATACTATATCTTCCAAGACATGCCCCTAAATCCCACATTGTTAAATGGTTGCCTACATTTCTGATGATTGAGTAATCACAGTATCAACTATTTTTTTCAGCATTAGCCTGAAACAAGTGATGCACGTAATGTTTACAGCAGCAGGAGCCATGGTCTGACTTGAAGAAAAAGAGGAAGAGCTGGGCAGTCAACATAAGCAATACCATGGCTGCACAGTCTAAGAAATATGTCAACTCAAACTATCAAAAGATAATTTAAGTAAAGTCCGCCGTAAACTGTTAGATTGACGACTAAACTATTGGAAAAGCACTTCACAAACTGGATAGCAAGCACTTAGCTCAGTCCTGTCAGCATTTTTTTAATGGTGATCTAGTGGACGACCTCTTTAAGGACACAGAAACCTAAAGTAATATCACTTGATTACAGGAGCATTAAGCAGCTAGATTGACTTTTAAATGAATTTGAGGTCGAAGCAAGGAGCAGATCTTCGTATCCGCCCCAACACAGCTACGGTCCGATCTCTCGCCGTAATGACGCCTTGATGACAGCGCTAACCTCTTCTGAAGAGAGTGGCTGAGACAGACTCACTGCCATAAAGTGACCAATTAGCTCCCACCCCTGAGATCCATGTAGCTCAGATGCTGGGACGTAGCAGCGGTCGCTGATGGCATATGGCAGGCTCTTTAGTCTGATGGAGCTGGAGATGGCCCGCAGTGGTGGCCGGGGGGTCAAAGGATCGCAGGCAAACAGCGAGATAGTGTCTCTCTCAGGACAGAGGGGAGAGCAGCAATGAGCTTGTTGGTATAAATCACCCCCCAACACACACCAGTGTTCCCTCCACCATTACCACAGCTGAATCCCACTCCAGTCTGACACTGGAGAGGAGAGTCAAGGTGGAGTATGTCTTGTGCTTCTTCATGGAAATGCCATGCATATGTCTATGCATACATTATAAGGTTTATTTAGCTGATAGTCTTATTGAGTTCAAGGAGCTCTCTAAGGACATTGCTGCAAAAATATCCATATTTGCAAGACCTGCAAGATGGATATTTTAATTGTTTCAAGAGACAAGTGTTTTCAGGATATCAATTACAGCCAACAAATTATGGTGGAGATTTTTTGAGGAGATACTTATGAGGCACCAATTAATTTTTTACCTACTGGTTTCATACTACTAGGTGCACAATATTATCAACATAAAAACAGTTTAATGTTACACCCCTCACACAGCAGGCTTCCATATAATGAGGGTTATCTCCTACATGTCTTTGTCATAATTGTGGTGAACTGTCACTTAAAAATAATGACCATTACTTGAGGCGAAATTATTTGTGCATTCGAATACTTACCCCGTATTTTGTCAAATAAACTTTGAAAAAAATATTGTGATCAGGTCAGCTTGGTTATTATAGTTAATTAAATATAAACAAAAGAAAAAACTAGGTGTAAAATATATGTTTAGTAAACTGAAATTAAAAATTAGGCTTTTAAAAAATGTACTAATGAAACTCACTAAAACAAAAATTGCACAGAAAATGTTTTTTGTCAAAGAATAGTTCTAGTCTTTGGTCATATCTCATCAGCACAACAAGCATGAGGAGCCAGTGGTTTTAGTGACTCAACCTCAACTCAAATCTACCTCCCTAACCCACGGGACCACTCAAGACTGCTTCCTTCTTAAATTCTGTCAGCGCATTGGTCATTTATTGCAGCCCTCCAAAATATGCGCGTTATTCACAAATTACTGGCTCACGGTAATGTGTGATATAGTCGAATTTTGGTGCATTTCTTCTGAACTTAATTGAGAATATCCACTTTGAAAACAAATTGAAGCTAAGCTGAACTGAAAACAAAACTAAAAAAAAAAACAATGAAAATAAATGAAATTTACAAAACCATAGTTGCTCTAACTGAGGTGTTATCAGTTAGATCCCAAAAATACCTGGCTGTTCCCCAGTATTTTATAACCATTTAAAGAACATAACAATTTTATGGCTATAGACCCCATTTCCCAGGATTACCATGTTTTTTTCACAGAATTGATCATAATCAATTTTTATGACAGTATAATTGCTTACAGTGTGTGTGTGTGTGTGTGTGTGTGTGTGTGTGTGTGTAAATATTTAAAAACATTTGAATGAATGATATTTTAACTAACGTCATCACACTGTTAGCATTTGTTGTGCACGTGATATTAATCAACCAGTGACCAGTGTGCATCACTTTACTAAAGCCAGGCAAGAGACTGGGGTTTTTAAAGAATGGATGATAGTCTTCAGTGAAAAAGAGGCTGTGTTCTCCAAACTAAGCCGGAGAGGTAAATCATCGATTGCACGGTCCAACTTGGAACAAGCACAAAAATCAATCAGAAACAATCGCTTCAAATCTCTTTGTTCTACCTTTTCAAGGCTCCAGCGCTTGGATCAGGGATGATTGTAGCATTCTGAAGCATATGTTAAGCAGGGCGAAGAGACAAAGGTCAGTGGGTTGTTAACACCATTACTTTACTTGTTTCCTAATCAGGGTGAAAACAAATCTCTGATGAATGACTTCTCCCCCTCTGCCTCCCTCCATCTCCGTCTCTCTGTGGTCACTATGTACACTAAGTGGGATGGCTAATAAGTCCCCATTGGGTTACATGGCCGGCTCCCAGCTAATCACTTTTTGAGACAGAATCTTCAAAGTGTGCCCTCTTGTCTGATGCTAATCTGGGCCAAGTGGGGGCTCTGTAGATGGATGAGTGTGTGCTGTGGGTAGATTGGCTCGAGTCAGCTCTGCTCCATCCAAATCATCTGTCTGTTTATTTTACTGATGTTATACGGGTGACTGTGTAAAAGCCTGATAAATGGACTTCTAACGCTGACGTTATTATGTGCAGCCATTAATTATAGATACTGACCTTGGGCCTTGGTCAAAGACAAGTAGAGCGTTGCATTCATTTTTACATGCCTGGAGACAAATACAGAGTACATAAGGATAATGTGTACAATTAAGTAGAAGTTAATTAAAAGAGTCATGATGGGATTGATCCTAACCTATAAAGAGACAGCACTATAAGGTTCCCACCAGAGAGCAAATAAAGACTACAGCTTGCAGAGACTGCAGCTTTTTGGACACTTTAGCTACACTTTGTGGCATTTTTGCAGTATAAATTGTTATCCATTGTACTACTTTGCATTGAGGCTTTGTATATTTGCAGAAATTGCATAGTTTTGATGTCCTTGTCATTTTTCATACTTGCAGATGTCCAATGGATAACATAGTTCTTCCTTTTGACACCTTGGCAGTGTCTCAACACTTGTCCATAAATACTCAAATGCTGCAAATAGATAGTAATGCATTACTTCTCCTTGCATATTGTTGCTCTGTGTAGTCCTTATACTGTATGTAGCAGATATGCGGCCCGTTATAATGACATGAAGAAGAATGTGTGTAGACTTCACATCAGCTGAATTTTCCAGTCGACTGAGAGAACATTAAGACTACTGTTTAATTAATGTAAGCATGCCTTTACATCAGTGTTCTGCTTCAGTTTGTCATTAACTCAGATGTTTTCAATACACTAAACAGCATAAAGACGCTCATGTTTACAATAAGTTCAATTGTTGCTCTTCTTATGTTTCTTGCTCATTTTTAGCTTGTGTTTGACAACTAGTGAGGCGTGTTTTGGTTGTTTAACAGACAGATTTCTGCCAATATCTTTTTTCGTCTACTCAAGTAGACGAAAAAAGATATTTACCATAGTTGCCAATTCATTTTCTGTCCATCAGCTTATTTCAGCCATGTTTTCAGCTCTGCTGGCTGGTATACAGTAGCTGCATAGCTCTCTCATGATGTGGCGTGTTCTGTCCGAATTGATTAAATTAATGGCAGCTCAGTGGCAAGCGATGCTGTCACCTTACAGCAAAAATGTTCAATCACGTCTGTGACCTTTCTGCGTGGACCCAGGGAATCAGTGTTGGCTTGGATTCCCTCCAGGTGAGCTGAGACAGACTTTAGCACCCGTTCACTCTGATCAGGAATATCAGGCATAGAGGTGAGGCTTAAGATGCTGAATGTGTGTTCCTAATCCCCCACTGTTTAAGTCTGTTCGGGGCCCTTTCTGGAATGTCATTCCACATTTGTCTTTCCCCTCATTTGCTGTTAGCTTTTTACTGTCTAATAATGTCATAACCCCCCCCCCCAAAAAAAAAAAAATACATAAAGAAAGCATTAATCATCAAAAGAGAATTAATGTTTGGATGTAGATATGTGATGTTTCCCCTATAGTGCATTTTTATCATCATTTTATGTATGTGAATCCACAGGTCTACTTACTGCCTACACAATGCATGTCCGGTTGTTTGGATCTTAGCTGGACATTTTAATAAATTTAAAGGCACATGAGCATGTCACTAGTTCAGCCCACCTCTATTAGCACATGGCCTAGGCCAGGCCATGTTACTGCCATTGTGACAAACAGGCAGTAGATTGACACCAGTTTATCACTCCTGTTTAACAGATTAAACGGCTGACGAATCGAGTGCAGATCCCGGGGGGATTTCATTTGCTCGTAGTAAGCTCAGATCATCATCTTTTTTTCATCTTATTAAGAGAATTGCCATTCCCATCATGACCATCGCCATTATGGCGCTGGAGAAATTGCTGCCTGCCGGATCGTTAGAGTGATGGTCCTGATTGAGAAATACATGCTTCCTTCTGCTCTTTTCAGTACATGTATGAGTCAATTGGCTCTGGTCCCACTGTAGCTGGAGGGGGGGCTGGGTAGACTATGGATGGGACCTTCATTGATCAAAACATTGAGGGGGATGGTAGAAAGCTGAAGAGTCAGAGTGAGCTGACTATGGTAATGCTTCAACAGATCGATTAAAGGGATGTGCGTTTGAGGCACAAGAGCGCTCCAATAAATCCCCCATCCTACCCTAGCTCACGTTGAAGTGTCTTGAATCCCTCAGCATGACCAAGACGGGGAGACTGGTACAGAATACCAAACAGTAGCTGTGGACAAACACATCAAAAGTGCATGCATTCAAATAAAATCTGGTAGATGAAACTACCAGTTGTTTAATGGCAAGATTTGTAACTGTTACATGAAAAATGTGCTAATTTGCTCACATCTGAATTTCATTTTTCCACTATTATATGCAAAAAAGAGAATTACATTTGAATGAGAGGAAAACTCAACTGCAAATCTGTCTTTTGGGTATCAGATTCTTACCACTTGTAGGCTATAAAGGAACAGTTTGACATTTGTGAAATATGCTCATGCCCAGAGTTGGATGAGAAGATCAATACCACTCAATCTGTCTGTGCAGTATGAAGCTGGAGCCATCAGATGGTTGGCTTAGTTTAGCACAGAGACTGCAAACAGCAAGAGAGAGCTAGCTTGGCTCTGTCCAAAGGTATAAAGATACACCTGACAATTCCTCCCAAACTTACTAATTAATAGGTTATATCTGGTCTGTGTAAAACCACATTTTGTAGTTTTTATGGGACTGCTGATTTGAACTCTTAGCAAGAAAGCAAATAAGATTATTTTTCCATAATGTCCAAACACTCCTTCAAAAGTGACAGCTTGTTCCTTCATCAGGGACAAAAGCAATTCAGGTTAAGGGTTGTCTACACAAGAGGAGTTTCAGTCGTCTGTCTCACGCATTTCTGACAGAACAGATAGGCTTCTCCATTAATCAGTACAGCTGTCTACACAGACTACATGGCATATTTGTACCCTTCGAGTCTTAGTTAGCTACAGTACTGCCAAATTGCAGGTGACCTACACTCAAAAAGTACTAACTGAAACCTACCAAAAACTGTGGTGCATAGATGATTAACCACAGGAGAACCAATTCAAAAGAGGTCCTGAGAATAGTCAGACCTGTTGAAAAACCCGAGGATAATTAAATCTGATCCAAAACACAACTGAACTGAATAGAACTGGTGACACTGGTGCAAACACTGGTTGCAGCACATTGCAGAGGTGGGACGAAGCCATTGGTTTGTAGATCACAAGTCTTTTTCTAGATCATCCAATGTACTACCAACTCTTAGCATTCCAGCCTTTGTTCCTCCTGCTTGCCTACCATTTCCTGAAAACAACTTTCCAGACTGATTTCCTTTTTCTGAACTCTGCCTTCAACTTTTTACCAAGCAAATGATTAATCGATTGCTTTCAATTGCTTTGCATGCGTTTGAGTCCATGTCTCCGTGTTGCAAAACCATTAAAAACTTGTTCCGAGTCAAAAGTATATTTGACGTCAAAAGCCATTGGACAAAGTCGAGTTGCAAGTCTATTTTGAGTTTGTCATGTCAAGTAATCAGATTCATGATGGAAGTCCTCAAGTCATGTGACTCTAGTCCACAACTCAAGTAGGATCTGCCACTAATTAACAACCAAGATCCACAGCAATTGAACAATGCCTTACATGGCCCTAGTTAGAATTAATAAATAGGGCCATCCATTAAACACAAAACACTGGGGATTTAAATCTTTAAAGAACTGTAAAACAGAAGTTTGCTTTGCTAAGCTATGAAGAACCTATTGTGTTTGCAACACATTACAAATCAAGCTGAAGTATTTTCTATAGATTTTACATTTTCTTGCCCCAACGTTTTGAAGCCTAAACTTTTCAACAGGATATTCTTTAATCTGTAGAAAAGTTAATAATATGTTTATGGCAATGACAGTGTGAGGAAACACAACCTTTGCTGACTTTAAAATGTGGAGGCTAGAATTTTAATAAAGCCAATGTTATGTGACTAAGCACAGTGGGCGAAAGCTTTATTCTGGGTGGGTTTGGCTTGTGAATAAACTTATTCTTTTTTGATTTGGCTTTGCATCACATTCACACTCTCACAGACACCCATGTCTACAGATTGCTTAACAGAAGCTTGTCTTTATCTGAGATGTTTGGGCAACACTGAAGACCGGCTCACCTCCAGATCCTGATTTGCTGTTGCTGTTACTCCTCTGTCTTTAATGTGTAAACTGTGAAGGGCTGCACATATTTTTCAGCTCTGGTGTATCATGACTGTACCTTCACAAACCATATGCAATAATAATGTACAGGCAGAGACAAACAATATAGGAGCGTAATAAACCCACCACTGGCCTGGGAATGAGTTAGTCATTTTTGCCGGCGAGTTCATCATCACCCTGATGAGAGAAAGATGACCACCAAAGCCATTACAGTTTTATTTGGTGCAGCTGAAGGATTAGTAGGAAGGGATTAATATGGTGAAAGGAGGCCATAAATATACGGCGCTCTCCTTCTCCCCCTTTCCTGTGCTTTAATTTCCTTTCCCAGATCCACTAGATTTGCCCTGGCAATGCCCATGGGCATTTCTTTTTCAGGCAAGAAGTTAAATGTAAAATAAAGGGAACAGGCCACTGAAGACAATCACATCTCTAGACAATGCTAATGGTAGCTTAAATACCTTTAAGATAAGCAATGCCTCATTTTTCTCTGGATTGATATTTGAATTTGCTGTGCTGGTTAACAAAATCACTCTTTAATTGACAATTAACACCTTTTTAAGCATGTAGCACTACCTAATTGTTCTCAGCATCATTACAGTGTAAAGACTTCAATGATGATTTGCCATTTAATATTCTCAGTGCAGTCTTTGCATTTGTGTGTGTCCCGATTGGTTCGCTGCCTCCCTGCTGCAGGGTTCAACTGGAAGCAGTCAGCTTGTTGCATCATCTACCACAATAATAGGACCGTCGACGTTATGATTCATTCCAAAGCTTTGTTCTCTCTCCTCAGTGTGATTTGTCTTTGCTGTGCAGACAGCGGCGACTCTCGGATCCAGCATCTTATTCGTTTACACAACAGCAGGTGTGTGTATGTGCTGTCACTGTTCAGCATTCTTGGTTACATGCTCTTTTATGCATGCCCAGTCACCTAGCACTTGGTCATTTATTTTCCATTCACACTGGTTTTCCTGCGCCTTGGCACTAGCCACGCCCACCTTTTCAAGGCAGCTCAGTTCACCTGTTCCTCATTTCTCACAGCCAGCACATAAACCCCAGACTCAAAGTCGCTTGTTGCCAGATCTGTCTTCGCCACTCCGGCAAGACTCTCCAGCACTTTATCGCAGACTGATCTCCCATTGCCAACCTTGCCTGCTAATGACGTGCCTGTTTTGTCTGATTCCGGGTAAACACACCAGCTGTCTGTCCCTGACCATGGGTGCTGCTTCTGTGTCCTTGACTCTGGTTTGGCTACAGTATGACTGTCCCTGTCTGTTTACTTGTGGTTTCATGTGGTCCAAAGATCTTAACCTACAGGCACCCTTGCACTCCTTATATTACATTGTTACTGGCAGCATTTCAACCTGACACTGTCCTGCCATGTATCATGCACACGCAACAGGTTCCATCCGTCCGCATATCATGCTACCGCTGCAGATACTGTCCAGCCATCCATTAGCGTATAATAACAATGCGACCAGTTCTGTCCAGCCTCTTTCTCAGCTGATGCTGAAGGGGTTTATCATGCAGATGTGAAAGGTGGCTTTTAGCATCTGGATTTTATGCTGAAAGCACTGACAAAGCTGCAGTATTTCACAACTTCAGAAAGAGAACGGACTGTAGTACTTACCTGCTGGCTTCTTGATCCTCCACCTGGCTTTGGCCTACTTTGCCTATCCTCTTCTGGTTCATCTGCTTGGACTTTTTACCTGGTTCCGGATTTTCAGCTTCCACAACTACGTCCCCTGCCTTCTCATCCATCCTACAGATGCCTATTGTTGAACTGAACTGTGTTTGTTGTTGGGCTAACACTACCGCTTACTCGACTGCCCAGTTCGGCCTTCCAAACCAGCCCGACTTTGTTGAGGCGCTTTTCCAGAGTATTGAACAGCATTGTGTGCAGTTTAATTGCCCTGTACCTGCTGAATTGTAACAGCAAACGTCATCACCAGCTGTTCCCAGTTTCCTCTGTGCTGCAACCTTGTCCTTAAACCAAGTGTTAAAGGTGCAATGCAAGAGTTGATACACCACCGCGCAGGAGAAATCCTACAGTGCTCAGTGCTTTGGCTTGTGTAAAAATACCGTCAATGAGCGTCTCTCAGACCACTCTATATCTTGCATCATCACAAGAAAATTTACCCTTTCCTTGGGGTTGATCAAATCACATATAAAAATTTAATTGCGTCTGCTTTTTTTTAAATCTTTGAAATCCTTACAGTTTGATCTCTGCTGAAGACAAGGTTGAGAGGGTGCTTAATAACGTTCCCAAGTGTAGGTCTGCAGCCAGCCATCTCACTGTAGCATGTTGGACTCTAGTTTCGCTGATGAATGACCCCCAGCTCCCCATAGTCATGCATATTCATGCATACCCATGTTGATGTAAAGGCACTTAACACACGAAGTGCCCGCTAGCCCCCTGCTCTGCCTCTGTGGAAGGAAATTGTTAAGTCACTCAGATTCATAGGCAGGTTACCATGGAGACACTTAGACAGCTCTATACCTTCTTGCCAGTGAATCATAAATGGGAGGAGGCACTATGGGCCAACATGCTGTATCTCAGTGGTTATTACTATCAGTGAACACACACTATACATCATGCCAAGGAGACAAGATCTTAAATTTCCTCTATGCATCTGTGTTTTTTACAACATGAACTGTTGGGGTTACACTCCGCAGCATAATTATTTCATTGCATTTAATTCATCGAGTTCACCTTTTCCCACTCAAACTGCAAGCACTGCAATGGCACATGTTTGCGAGATCAATACTCGGCTTTGGCTCGCCAAAACGGAGAGATTGTCATAAACACCACACAAGAGGAAAATCAAATAGCGGCTGAAAAAGTAATTGAATTATTCAATCTGCACAAGCGCACACACCAGTTCACATTCATTTCACCTCCGAGCCGAATCTCAAATTACAATCTGAGAAAGGGGCCCAACGAGACCGCAATTGTTCCACCCTCCTCTCTCTTCAAATGGAGATCTACTTTAATCACGTTGTTGGAGTGGAATGCACACTTTCTGGTTGAATCTACGCCGGCAGCGCGAGGGACGGACGAGCTGTGACATTTGATATTGGTGCAGTATTTCTGGCTTATGCAGCGTGTCTGAAATAACACCAGCCGACAGGTGCAACAGAAAAGAAAAATCTATTGATGAATTAGGGGCGCAAAACAACTTTGATTGTATCACTGTCATGTCCTTTTCTCCGGCGGATCAATGACCCAAAATAAGTGAAGGCTAATCTGGGAGCAATTGAAAAAACAGAGCTCTTGGATGTACTGAATTAAAGGGAACTCATACGTTTATCCCCATGGCCTAATCCAAAGTTATGACTGTGTTTCACCTCCCGGGCAGTGCTCGCACACCCACTTTGTGTGATATCCAACTGTTATTGCTGCACCAAATGACCGTCCATTAATCCTGTCTCTCATGCCCTGCAGCTGAATCAAACTTGAGAAGGATGAGCGTGGGAGAGAGAATGTGGTGATAGTAAAACACGACCTGGAGCGACTCCAAAAGGACCACACAACTGTTTGTGTGAGAGCTTGTGAAAGTCTATCTCAACCCACGGTAAAAAGGTATATTGTTGTGGACCGAACGCTTACTCTTTTCTTGGGATTCCAGTCAGTCTTCTTCACAAACACTCCAATTATAGCTCGTTCAGCAGTATTCAGAGAGAGGTTGTTGGTGAATAAACAGGTAATGAATGGTTTAGAGAGTGAATGAATACATGAATAGATAAAAGGCTCTGGTTTTGTCATTGGCTCTCTGTAGGCGCTTGGAGAGCTGTTTCTTCACCTCCAGTGGCCAGGAATATGAATGTTATTTACTCAGTGACGCATTCAAACCTTTATTCTGTCTGCTCATTAACAGTGAGACGATAGAGACAGATGTCATGTTTTCAGTATTGATTTCTTAAAACATAGTGAGATGTCTAAACAAAATACTTATTATGAAGTTTCTTTTATTTTCTGATTCAAAGCCTCCAACTAAAATCAGAAGAGAAAAAAGACTGTTGTCTTAAAAACCATTTCAGTTGAACTGAAATGTAAATTTTCCTCAAAGACAACAAAGATTGATTCATGCTAAAGAGTTATCTCATCCAAACTGCAAAAATCATATTCTCTCAAATACTCCTAGTGGCATCCAGCCATGCAGACAGTTTTGGTTTTATTCATCCAGGTTTTTAGAAAACCAATTGCAGCGGTCGTTATTAGAAGGTAATAAAAAAGGTAAAAAAAAAAAGTGTGGGTGTGTGGGTGTGTTTTACTCCACTAATCTCCAGATATGTACTCAGGATAACAAAGTGCATAAACCCAGTTACTGATAAAGAGGAATTCATGCATGAAGTAAGGAGACATTGGCAGTCTCATTTACATTTAAAAGTAATTTTATTTTTTATTAATGGATTTGGCCCGCTGACTACATTTTACAACATTGTACCTCTGTACCTACCTGGCCATATTGTGTTTTAATTATATTCTTAAAGATAATGTATGTCACAGTGATTGCAGACTAAAACTTTGTTATTTTTTTAAGTTTGACTTTAAAAAACAAACCCTGACAGTGTCATTGATTTCATCCATATTTGCAGCTATTCTTCTGACACTATCATTCATGGAAGTAGCATACTTTTTTGGCTGTATAGCAGGAAGATTGTGTCCGTTGCTCTTAATCAGGCCCACAAAGTTTAGATTGGATTAGTAATTTCCCAACTGGGAATCAGCCATCATCAACAATGAAGACAAAAACAGATCTATTGTAACTGCTGAAAAAAATGGAAATTTGGCCATTAAATCAGAGGTCTGGCCTTTATACGGTCTCGTACCCCCCAGAAATACATTCATAAAGGATGAATCCGCACTTTCTGATTAATATCCAACACCAACATTAAGAGGCCTCCTGCATTAAAAGCTGCATTAAGAACTGTTTTTTACTATGTTTCTAACTATGATGCTTCAGGTTCCCCTCTGGCATCAGTGTTTGATGCATTGGGATGGAGTGTTAATCTCTGGTTGTTATATATACTAAAGTGTCCTTTCAAATTAACT
This sequence comes from Plectropomus leopardus, assembly GCF_008729295.1. Taxonomy (NCBI): domain Eukaryota; kingdom Metazoa; phylum Chordata; class Actinopteri; order Perciformes; family Serranidae; genus Plectropomus; species Plectropomus leopardus. The sequence continues at coordinate 25,384,001 of NC_056477.1, read as the reverse complement.
TCTGTATTCACTGGAAAGGCAAGTTTACATTTAACATAAGTCAAATGACATGTATGAGACATGATGTTAAGTAAAATAAATAACCTCAGCATTGACTTTTGGTTTTACACTGAGCATGAACACCAGTCTCTCGAGTGAAAGTCCTGCGTGTTCTTCGACCCATCCACCATCTTTCTATTATGCACACTTTTCATAATATGTCATTGCCACGGATAGGTTTACACTTGAGTTTGTTTCAGTTGTCCAAACCATAATTTAACCATGGTTTCTTTCCCATCACTACTATCTTTCCCTCATCTTAACTATTCTATAATTGTCATGCACAGACAAAAGAAAAAGTAATATCTCCTATCTTTAAAAAGGTTGAGATTGAACCTAAAATAAAAACATCGTTCATTCACACAATCCAGATTTTTTTTTTCCGCAGAATCTTCCGATATGAACATTTTGTCTGGCTTTAAGAATGCTTTCCACAAACCGTGTTCCTTTCACTGTGGATAAATCTACAGACCTCACTGTGAATAGCTGCCATTGTTCTGCTAGTTAAAGCTTAAGATTCATTGGGGGATATCTTTCAATCTTTGCACATTAAACAGAAACTATCTGGATGTCGTGATACCACCAAGGTAGAATATGTTATTTTGGGATTTGGGTGAACTGACCCTTTGAGAATGGATGGGCGATGACTCATATGAATGTTTGTTTTTTTTTTTCTTTGTGTGCCCAAATTGTTTCTTATCATGACAATGCTGAATGAAAATATGTGCTTTCAAGAGACACTCTGCACTGAGTCACAGTCATCTTTGCCTTCACTAATAATGGGCATGTCGGCTGCATTGACGTGGTATCAGGAGACTGATGAGACACACTTTTATGATACAATTCTAGGTACGCAGGAAGATGACAACAGCCAATGAGTTTCTGCAGAGAATCATTTATTAGCATTAATTAACACCAAAAACTTCCCTCCTAAGATCTGTTCTGTTTCAAAGACTTGGCTCCTTTTGGCTCATTATCTACCACCCCGCAGCTAATGTGTTAGTTATGCTTTTACACACAATAAACTCATTAATCTGTAATCCACAATGCCTTTTTAGTCAAACAATGTTGTCCATCTGTTGCAGCCTCTTGAATGGTTTTGTTCAGACCCATCGCTGCGATGTGACAGTTTGAGTCAGAGCTGACTGAGGGGAGTGCAGCTGACAGCTGAAGCACATCCCTTCCTTTCCAAAGAGCCTGGTTTCCTGCTTCAAATCTGCTCAAATACCAACCCCCCCCCAACCCTCAACCAGCGCAACCCGTCTGGAGGAAACAGACTCTTGTTGGCATGGCAACCGCGTAGGGCTGTGTTTAATTTCTCTTGATAAGTATTGCTAATAACAATACAATATAATAACACTCAAAAGGAGAACGCCTTTCATGCTGCAACCATGGCAATCACTTCAGTAGAATTATGTGTCCTTTGTTTGTATTTTTTAATGTCAGGCAATAAAAACGCAAAAGTAGCTCCTGCAGAGGCATGTGCACCAGGTCTCACTAAATGTGTGCAAACTGATTTATTGGTAGAAATGACCCAGTGAAGTTCTCCGATGTCTACCTGTTTGTCATGGTCACTGTGTCTTTGACCACGTCTGGGGTGACAGGACTGCCAATGACTACAAACACACACACACACAAAAAAAAAATTATGCAAATCTCCCATCCTGCTCGTCAGCAGTTCTTCTCGGCTGGGGCCGAGCTCAGCAGGCTGCCCTTTAAACTAAATTCATTTCATTTATAGTTAATTTTCAAGTTGCCGCCTGCGCAAATAAATAAATTTATCTCTCCCACAGATATATCTACAAAGGCACAGAGCCGTAGCTTTTTCTAATTTTGGATTATGCAATAAAAGCACACTCGCTGGCTCTTAATTCTCACCTCTTTGTCTAAACACACATCCACAGTAATCCCCCCTGTGAAGTCAAGGAGCCACGTTTAAGCGTGATGTTTATGCTGTGATTTGGTGGCTGCCCCGGGTCACACGGCGCTGTTGTGTTTTGCCCTGCAGGCTGTTTTGCAGCTTTGTGGTTCAATCAAGCAGGGCCCTGCATCACGGAGCAGGTGGAGGAGGATGGAGGAGAGAGGGAAGGAGGAAGTTGGAGAGGGAACAGCCTGAAATAGGAGCTGACATTCACCTGGATGCCCTCTGTAAGGAGAGGAAGAAGTGGAATAAAAAAGGGAGAAAGAGAACGATCCCGAGGCTAGAGCGAGAAACGGAGGGGAGCGTGTGATTATGGTTACTAAGGCTACAGCATGCTGCCCTGTTGGAAAGGCAGGGGCTCGGAAGAAGGTCAGACGGCTGAGGTACAACCAGCTAAATCAACTCTGAAGTGTGAGGTCCCTGGTGGCGTTGGGGTTGAGGAAATGTAGCTGTTTAGGTTGCTCAGGAGGAACATAGATTGTCGCTTAGAACGGGACCTTGCACACGCCGTGGCTTATAGCGCACCCTCTGGGCTGTAAATCCCTTTGATACGCTACATAAAAGGGGATAAAAGATGTAAAAAGAGATGAGGAGACAAGTATACGAGATAAGATTTCTTTTTGTGAGTCGTACGCCTTGAAACGTTCCCCAGGGGCGTAGGGGTCACCTGACGTGTGTTCGCCGTGTGAGAAGGGACCCCTTATATCTCCCGTCTCTCGATGGTCACCGAGGCTCAACCCCTCTCCGCCTCTGTCTTCTGATGTCTGTATCTCATGACGTCTCGGAAACAGACTGCCAGGCTTGAGCTGTTTGGAGAAAGGAAATGATGCAACATAAATTTCAAGGCAAGGATTCTGTGTCTTTCTTCCTCCCCGCACACATACACACACCGCAGGATGAAAATCAATAGCCTTTCAAGTGTGAGTCAATGCAGAAACTAATAGCGAACTAACCCGATGCTGTAAAAATCACCACAGGCTCTTCACACACGGTTGGTGTAATGTAAAGACATTGTGCTTAAGCACGCTGCTGCTCTTTATCACCTATGTAGCATTATTTTCCACAATAATAGAAAGGCCAGAGAAACAAAACAACCCAGACTCTTGTATCTGAGGAGGCCACAAAGTCTGTCATTGCTACAGTGTTAGGAATGTCAATGGTTAAGTGTTAATCGGTTAACCACCACTGAACTGCGCACCGCTCAGGTTTGGCGGGAGCTAGCTTGCAATGCCACTCATGTGCATTTGCCACTGGTATCCAGGCCAGCAGAAAGTGCGTTGGGCTTTGAAGCAAATTTTTTCTAGCTGCCTAACAGTGGAATTACAAACTCTGAGTCTGTCATTTGATGCTATTGGGCCCCCTACTTACCCTGGGAAAGGGATGTCTGTATATGAGTCAAATCCCTGCAAAATGACTCAATTGACTTATCGGGATCTGATCACTTTGGTCTGATAACACCTATTCCAGTTAGCAGAGTGCTAAACCGGAAGTAGTCAAACTGACCGGCAGAAGTTTCTAGTGCACTTGCTCACTTGGGCACTTTGTTTCTGCATTTTAACGCAGCCTAAATGCAGCACTAACGCTCACTGGGACAATGGAGCACTGAACTAAAAAGAAAGGCCTTTTGTATGTCAATTTTGTGTTTGTCAGTTTTTTTCTCCTTAAAATGTATCTGCTTAATTACCGATTACTGGATATTGGGCTGTTGAAAGCAAAATTAACATCCCTACACACATTTAACAAACACCACAACACTGTAGCCAGCACAAGAAACATAGGAATGGACAAAAGAGCTCTTGTTTAACTTGATTAAGAAATTTGGCCATCTTTCACCCTGACATTGATTGGGGCTGAACGTCTGACTAAGCAGCTCCCCATTAACTGTAAGGGCACTTTATGGGCATCTACATTCATCTTGGGCAGGAAGCTTCCCTCCCCTCTAGGCTCAAAGCGCTGATCCCCCTCACGCTGCGGGGTGACGTGATTGAAAGCCGAACAAAACATTTGAAAACACAATCATTATCTTTACTATGAACACATCATCAGCCTCGTCATTAGCATCATTCTCAATTAGGGCCGTTTAATGGATAAATTGTGTTTTTGCTTTTTCTTGGAAATTGTTCACGGTGCAAAAAATGTGTTAATAACTTCAGTTGATGAATAAACAATTTCAGTGTAATCATCAATAAAGAGGATATCAGCCTCTTCTGGGTACTGGAGTGTCTCATACTCTGATGAAGGTCACTGGCCAGAAGATTAGCAATTTTCTGAGTAAATATCAGCTGGGATCATGTGTGCAGAAGCCTCTACTTTCCAATAATGTGTTTTTGCCTGTACATGTACCTCTTCTATGAAATATTGAGCAGATCAGAGCCGGTGCAGTTCTATCACCTGATAGGATGCATGGAGTGTGTGCGGATCTTATATGCTGACAGCACCACTCTGAAAGCTTTTTTTATTATTAAACTTGATCTTTTGGTAGGGTTAAGTGCCGTCCGTACTGTCCTGTAAGTGCAGGTCCACACACACCCTTTAACAACATTTTGTCCACCAGGGGCGTCAGCTCACTAATGCATGTGGCAAAGTTCCTGCAGCTGTTATCATGCAGCTCCAAAAAAAAAAAAAAAAAAAAAAAAAGGCTGGTTCCTGATTTTTAGCACAGATTTTCTTGGGACAGGGAAGGCTCAGAATTCCTGACTGCTCATGTGCAGTTTTGTTTAAAATGCAAAATGATCACAGTGGATCTCGACTCTGATGGGATTTTTGGGTGCTCAGGGGATCCTTGGAGGGGTTTTAGTGACAGCAATAAAAAGCAAGTTTTACACTTTGGATTCACTTGTGCTCAAAGATGGCGAGTTGTCTACACCTTGACATACAAGCCATGCCTTCCTCCCAGAACCCCCTTTTCACCCATAATGTTCCCAAGGATGTTTTGTTTTTTTCTTTTTCGGGGGGGTTCCTCGGTGTTTATAGTCGGTGAAAAGAAGATAAAGTCAGACCGGTTGTCTCTTTAAATCAAGCTGCAGTGTTGATGTGCCCTCAAGCTGAAATGGTAAGAACCATTTCCACCTCTGCGGCAGGGAGCCTGACCAAATAGGCGCACTAGAGCGCTTCAAACGTGATTCTCATTCCCTTGGTCACTTGTGGTTTATGGTCGCCTCCACTCCTGGAGAGGAAAGCAATTTGTCAGTCTTTTTCTATGGGAGTTTGTTTTTTTTCTCTTTTCTCCCCCCTGCGCATCTCGGAGACATTATTTAATTTTTATTTTCCTCTCTTTTTTTGTTCCATCCGCAGAACTCAGTGGCAGTCGCCTCAATCCATTTACCGCTGGCTGGTACGCCTATCTCCTCCTCTGCGTTGCAATCTGTTGATAACTCCACTTGCAAGCTGCAGTTTATTGTGTTTCGCAATGGGAAACTCTTCCCTTGCACGGGGAATTCGTCAAATCTCGCCGACGATGGGAAGCGTAGGAGCGTTTCAACACCAGTTGCTTTCACCAAATTAGGTAAGAGGAAATCCATTTTTATCATCATGCCTGTGATGTCAACGCTGTATGTATTGCCGACATGCTTACACACACAGACACACAAACACGCGCACGCACGCAGTCTGGCAGTTTGTTCTGCGCAACATGTTGGAACACGCTTTGCAGACATAGTGTGCCAAAATACATCACTGTTTATTTGAAATGAATAAAATCACTGCATGCACATCAACATCACCGCTGCATTTCTATCCCTGGAGAGAGAGAAAGAAAAAAAAATTGAAAGTTCATGCACAACACTTCACACAAACAGTCTGTCAACTGCAGCGTGACACTTGAGTAATGTCTGCACAACGCGCGTGTTTGCATGTGAAACGTGCGCGCCTTGTGTCCACGCTTCTTTTGGCCACTTTCCACTTGGCTTCCTTAATTGAATGTGTTTCTTTTTTTTTTTTTTTGCTTTGCAGATGGGTGCAGCCTCGGGAGCGCCGTGCACTCCGTTACTATTGCTCTCAGGCACTTCGCACTGGGTGTAGACCCCACCGCAGCCTATTGGGATTTTGACCTGCTTGATGGACACGGTGGCTGGAGGGCAGAGGGCTGCCACATAACAGGCTCCGGGGGCAACACGACCACTATTCATTGCACCCATCATAATAACTTTGCAGTGCTAATGGTGAGTAAGTCTACTGTAGTGTCATTCTTCTTTTTTTTTTAAGCCCCACCAATGCCCCCTCACATAACGCGTCTCCCACTGCTTAGGGCCTTTTATGGATCAAATGCATCTTTTTTTCACACCATGGAATAGATGGAGTCACGTGTTTTAAGAGGCACTTCATGCAGGGACCTTTTAAAGGCTTCATTTATTGTTGCTCCTCAGCAGAGGGAAAGGATTTGTCAAATGCGCTACGGGGGATTTATTGGCTTTGGAGTGTGCGCTACGCTAAATACCCCCCCACCCCCCACCCCCCCATATCCTGGAAATGAGAAGTTGCGTTGTGTTGTATAGTCTGCCACCTTTTTCCAAAAAGCAGCACAGCAGCTGAAATAGCAGCGAGGCTCAAGAGAAGGAGCGCCTTGTCAGGAGCTATTCGCCTCCGAGCGCAAGTGGTGTGCTAATTGGTTGCAACCATCGAGCGAGCGAAAAATGTTGGACTGTAAAGCGTAGCATCGCTCATCTGTGTCGCTCTCAAGTTGGTCTCGACGGCGCCCGAGATGCCTTCTCCTGACGACGTCCCCCTGTTCAAATTGATTTCATGAGGATAATACCAAAAGCGCAATGGCATCGCATCGCCCAGTCGCTCCATAGAGCCGCTGCGCCTGGTCCGCTTTTTTGGATGAAAAGAAATCCTCCGGATGTTTACCGAAGAGTGGGATTCGTTAGACTGGGAGGTCAGTTCTCAGCAGAGCATGAAAAGTGATGTGCTGCTTTCCGAGTTACCTTTTTTTACCTGCATATTTTATGAAGCCGCTGTTCAATTCCGTTGTTGTTCGTGTGTGGAAATAAGCTGGCTCGGAGAGAGAGAGAGAGAGCAAAAAAAAAAAAAAAAAAGAGCCGCATAGGAATGAGAAAGAGTGGGGTTCAGAGGGGTAGAAAAACGGCATGGGGTGCTCTGAGGGAGAGAGCGGGGTGTCTGTGGAGAATACTAAGCTGTTGTCAGATGGGGAGCAGATGTCAGATTGTCATTGTGCATGTATTTGTCTATCAAACACGGGGTTTGGGGAGGCGCACCGTCAATGGGCACCTTTTGGCTGTCGGAATAAAATGCGAGATCGGTTGAATTTGTCAAATCTCCCCGGCTGCACGTTAATGATTTGAACTTCAAGACACGTCCGACAAGTAGAAGGTAGTCATAGCGATGGTGGAAAGCCGTCACAGGGATGTCCACATCGTGGTCTTGTGCGAGCGTTTGCGCCGGGGATTGCGCGTCTACTAATGCAGTCACCACACCCGCCTGGTCTCTGCAGTGCCCGAGAAAAGGACCCTTATTTACGGACTTGTGACATCATTCTCCTGATGGCCTCTTCTAAAACACTCAATATTTGCAACAATGACCCTTATGGGGTGGCTTCTGCAAGTACTAGACCTGTTGCATAATCTTTACATGTCAAACTGAGAGGAATTGCTGCCTGACTGCAAGTTGACCATTTTTTTTTAATTTACAGTATTTGCAAGTGAGGAGGCTCCATCAGTGAAGCTCTCATTTGTCATGAGTTTTAAATGAAAGCAGGCAATAAAGCAGCTTTGGTGTTGTGGAGAGAGAAAAAAAATCAGGGTAACAAAGTCTATACAACCAAAGTTGGATCTCAGCTGCTGTGACAAAAAGGTGACAGCAGCAGTGCTTGAGGTTTTTTTTTGCGAGTGTGAAGTGTGCTTTGTAGCCTGATCTTGGCAGTCACATCACTATCTAATATAGCTGTATCACCTTCCTTGCTTCTAAATGATACAGCTGAATTCCTCCTTAGATCAGCTGTCTGCAACACACAGAGTAAGAATCCATCTCATGGTGCATCTGTGATGTGGAGCAAACTGACAGAGGGTTTCGCCACAAAGCATGACAGCTTTGAAAGATGAATAATGCAACAAAATAATTTAAAAGAATATGTGTGTGTATTGGGGGGGTAGATGCCTTTCAATTTGCAATATCCAATTCCTGTTGATCCAGGCCCTTTCACATTCACTTCTTATGAGGCGTGTGTGTGTGTGTGTGTGTGTGTGTGTGTGTGTGTGTGTGTGAAGATGATTAGTCTACAAATGGCATGACAACCCAATACAATTGTCCCTGGGGACTGAGGTTTTGGGATATAAAAAGCACTTTAATGAGAATCTTTTTGACTTGGCTCAGAAAGAATTACATGGTGGAGAATCTCCCTCCCCTGGCTTTGTGATCAGAATGCCAAATAACTGACTTGGGACGGCATCTGTGTGGAAAAACTCAACAGCAAAGCTTTTGTTTGGGCATATATTACACTCCCCCCGCGTTGGATTTTGGAGCTCGGCAGGTGTGATAAATGCATCATTTTGTTTCTCTCGCATTAGAAAGCAGGTCAATTACTGACCTGTTACACTAAAACTGGTGATACTGATTGTTCGAGATGTGGGTCAGCTTTTGAAAGACAGCATGCCTCTGCTTTGGATTTTTTTTCCTCCTCCTTCCTGTACTGAGCTGAACTGTTAGAAAGCAGCCGTTCTAGATTTCAGCACCGGGGACAGTTCCCATGCATTTCCTCATCTCCCTCCTTCTGTCCCGCCTCCTCCTCCCCTCCTTCTGCCTCCCGCAGCCCTGTGTCTGTCTGAGGGGAGGGCTGACTCACTCGTTTACAGCAATGCAGCCTCATCATCTGTCTTCATCACATTGACAAGTCTTGTCCCCCCCCCACCACCACTACCCCCAACCCTCTTTTTGACCCCCTCCAAAAAAGACACACCTCTTCTCTGCAGCCACACTGTGTACTTCATGTTCTCATTGTCTCAGTAGTGATTAGTTATTTATTTATTCACTGAAGTGATAATGTAGATGAAGGAGTTCCTGCATTTGATTGCAGCAACGCTCCAGTCTGTTTAATATGCAGGAGCAGACCTTTACAACGAGAGACACACGGAGGGGGTGGCTGGCTTTTTGTACGCATCCAATCATAACAAAGGCCCTAAGGCTGCAGTCCAATAAGGGGTGAGCTTTTCAGAGATGTATTCCCATACACTGTACAGAATCTAATGAATATGTGAAGTGAAGTGGATTCCTGGAAGCAGGAGGCTCCTCTGGTGATGCCTCTGCATCAGTTACAGTAGAGCAGGTGACGTGTTGTGTTGAGTTTCATACAGTGGGGCTGTAACTGTGGATGAAGGTTGATGATGGTTTGCAGGGTAGATAATTGAGAAGACAGATAAAGAGAGCAAAGGAGAGTCTAGTGGTGGAAGAAGTACTCAGATCTTTTACTTCAGTAAAAATACCAGTACATTAATGTAAAAATACTACAAGTAAAAGTTCTACGATACGATACCATACAATATGATACGATACGATACTATATGATACAATATGATATGATGTTTATTTTGAGTTTACTCTGAAATTCCTTTTGTGTCCTTAGACCTTCTTATCTGGGCTTCTAACTGTTATTTAAAGGGATCCACAATCCTGCATGATATCTTAAAAGTTAAATTGTATGATATGATACGATACGATACAGTATGATACAATATGATGCAACTTTATTTTCAGTTTGCAGTAAGGTCCCCTTTGCATCGTTAGACCCATTATCTGTGCCTCTAACAATTATTCAAAGGAATCCACAGCTCTACACGATGTCCTACAAGTAAAAGTCATATGATATGAAACGATATGATACAATACAACCTTATTTTCAGTTTTCACTGAAGTCCCTTTTTCATCCTTAGACCCACCTACTATCTGGGGCTCTTAACAGTTATTTAAATGAATCCACAATCCTACAAGAAATCCTACAAATAAAAGTCATATGATACAATACAACTTCATTTTCCGTTTGCACTGAAATTAATTTTTCGTCCTCAGACTCACCTGTTTTGGCCTCTAACAGTTATTTAAATGAATGCAACTGAGAATTTTAGTCTGAAATTTTCTTTTTTTTTTGGTGGAATTGCCAACAACACATAAACATCTGAAATGTGACAAGGGGCTACAACTACACACTGCTGTTCCATAATGGGTCTCAAACCAAAATGTTTAGCAACCACTGGTTTAGAGATGCAGTATGTAAGTCTGGGAAAATATTGTTCTAGGTCATCAAATACTGATGCTTTTGGATGTTAGGAGGATGAAACCACCATCCCAAAACATTAGTGTTTGACAACCTGAGAATAAGTCTCACATCAACATCTTTCACCAGAGCTACAAGCATTACTTTTAATCATATATTGTTTAGTTTAAATCTATCTATGAAATAACTACAACTGTTAAATAAATAAGCTGAAAGTGAAGGTATTTTACGCAGAAATGTATTAGAGGTATCAAGTAGCATCACATGAAAATTCTCATGTAAAGTACAACTCCAAAATTGTCGTTAAGTACAGTACTAAGTAAATGTACTGAGTTATTTTTCACCACTGGACTGGTTTGAGTTGATTTTTAAATATTAGTAGGATAGAAAGTGTCAGTCTTATTACAGTGGCGATGTGGGTCACACCTGTTGTTTCTTAACAATAGGTCTTAACACTTTATTTCAAGTTAAATGTTAAATGTTACTGAAATCCATTAGCAACACCTCCTCTCTGTTTTATTAGTGGAGTAATTATGGGCTGTGACAAGTGATTATTTTCATTTGAGATTAACCTGACAATTATTTTCTTAATGAATGGTTTTGTCTGAAATGAAAACTAATCGTGAAAAAAAATCTAATTTTCTCAAAGCCCAAGATGATGTCCAACCAACAGTCCAAAACCCAAAGAATTTCAGTTTGCAATCAGAGCGAAGCAGCAGCTCCTCACATTTTAGGAGAAGGAACCAGAGAGAAATTGGCATCTCTGGATGATTTATGACTGAAACAAATATCAAAGTAGCAGATGGATTTCCTGTTGATTTACTAAACGACGATCAAGTAATTATTGTAGATGCTCACATCTTTGAAAGATGTTTTCTAAGCATCTAACCTCAATGTGAAATCATTGCTTCATTATTTCTGGCATGGTGCAACCTTGTCAGCTGTAATGATATTTTTTTTTCATTTTTCAGGTCCACTAACACGACTACTATGTTTTTGTTTGTTGGTGTCCGATAGCAGGACTTTAATAAATCTGGCCCACAGCAGAAAAGGCAGCTTTATATAGCATTTTAATAATAGGATTTTATTTCATAAAAATGTTCTCACATAGTCCTATTGAGCTCACTTCTCATTCAGCCCATTTGCCAGGATAACATGTTGTTATTGTACACTGCAAATGTGCAATGTGTTCAAATCCCGGATATTTTACTTTTGCACATTTCATGCATCTGATATTAACATTTATAGAGTGACATGGTTTAGATTACATGTACATATAAATTTCTCATTCAGAGAAGGAAGGTTATGGTGCAAAGCATGAGACCTAAGTGAGACAACTGACACATTTCCAGGCATGTTTGTAGCGACAAAACGGATATTTTTTCACAATTTAAAGAGACATTTACAGCTATGTTTGTGGTGACAAAACGGGTTCTCTTTTCACGACGGGTTGGGACATTTCTAGCTGTGGTGACAACACTGGGTATTTTTTAACAACATGTTGGAGAATTTCCAACTGTAGTGGTGGTTACAAAAACGGATGTTTTTATCAGCATATCGTGACATTTCCAACGGTGTTTGTGGCGACAACAGACTTTCTTTTCATGATATGTTTGGATATTTCCAGCCATGTTTTTTGGTGACAAAACTGGATATTTTTCAATGACTTGTTTGGACATTTCCAGCTGTGTTTGGGATGACAAAACTGAGTATGTTTTTCACAACATATTTGGGCATTTCCAGCCACATTTGTGTCAACAAAAGGAAGTATTTTTTAATAATACACATTTCTAACTGTGTTTCTGGCAACAAAGCAGGGTATTTTTTAACAGTACATTTCCAGCCCTGTTTGTGGTAATAAAACTGAGTATTTTTTCATAACTTGTTGAGATATTTCCAGCTGTGATGTAGCGACAAAAATATTTTTTTTTTCACGAAATGTCTCAGCATATCCAGCTGTGTTTGTGGTAATAAAATTTGGTATTTTTTCATAACTTGTTGAGACATTTCCAACTGTGATGTAGCAACAAAAGCATTTTTTTTCCACAATCCATCTCCATTTCTAGCCATGTTTGTAGTGTCCAAACAAGGTACAATGCTTAAATTGAAATATAAAGCTTCAACATATCAACTACAACATACAAATCTGACATATCCATATTTTGCAGAAAAATATTATTCCAGCATTTACTCTGGCCTTTGGGTTGTCTCATCCTGAGCCTTCATGCCCTCAGTTAGAGTATCTGCTGTTTAAAAATGGCCAAACAGGCCACATTTCACTTGTCTTCGCTGCTGCACCTCCATCTTAAACCAAACCAACCACGACAGGATCCCATCTTGATACATTAGTTCTCATTGGCTGAGCCTTCCACAGGCTCGATACCAGTGTGACATTACTGCTGACTGCTGGAGCTGACCACAAGGTCTTGTCTCCCGTGCAGAGGAACAAAATACAGCAGAGCGACTGTGAGAATCCACCCGTTCTTCAGACTGCTTATCTTGATGAGGAGGAACACACAAATAATCAGACTGCTCTTAACAATATATCAACTTATACTGTGTTTTGGTGCAAAATCTTTATTGCCTACTCAGTCACTGTTATTGTCACTCAAAGGGTACTAACTTGGAGGAAATGAAGGATGAATGGATGGCATAAGGGTAGAAAAGATGAAATTAAAAAGCCCTCTGTGCTTTGGAGGAAAGGAATCGCCAATTGATTGTGAGCGTATTTATAAAGAAAACATCCTTTAAAGCGAGTTGTTTATTCAAATTCAATCCACAACGGTGCTTTCTTGTTTAGCAATTTATGGCTGATAGACACATACTGTAAGGATATGTGCTGCTAATATAACCTCCCGGCAACCTTCAGATCTTCTCTATCTCAGTCGCAGTGTTTGTGTCTCATTTTCCCTGTCTGTTTTTCAGCATATGGCAATCTCTGAGCTGTGTGTCCTCATTAGTCCTTTGTCCACATCCTCGCCCAAGGCAGACATAATGAGACAACAAGCCAGTTTTTATTGTTCACCCACAAGCACGCTCCAGCATTGGCGGGGTCAACTTTATCCTCATGCTGTGGACTTTTCTGTCTCTGAGACATGTTCTTACTAAAGGAGCTTTGGTGTGTGTGTTTAAGGAGATGAAGGGATTTACAGTGATAATGATGATGACCTGTTTAGATATACAGCCGCATCTCACAGCACTGTGTTGGCATTTTCTTTTGCACTTTAGTGGCAAGGGAGGAGGAACGGGGCGATGACAGAGCGTGATATCAATAGAGAGGGGCAATGTCTTGTGGTTGTGTGTTTGTTAGCTGATAGTGGATTAAAACGAAGGAGGTTTGTGTTAGAGGAACAGGGAACACAATACATGCGTCTTAGCCTCTGGAGAAGAGGCTTAAGACCCTGACACACCATGCCGCCGGTAGGCTGGTGGTTAATGTCAGGCTGTCGGTGTGTGTCTGCCCTAGTTTTTACGGTGTGTCCCACACTGTTGGTTTTTTTGTTGTTGTTTTTTTGCTGACTCAGCATTTTCAATAAGGAGACAGCAGAGCCTTCTGGTGGCAGTACAGTACACAAGAAGAGAAAGAGAAGTTTGGTAAGAAAACAAACAACAAAAGTCAAGAGGAAGTGAGATCTTAACAAATACCTCGTATTAGGAGAGGTCTTTTTTTTTAAGCCATTGAGCTCTTTAGCTGAAACAGTTGTTTGTGTTATTGTTTACTAGCGCACAGCAAAAAAATTGTTTGTTCTTTCAACATCTAGTTGTGTTGTTAATGTGCTAACTGACTAAGCATCTTGAATACATCCAATCAACCTTACATTTTTAATAATGATTAAAGACTATGGCCACATGCTGGTATGGAGAGGTACTCTCTCTCAAGTAGGTACAAAACATAGCTGTTAATTTGCCGTTGGCTGTAGTCTTTGTGGTGTGTTCATGTGCAACATTTTGGCCATGACACGGGCGACCTGAGGCAATGCAACAGTTAGCGTTTATCACTAAGTTCTTTAATCTTGGTTTGGTGTGTCTGGGTCTTAATAGACAACCTCACTGCGATGCCAAGTCTCAAGGAAGTCACTAAAACATCTGTCGCCACATATTGATTTTATATTTCTAAAATTGGACAGGTCATTAGCAGTGCTCTTGGAATATATATACTGCTGGGTTATTCATGCGCACCATACTCTTGTAGCACAGTGAGCGGTTTGGGCACAGACGGAGCAACAGAACGTCAGGCAGAGTAATTGTGCTGGGTCTAAAAGTTTACATTCACTCGCCACTTCAGCAGCTGCTCCTCTCATTTATTTATTGATCTTATCCACACTACAACTCAAACTCCTCAAACTGCTGCTGAGGAAAAAAAAACGTCTCATGATGAGATTTACCCGGAAAAGCATCAGAATTTAGAGAGGTGACATAATGGTACAAAAGGGATACACATTAAAAACAAAGGGAGCTTTTTTGTACAGATTAAACAAGCAAGGTATAGTGTGTAAATAAGTGAGCTTTAGAGATCCTTGTATTTTGATACCTTTGGACAGAGCCATGCTACCTGTTCCCCGTTTTCAGTCTTTATGCTAAGCTAAGCTAACTGTCTGCTGGGTTTACTTCATATTTGGCAAACAGACATGAGAGTGGCAATGATCCTCTCATCCAACTCTCAAGACAAGACAGCAAATTGGTGTTTTTTCCAGAAGTTTTGCACTGCACCTTTACCATGATTCTGGGTTAAATGAGAGATGCCACTTCTGTACACTTGCTAAACGCTTAATAAATGTGAGACATGACTTTCTATGGATGCAGAGTAAACCACTAATCTAAGTAAAAGTGCCCACATAGTTTTACAGGATGTGAGTAATCACTAATGCATAATGTGTTTGTGTTGGTGTTAAGCTTTGTCATAATTACGCAGCTTAAGTTAATTCTTAGAGCAAATGCTAATTATTTGCAGCCCACTTAGCATCAGCTACCTTTCACCCTTTTACCCCGCTTGCACTCGCTCCGAACGTGGCAGCTGACAGACGGGCACTAATCCACCTCAGTCGGCGAGGAGGCAGCCGTGCGAGCTTCCTCACCAGCCGCTGACTTAACCAGTTACACTAAGGGCTTAAAGGTCTGCGCCGCGCTGTGTGAACTTAACTGCACATGAGTCAAGGTTTGGCTTAGGTTAATATTTAATACATGCACTCATGTTCCATTTGTAAGCATTAACTTAAATTTGATGTCAGGCATGATTACTTTAACGCAGGGGGATTGCTGTGTGTGAAGGGAGTGTGTGTGGTGAAACCACATCGCCATTGCAGACTCTCCTCTGTTGCTTTAACCTCTCAGTGTTTGCTGACTGCGGTTTTGGTGTGAAAGGGGAAGGGTCTGGGCTCATCCAGCAGCCCCCCCACTTTCCCCTGCACTCCCAGAACAGATTGCTGTTGGCCAGTAACCTGACATGTGATGCAGATTGTTTTCTCCCTGACTAATGAGTTCAGAGCGCACAGACCACCATTTATCTGAAACATCAACAGTTTTGCCCCAGCACTGCTGGACTGAGCTACACTGTAAAATCTGACAAGCTGATTTTACTTCAAAATCTAGGACACGATTGCCTTGAAAAATGTAAATAAATGTAACTATTAGTCTTAATTTATGTTTAGTTTTTATCTAATTGTTAAGTTTGCATAAAATTGAGTTATATTTACCTGATTTTGTGAAGCAACTTGAAAATAAAATCACCCAGCTAGCAATTTTTGGTTCTAATAACATTATGAGAACGGTACAGTGCAACCAATGCAATGTTTTAGTAACATTTTCTATTAGTTTGCATAATGCTCTGCTTAAAGTTAGGGTAACATCCTCTATAGAATCTCTCTATATATCAAAAAATGTTAAAGTTTTTTTTTGTTGTTGACATATCACATCACATTACATCCTCAATAACATTTTCTGAATGCTGCTTTGAAAATATTCTCCCTTGTTCTTATGACATTGTGGGTACATTTTATGAATTAGAACTATTATCTGTGGTAACATTACATCTTAATCAACTTTTAACCTGATAGGGACATTTGCTTTTCTTTAAAAGCTTTATTGTCTCTTGTAGGTAACATTAGCCAATGTTGTGGGAACGTTCCCTGCCAGCTGGGCAATCTTTCTTAGTTGTAGCAACTTCAATAAACTCAGTTTACTGTGCTTTTTATCTGTATTCTGCTGGTTGCAAACTAGTGAATTATATTTGTTGTTTTTGTCTTAAACAGAAGAGAACTAACAGATCTCCTAAATTCATCATGGGGGAAATCCTTTCTGTGACGATCAAGTTAACACTCAGAAAGAACAAAGTAACTCCACTTGTCATTTATAAGTGAAGAAAACTTTACCAAATTAATTAAATACAGCTAAATTTCAAGTTAACTTAACAATTCGATGTAAAGTAAACATTAAGTAAGATTATTAGCTATATTTCCCTTACTTTTTTAAGACAATGGGTCTCCAAGATTATTATTAGTAAGATCAAGTTGTCAGATTTTACAGTGTACTATTGGCCCTTTTCCCCAACGCTCTGCAGTGGACGCTCTATTTTTAATGCAGTGTGTATCCCTCTTTGAGCCTGGATACAAATTGCATTGCTTTAACCTATTGTTATTCAAATTATGTATGCTCCTCAACTGAGTGTATGACAGATTATAATAGTGCTGCTCGCAGCAGAAGGGATTGTTGCACTTAATGTGTGCGCCTGTGTGTTTATGTGAAGAAAGTTAATAGGCTACGCGATGGTCTCATGGTTTTGATGTTGTTTATATACAGTCACTGATTAATTGGCAGCCAAAACTGTGCTGCGCTTTTTCTTTTTTGTACAGAGAGGCAAACCGCTTGCTTGAAATGTAAAACTGTCCTTGCTGACAAGCAAGTCTTTATGAAAGATAATGATGCAGTTGCATTTTAATTTTATTTCCAAGTTGATGATTTTGGCACACATTTTCTCAGACAATTAGGGAGATATGAACACTTGGATGAGGTATAAATGAGGTTTTTTTTTTCTTAATGGCAATACTGTGCGGACTCGCTACATCTGCCACATAGTCTCTGATTAAATGATTCAAATGAAGCAGGTCCTGCTTGTTGTTTGAATGTGACAGATCTGACATACATGATTCATGCCTCGCAGTCGGTACACACAGTCTCCACCAAACAGTCCTCGAGCAAAGGCGGGGGGAAAAAAGAAGTGTTCACATCATAATATGGCATCTGATCTGAAACTGTCCGCGTTCAAATGTCCCCCCCCACCCCCTCCTCTCACCAGCTGTTCCCTAGTCGACAGTGCGACCCTCTCTGAACCCCAGAGACAGCTTGGTAGAAATGAGGGCATGCCGTGTAAACAGCCTCCCTCTCTATCTCTCTCTCTTTTTTTCTGTCTGTCTCTTCCTCCTCTCTCTCTGCCTCAGTTTGAGTTTCTTACTTTCAGTTGCGTTGCTGTATTTGTGCTCCGCGTTTAACCGAACCGGACAGCACCTCATTTGCACAATGCTGGGCAGTCTAGACAAACACATTAAGAGCTGATTTTTTTTTCTCTATTAGGGCGATGTAGAAAGTGATCCAACCCTGTGGCTGTCCTCTGCATGTCCACCTCGGCGGTTTCCAGCACGTCCGCCTCTGCCCCTCCATTTCACTGCTGCTGCTTCTGCCAGGCTCCGATTAGCAAAAGTTTATCACAAAAAAACAAACAGAAAAGGCCAAATGGTCAAAGGCAACGGTCATTTTCATAACAAAGTTGCAAAATTAAGCTCTTGCAAGTGGTTTATTATGCATCATGGCCTTTTCTGCCACTACTAATCACGATCACGGTGAACTCCTGACTTTTAACCTCATGGCGCTTTGTTTAAGTGTGTTCTTCTCCACAGCAGTGCCCCGCAGTTGCGTCTTTTTTAATTCTACTGTACGGGTGTGAAGCTGCTGCTGCTCTGGTTCTAATTAGGGAGCAGCTACTGATGCAATGTGGCCCCCTGTGCACTTGTAGGGGGAAGATAAGGACAGCAGAAAATGAGACTTGCGTAATTTTGAAGGGGGTGCGATAACATAACAGTCGAAGGGGTATATCTTTAGGCAAGGTCTATTAAGAGCCCTTCAGATTTTTATTAGAGGTCTCACCATTTTGGATTTTTTTTTTTTTTTTAGGATGTGATACGAATATATATGTGTCAGTGTTTTCATGCAGGGAAGTATTCTCTTGTTGGCTTCTCGGGGCTGCCAAGGATTTATTAGATTACATCCAACCTTGCAAATTGTTCACAATTTTCCATTTTTTCATATCCAATCACGGACTGCAAGAACACCTGATGATATCTGGGACAGATTATTCCACAGACGGGGCAGGCCAACCATGCATTTGTGCTCTCTGATAGGACGTGCCGAGAACTAGCAGGAACCATACATTAAACTGACATTAATGATAACACCAGTGATATTCATTTCTTTCCGTTTTCTCTACGAATCCAATAAAAAGGCCAAAAACAACAACATGTTTATCCTTCTTACAAAGAATTGTCTGTGAGCCAAAGCCTGATATACCTGTAGCTTATTCCTCTGTGCCATAGAGCTCCACTGTTGTCCAAAAACCACTGAAACACATCAGTGAGCCTCACTGCTCAGTCATTACCGTAAACACACACACACTGTAGTTTATTTGGAGTCCATTTAAATTTAACATCCTGATGTCATAAATACTCACTAGTGCGTAATAATCTGCAGCTAGAAAGAGTCCCTGTAAATGCTCTATTCACTCCTGTTTAAAATTTGCATAAAACTGCAGTTCCCAGCTGGAGGAAAATTACAGAGTCTTTTTCAAATAAAGACACTATATATTTATTACCAGTTTTAAAGATATATGTCTTTGTTATAGGTATATGGGCATTGGACTGACATAAACAACCTGGGAAAGTGGATTGTGGTTTTGGTCTTTTCATAGGATTTGTTAAATTTGCCCAGGTTTCAATATGTACAAATTTTGGTGCATTACTTTTCATAGGAAAACCTCCAAACACTGCATGAGAACAGCCTGAACAATGAGAACAGCACAGAACAAAGCCAGCCTGACCTTTGAAGGAGGATTAGAAATGGCCATCTCGGCTGCTTGGATTTTACAAGGGGATTGATCATACATCAACAGGGCTGTAGAGGGTGTAAGATAGGGCTTCAAAAGTCAGATTTGTTTGCATAGCACAGTATCACATACAGGGTCTCACAGGGCTTTACAGGCCCGAGACAGCAACAAGGAATAACTCCTCAAACAACCTCAGCACAGAGGGGGGAAAAAAAAGAGGAAATCTCAGGAGAGTCTATTCAAAGAGAGAATTCTCCTCTTTGGACAGCTGGGTGTTCAACAGCTGCTGTAGGTGGTAAAAAAATGGATATTAAAATGAACAGAAAGTAATAGAAGAAAAAAGAAACACAGTGCAACAATGGGATTATAATTGAACAATGTGATCTGATAAAAGGAGTCCAATTATGTACGTCTAAGGAAAGGGTCCAAAGAAACGTGTCCATGAAAGATTCAAGATCAGTCATAGGGTGCCAGCAGGTTAGGATCGGTGTGTAGTTTGGAGGAGCAGCAAGGTAGTTTGAAAGATTGGGGAGCACCGGCTGTAGATAGCTTTTCCTTGATGCTGCACAACATGAGGAACAAAGTTAGCTTGATGGATGACAGTGGAGATTATTTTTAAAAGGAATCTTTCTCCATTGGGTTTATCAGCAGCGTTGAGTGGCAATCGGTCCTCAAGTGTTTTCTCTGGGCATCCATCTTGGTATGAGCTCATGTGTACTGATGAAGATATGCATGTCGGAGTGAATTACCCATCCATAGAATGGGCCTTTCTATCAGCGAGTGAGCGATGCGCTCTGGTATCAAAGGTGAAAACCAATCTGGGCACTGAAATTCCCCTCCCCCTTTCACTGTCCTGACACTTCGCCTTTGCCGTACAAATGGCCCTAATGAGATGCAAACATGTAAATTGCTGTTGGAGGAGATGGAGCGTCCACTTAGGCCTAAATGGCATAGATAGCACAACTGTCAGATGGTAAAATGGAACTGGGCTGAGATCACGGCGAGCAATCTGTAATCAAAAATGGAGGAAAATTGCATTGCGGTTGGGGGATATAGGGATGGGAAAAGAGGCGAGAGATCTAAGTCAGACATACAGTAGTTTCCGGGGCAGAAGGGGTAATGATTTACCTGTCTGTTCTCCTCTCTCCATCTGTCTCCACGCTTTTTGTCTATATAATCACTCTTCATCTCCTTATCTCCCCTATCGCTGCTTTTCATTGTTGTCTGTTAGATGCAGGACATTCTTCATGCTTTTACTCAGTGCACGGTTGACTGCAGTCATTCGAGAGCATCCCTCACACCCCTCTCAGCACCTTTGTCTCTGGGGTATATGTTGCCACAGTTAGGGAACATGCCAGCAAAAGTCCAGCACTGGCTGCACTTTCTCTTAAAATGACAAGGGCATTCAGTTTTTTAAGGCTTTTATTTTGCCTTTTCAGGGAGTTGGTGGCACAGTCTTTACCCACTGGCTATCGGTCTGACAATGATAAGTCTCTGAGGACAACAGCCATAATTTGTGAGATTTGATTACCCAGTCTCACTGCCAACTTGTCAAATACTGACACTTGGTCAGTGGGCCCCAGAGTCAGATATAGATGCACAAAGGCACCCTTCAGTGGCGGTATGAGACACACTGGTTGATGGCATATTTATACGCTCTGATCAGCTGCCATAGTATAAAGAGCAAGAAAGCTGTCATGGGGGAGAGAGAAGGCAGACGTGTCAAACAAACTCTGGACTTTCACCCTGGAGACTGCTGTTTGTATCCCTTGTTCAGCCAAAAGTCATCCGAGTTATTTTATTAACAATGTGGTGTGCTGTGCAGTGACATATTTGACAAAACATATGTCACATAACGTGACAAGTTAGTAACACACACACACACATATTTTAAGCCAAACCATTATATTATTTTTTCTAAATCTCACCACATGCTTTTGTCGGAAATAAACCTAAAAACAAGGCTAAGCAGCTTTATTTTTCAAACCACAGGGCGTTTCAGAGTGCTTTTTCAGAGCAATAAAACATATTAAAGGATAGAGACTTATAAAAGAGTAAAGAGGAAAGATATGAAAGTAAAATAATTAATAAATGATTTGATTTTTTTTTAAATCCCCATGAAATATCAAAAAAGCTGACAAGAGGTACACTGATGAAGATTGTTTAATACAAAGATTATTTAACAGTTTTTTATTATTTTACTTCATACTGTGTTTTGATTTCATGCATTTTATTGAGTGGAAATTATACATTTACAGTGAAAATTTTAGCTTATTTTGAAAAGACAAAATGTATGTTATGAGTTTAAATTAACACTCCTTCCCTAAACATCCAAAACTGATGCTGGAGGGGTACCTAGAGTATTATAGTTTGACATGTAGGGCCACTTATCAAGCATCAATATTTAATGAGTTTGGAGTGAAGATGTGTTGGATTTCGACGTAACAACAAGATATCCCGACCAAGACTTCCTCTTTCATGCACTAAACATGGAAGAAGTGAAACCTATAAGCAAAATAATCTTTCTCATGCCTTTTCTGGCATACAATTTCTATAGTGAACAAAATAGTGAACATTAACTCTTACCCATTTTTCTAGGGACGCCATGGAACTCCCTCAAGGACTGCCGGGGGTCCCTGGGCCCCTTGTTGAGAAGCACTTGGCTAATTCACCATCAAACAATAGACAATAGGTTCAGAGGTTCCATTCCGGGCAATGTGTTCCACCTCTCCATATGGACTGTTTTACCTGCTGCTCAAATGTGATTGGTCAATACCACTCAGACTACAAATTAGGGTCTCAAACAACATGAAAAAAAAAAAAGCATTCGCACCTATGAGACTCACATAAAATCACACAACAGTTTTATAAGTCACTAAAAGTAGTGACTGTTTGGCCAGAACACATTCGATACCAAAATCTTGTCCCACTGGCTGCAGATTCTGCATATACGTAGTGTGCAGATATCCGTTCATAGAGATTACTGGTGGCAGGACCCCATATCTGCAAATGTGCACTGTGGTTTCTATGGCAATGCTAATAGAACCATGTAATACCCAACATTAGAGAAGAGCTCATTGGAGGAGCTATTTGTTGAGAGGTTTGTAACTGGAGACAGACAGAGGGCATGTGAAAATGGTGGACAGCAACAGATGTGTGTGTGTGTGTGTGTGTGTATGTGAGAGAGAGGGCTCTGCAAAGGCACTAGCTCGGTGCAGTTAAGCACCACACACGCAAATGTAAGCTTATTTACCCACTGAGACCTCCATTGCCGGAGAGCAATGCATTCTGCTAGAGAGGCTGTTTGCATTGTGCTGCTTGCAGATGCTGGCTTTACAGTCCCTCCTCTCTGCTGCGCCGTCTTTAAGTGTTAACAGAGCAGAACCTGTGGAGCGCTGCCCTATTCTTATCTATTGTTACAGGGGGGGAAAAAAATGGCATGTTTTGGTACAACGTATCGACCGGCGAGTGAACGAGGTGCGGACCGGTGTAATGTATGCTCTCACTCTGTGTGCTGAACAGCACGCCGTCTCAGGGACCTGAGGAAAGAGCGTGAGCAGTGTGTGTAAGAGGGCTGAGGTGTTTCTGGCATGCGTGTGCTTAGATAAGCCCTCGTGTGTGCTTTATCTGTGACTGTTGAGTGTGTGTGTGTGTGTGTGTGTTTACGTGCGCACATGTGAGCGCACGCAGACCCCAGTCTATTGAGCATTCTGTGGCATGTAGCGATTGGAAGAGATGAGTCACCCCGCTCAGACAACACCTACCAACCGATCTCTCTCTGCCTCTCCTTCTCTCGTGTGCACACACACACGTGCAAAGACGATGGGAGACATGATGTCGGCAGGCAGAGTATCACGCTTGCTCATACAGTCACTTTAAAACAGAGAGGTTTGTCTCATTTCAGCCTCTTTGCTCTATATTTTAAAACAATCTTCCTGTAGATTTACTTTTATTGATTCATGTTCCCAGACTGAGGAGATGGAAGGTTTTCTCATATGTTAGGAGGAGCAGGGTGGTGGCTTGAATGCCACATTTGGATTGAAAAATCTCAACATGGAATCAGGGTTAGGGTCAAATGGAAAGATTTGGTTCCAAGTTGGCTATACACCTGGATTTACAAAAGTCTTAGATATCATACAGAATTTTTTCTTGCTCCTTTTTATTATCAAAGAGCAAGATGCAAAACATTAAGGTCAAATTTTTCTCATTTTAGCCAGCACCAACTGTCACTTTATGGGTTGAAATGGCAGATTGTATCAGCAGAGGGTACTTTACAGTAATTCTGTGAGTAATCTCAGCAGAATATAAAATGAATCTTGGATTTTGTCATCATGCACTCAGCAAGCTGGTGTTTTTGTTTTGAACAAAGGTCATTTGTGAAAGAGTAAAAGGGGCAGCAGACCTTGGTGTGAAATCAGTAGTGTGTGAGTTGCGTACTGGTTTCAATAAATGCAAACACTGGACATTACGCTGGCATAAATATCCCACAATGCAATGTGGAAGACGACAATTTTTACATTAAACAATGGTGGACAGAGACTAAGACAGCCGTGTAATAACAGCAAGAATTTAGTTTTGATTACACTTTGCTCAGCTTAGTATGTTTTGAATTCATTTTAAATTGCCAGTAGTTTTGAGGTTAGCATGGGTTACCATGGTTACATGTCTCCAACCAGCAAAGAAGCTCGAAGGTAGGAACATAATAATTTACAGATCAGTACGCCCAAAAAGATGCATACTACTTTTTATTTGTAGTTGTGCTGGAGGAACTATTTTGCTTTTTTTTCACCATCTCTATATTGATAATGCTATGATATTGTAATGTTGACTATTGTAAGATTAGGATGACACAGTAAGATTTTTGATGAATAATCATGAATAATGTATAATAATGACTAAAAAAGAAAAGTCTGGTTAGTTCAGATGATTTCTTCACTTTCCTGTAATTTAGCCTTTGAAACTGGGAAAAGACTAAACGTATCATATTACAATATCCAAATTCTAAAAAGATGGATTGGATATCTAGTGCATAGTATGTGGTATTGGACACAATGCTAGCCTTGTTATAGTTATTGACTGATTTCAGTCAGCTGGGGACTTTACCTTACCAATTAAACTTCACACAGAGAAAACAAAATGTTATTTTTTCGAGGATCATATAACGCAAATCAGTTCAACAGCACCACAAACTACATTCTCCAAAATGATCATTCATTTGCCTTTCAAAATCTTTTAGCCAAAAAAAGAGAACATTTTAATCTGCAGGGTGAGTTATACTGCAGGACTGTTGTGTTATGCTGCATTATTTTTATCGAGGTATGCTTAATAAAATGGCAACTGAGAGTATATTCAATAAGGAATGTGAAAAGAATTTGAATTCAGTTTTAGATTAAGATCTGATGCAACGCTCTTTATAGCCCAGCGCTGCAAAAAAAAAAAAAGAAAACCCACATCAGTGTGTCAGAGAGCTTTTGAGCGAAGCGGAGCTCCTCAGTAAACACCAGTCTGTGGTAAAATTGGGTAGCTCCCAGTAGCCATGTGTTTTTACTGTAGGAGTGTGAAAGGAGGCATCACGCTCAGCAAATCATCCTTGGATAAATAAAAAGAAAGCAAGAGATTAGAGTCATTCCCGCATCTCCGTTCTATATTAAAAAGCTATCTTCTCCCTGCTTTCACATTTGTTCATATTGATTCTTTCTGTTTGCAGCAGACGTGAGTGCTCACGTCTCTTTGTTCCAACTGTAGTGGGGTTTTTGCCTACAGTGAATTATGAACTTGTACTCTGTTTGCAAGGTTGAGCAGAGCACAAGGCTCATTTATTTGATAGTCACGCTTTAAACATCTCCACAGAACAGCGATTACAATAACTTTTGTATAGGAATTTGAATAGCCTAAAGCTAAATACAACACTTCTAATCTGAGGCTCTAGAGAAATTAATGCTAATGAAACAATGCCCCCTTGATGTTTGAGGAGATAAATACACCACGACGGATGCGTCTGAGCCTCAGATGACGGCGCTCATCTGGAGGGCTCCTCATCAGCTTGTAATGTTTGTTGATTTGATGGATGTGTGCTTGATTCCACGTGATTTGATTACTCTTTTCACGGTGGGCCTTGTTTGCCTCCGCTGTTGAACACTCTCCGGGCGAGGCGGCTGATTACCAGCACGACCGTATCTCAAAGCTACGAGCTGAGTGACAGCCACAAGGTGCAGCTGAAACACTGATGACCTGCGTTAATGGCGCAAGACCATTTTTTTTTTCCCGACTGTTGTCAAGTCCGGAGGTTATTCCGTCCCGCCACCGTCTTGTCTCTCTCCGTTACCCGCCGAAGAACGGGACAAGCCAGAGTGGGTTTGATTTGCACACTCACTCCGGTTCTGTTCCGGCGTTCACGCGGCCACTCAAGGATGATAAAATACAGTACTGGATGGGAGCTGGGAGCTGGGCGCCCGCAGGCTGTTCACTAGAGGATTTTAATTTTGTTTTTCTCTCACTCCCTTTTCTCTTCCCTCTCTCCCACAATGTTTGTGCATTCTTGCGTGCACCAATGTGATTACAACGGGGGGAAAGGAGCACATTTGCGAGGACATATGTCACAGATTGGCTTACAGATTCTGCGGCATCAATTAAAAGCAAAATGCTTTGCATTTGCAAGAGTTTGGCCTCTGCAGGTTCATCATAACTGATCACAAGGCTGAAACAAGAGCCTGCGATTCCTCTCACATCAGCAGTGTTTTTGTCCCATTTTTGTTTTGCAGGCCTGATAACCTTGCACCCACTGTGCCTGTGCGCTGAGATTATGGATCAACTTTAATTGACTCTGGTAATCTGATTTTGGCATGGGGAGGGAGGATCCTGGATTAAAGTTGTAACTACAACACAAACAGGGGGATCAGGGGCCTGTTTAGCCGCAGAGGCTAGGGGACAATGGAGGCATGTTTAGACGTAACATGCCAGCGCTAATCCAGAATAGGCAAAGCTAAGCTGCCCTGTGTGGTAATATTGTTGCCTCTGTAATGAAATGCGCCATCAGAGGGCTGGTCACATTGTCCTGCCACACACAGACACAGTAATAAAGTGGCCAGTGGTGCCGTGATGTAATACGATAGCAATAATGATAATAGCGGAGGAATCGCATTTGAAGCCGGCTGCGTCTGTCCCCAGCTGACATCCTGCTGTTCTGCAAAGCAAGAGTACAACAGGGAAGAGTTGTTTAGAGCACGCCGCGAGCTACGCCAATGGCCTATCAGTCATCATGACAGCCGGGTCAACAAGGGAATTGCAACTTTACAGTGTGTATCTGTTGCACAGCACGGTGAGATCTATACATAACTGAAATGTACAGGAGTCAGAGTAAAAGTCCAATGCAGCGACGCTTAAACAGAGACACAAATAGAAAGAGACACAACTGTAAAGGAATCTGCACATGCTGTCCAGGAAATGATGAATAACAACAGTGCAGAAACCAGAGGTGGAGGATGTACTCAGATCCTTTACTTGAGTAGAAGTACCAACACCACACTGTAAAAGAGGGTGAGTGTTTTCGATGTTTTTCTGGTGACAAAACTGGGTATTTTTAATGACATGTCAGGATATTTAAACATTAAGGGGCATTTTTCTGGCATCAAAACCAAGTTATGTTGTGATTTTTAGAAAATGTTTTGTTTTCTGGCGACAAAACCAGGTATCTTTAACGAGGCATTGGGACATTTAGCAGATATCCTTCTATCAACAAAACCACATATTTGTAGGTCGTTGTAGGGAAATTAAGCAACTGATTTTCTGTCAACAAAACCGGTACATTTAACGAGGCATGGAAACATTTAGCATCCATTCTACTGTCTACAAAACCAGAATTTTTTAAACAAAAGATAGGACATTTAGCAGCTGTTTCTCTGTCAATAAAGCCAGGTATTTTTAACATGAGATAGGGTCATTCAGCAGGAGTTTTCTGGCAACAAAGCAAAATATTTTTTAACGAAAGGGTTGGGAAATTTAAGGGCTGTTTGGCTGTCGTCGAAGCCAGGTATTTCTTTAATGTGGGATCAGGACATTTAGCAGGCGCATTTCTAGTAAACCAGGTATTTTTAACAAGCCGTCGGGACATTTAACAGCAGTGTTTTTTGAAAAAGTTTTGTGAATTTGAATCTAAAACAAACACACACACATAAAAAAAATCCTTATTTGAAAAGTAACCAGAAACAAAAGCTGTCTAATAAATGTAGTGGAGTAAAAGAAATAAATACTTTTGCCTCTGAGATGTGGTGAAATAGAAGTAGAAAGTGGCCTAAAATGGAAATACTCAACAATCTTTCAAGATTCTCAAATTTGTGCTTCAAGTACAGTGCTTTAAACATACCTAATTATATTCCAGCACTGGCATAAATGTGAGTTAGTGTTCAGTATATACAGTGTACATCCTGTTCTCTTCTGAATGTGCTGCAGCAGTTTGCCTCAAATCACCCCGGGAGCATAAACAGTGCCTCTAGGAGCCATATGAACAATTTGTTCAGGGCACCCTGTAGTCCGCCTCACCAGTCTTTGTTTGGGTCCATTCGTCTGCTGAAAGGGACAGTCTCCCTTCATCCCTCTTCCCTTTTCTCTCTATTCTCTCCCCCAGCTTTTTTTTAACCTTTATTTGTCCAGGGGAGGGTTCTGCTGAGCATGCATGCTCCATTCCAGCTTTGCCCTTCTTAGCTTTCATGCTCTCCTGCTATATATGCTGCCCCATAAAATGGCAGGTCCTCTATTGTTGGCCTCTGAGCAGCTGTTCAGCACCTTGGACAGGGTACCTCTGTAGTAGCTGTTGAAGAAGGGTTGTTAGTCATTCACTTTCTGCCAGCCAGCCTGCTTCTTCTCAAAGCTTTAGGCTACTGTTGTCCTTGCTTGACTGGTCTGGATGCTGCCGGGTCCACTAGCACTTCTGTTTGTGTTTGTTGAGCGAGCTTACACTTTGTAAACAATTTTACTATTGCAGACACATTTCCAGTGTCAGAACATAATCATAAGAGTTTTACTTCAGTTGGTGTGCGCTCCTGTGATCTTGGTCATGTGGCGTAAGGTGGTCATAAAACTTAGTCCGTTTTAGTCAGTCTTTAACTCGCCTTGAAGTTCCAACAAAATCAAACACGTTTAATAGCATACGTTATTTATCTTGGCTCATGCAAATACTAAAGTTCAATGACATGAACATTGTCAACAACCAACTCTTCAGCACCAAACAGGAAGCAGGAAACCAAGTAGATAGTAAACACTGAAGGGGCTCCAGGGAAGTGCAAGACTGTGAGAAAGTCTCAGCTCTCTTGTAATGTGGAAAATGAGGAGTCATGAAGTGATCAAGAGTCCGTGTTTGGTGTGTATCTAATCCACCGACTGACTCCTATTTTGTTGAGAAATCTTAATTTCCAAAACCATTCCCACAGTCTCCTCCCACCAAAGTAGCAACCAACAGAGGCTGGTACCAAGTTAAGGAGTTTCTAAGGTTCTGTGTTTTTGTGGACTCATGGAATTGTTAATATGTCATATTTTTTAAAGGGAGTTTAGCGTAACATTTCCTACTTGGAGCAGTATGATTATTATCTTTAAAGAATTCTAGTCCTGCACATAGTGACCCTGCAAGATCCCCGGTCTTAGCAAAATCTTAGCGTGTGACCAAAAGCTCACAGTGCCTCTGGATGTGAGAGGGTGTCAGACTCAGGTCTTTTCAAAATGTTTTCAAAGTCTTCTCATATATGGTTGGCATTAGTCCTCTGAAGCTGTTTTTATAGTTTTTGTGTTGCTGTTGATTCAGTGTAGTGGAGCTGCACTAAACGAGTGATCAATTATAAAAATAGTTGCAGAGTGGTTTTCTGTTTGACTATTGATCTATTGTTTCAGCTATATTTTGTCCCACTTTTGTGCTCCGCAGATTTTGATAATGTTAACTTTTTACATCTGTTTCGCATGCTACAGGCCCGCAGCTGATTTTTCCTCTTTTTTTTCCAATTATTCCAATTTCCTAAATAACATAGTCATTTGGTCTACAAGATATTAAAAAAATAGTGAAAATGTCTGTTACATTTTTCCATATTCCACAATGACATATCTAGACTGCCTGTTTTGGCTGATCAACCATCCAAAATGCAAACATATTCACTTCATACAAGATAGAAGACAACCGGCAAATATTCACAACTGAGAAGCTGAATCAGTGAATATTCTGTGGTTTTGTTTAAAAAGATGCAAAACATAATGGATTATTATAAATGTAATCTTCTGTCAACTTACTAATTCATTAATTATCTGCTGCAGCTCTCGTGTGAATTAATGCAGTGAGCATGCAATGAGAAAAAGTCAGGACTTTTCTCATGTATTAAGAATGATAATTATTTGCCGTCATTTATAATTGCAAAAACTAGGGAGTAATCTTTTTTAAATTCACTTTGTTCCAATGACACTTGCTAGATGTAGCATTTGGATGGGAACACAGGGGACATGTCCTGAGTATTTAGAACATGTATTCTCCCCACCAATAACAACATGAAAGTAGCAGAGGACCTTTATTTTGACAGAATTAAAGACATTTACGACATAAATAGATGCAGATAAATTCACCAGAAAGCAGGATATTAATTGTTTGGTATTCTTAAGGTTTGAAGAACCCCAAGCCCCCTATATATTCCCCCTAATGTTAAAAGGAAACCTACATTCTTGCTTGTTCTAATCAGTCCTGGGCTTTCTGCAAGCTCGCTGTCCATTCCTTACAGTAAACTAAAAAAAGCAGGCACTGACTCATCACTGGAAGTTTTAATACCCCCTATAGCAAGAAGTTAAGACCTCAGCAGGCCCTGTGTGTGTGTGTGTGTGTGTGTGTGTGTGTGTGTGTGTGTGTGTGTGTGTGTGTGTACGTCCGGTCGTACTGCTCAGATATGAAGACCTTTCCTTCTTCTGCAGCTTTCGTCACACAAGATTTTTTGCTCCACCATCAGCAGCTCAGCTGTGATGGCGATGTCAGTCTGACTTGCTTCACTCAGATGCCTGGGGACGGTACACTCTGCTGTTAGCAGAGCTTTTAGGCTTTTAATAAACTCAAAATGTGTTTCAAGCATGGAGCACATACACAGTGAAAATAAATTAAGTAAACTCAAAAAGAGCACATAATGACATTGTTTGGTTTTCACTGTGTTAATGGACTTTACTGTCTCACAAAGCAGTGTTTGACAGAAACGGAGGAGCTGCTAGAGACGGCGAGGAGTAAAAGAAAAAAAAAAAGATGGCAGACAGCACTGTGAATAAATCAAATAAAAGATAAAGAAATGCAGCACTTTTATAAAAATGTTTCTAAAAGCTGTTTTTTTTTAAATGTTTTCTAAATGGACAAACGTTTAAAGTTGCGGTTGCCATCTGCCTGTGCACTCTTTGTGCAGAATACATTTATTTTGTGAATAGTCAAATTCAATTTTCTACTTTTTAGTAATAAGGCACGGGGGTACATGTATGGTTTTGCTGTTAACCACTTCTAAGATGCATGACGTCTTGAGCAAAGCAGCAGAGTGACGCTATGGGCCGCTGAGCTTTATTTGTTGGGGTGAGAAATAGTAAGACTCTGGAGGCGAGAGGTGGACATTCCCAGACGACATTATAAACCCGGTGATGATGATAATATATCCCATGAGAACGCTTGACTTCCTCCCTCACACCTAAAGCCATTTAACCACGGCTGCCGTCACTCACCATGTGACGCCTGCCGTCACACTGAGGCGCTCGATATGTCTGAGCACGGTTTAGTTTTTACCGATGCAGTGACTGATTCCCGCGGGAACGTTTTCTCTTTGACCTTTGGTTAAGTTGATGTTTGTGCGCGGGGTTATTTTTCATGATCTAAACCCATATGAAGTGTTATTTGCTCTTTAAGTATATAAATCAGCTTACTGACTTAAAAGCTTGGTTGTGGCAGGATTTCTTGCTGATGCTTCAGGCCTTGATTTTTTTCCAGCAACATCAATTCATTGAGCTGTAATTAACACCCGTTTTCATTGTCCTTCCATGACATCGCTCCGGGGACAAATACAAACTTAATAATTCCCTGTAAATCTGCAGCTACCAAATTATGAGAAGCTGTTTACAATTTTGGAATATGTTTGTCGTGTGTTTTTCCCCCAAAAGGGCCACCCCCTCGCTGTCCTTCCCTTCTCTTTGACACGTTTTTTTTTTCCTTCCTCTATCTGTCTGTGTGCTACTGTGCTCCCAAATGATGCTAGATTTTATTGCTCAGGTCTAATTAAAGTCATCTCTCCAGCTCTTCTCTTTATCCCTCTATCTTGTGATCTTTTAATTTTCTGGCCAAGCTACAAGCTGCAAACTCATAAATGTCTGTCATTTTTAATGATCAATATTTTTTTTTGTTGCATCGCCTTTTAAACTTAGGCAAGATTAGTTCTTCAGAGATATTATGCTTGGTTTTAAAGCTGCTCTAATCAATACTTTTTTTATTAGAAATGGATCAAATACCTACATGTATCTGGAAGGAGTCTGTGAGAAAGCCTCAGACAATTATCACCCTACTGCAAATCCCCTCAGCTCTATGTTTTGTTTTAGCACTTTTTAGCTTTTAGTTCTGGTTTTACCCCTGATAACTTCGTTTAAAAAAAAAAATTATCATTTTTGCTGAAATTGTCACTGTATCCACGCAGTAAGTAGTACATGAGACAGATCATCTGTGGAGAAAAAAAAATCACATTCTTCTGCCTCTTCCTGATGCTTTTAATGGCATTTACACTGCACATTAAAACAGGGGTGTGTCTAGGGTGTGGTCTTAGGTGGCACGAGCCACCCCTGAAATGTGATTGGTCACCCCAGGTGCCACCCTGTTATGACTGGCTGTCCAGTCAGTTTGAACAATTTGAGGAGTAAACTGAATTTTCTTTTATAGGTGGAATTCAGTCTAAAACCTGAGAGGCAATAATGTACCAGAGAAGTGCCCGACTAATTTTACATATAGATACATTTATGAAATTGTTAAAAAAAAAAGTTTGTTCACACGGTCTTATTTATTTGAATTTTTTGGCCCATTAATTTTGTTGGCACTTTACTTGCTATTGTATTGTTTACATTTGGAGGAACATTTGTTCATACTTTATTTAACAAAGTATGAACATTTGTGTGGTGTGATCAGTGATCAGTAGGTCTATTTCTCTTTTAAACTAATGAGAAAGTTTGTTACTCAGCCACCGTTTTAAAAAAAGTTGAGCCAAAACACAGCACAGCCCACCAGTTAAGAAAAAAAAATCTGTGCGAGTTAGCATTTTCTCCTGATGTGTAAATTTCCAGTGGGTGCCTTGGTTTCTTCCCAAAATCCCAAAGATGGCACATCATAACAGTGGCAGATTTATCACTTGAAATTCTTGTTGTTTTTGAAACAATAGGTCCTTGATTTCAGAGGAACACAAAAAGCAGGCGTCTAGTTTCTAGCCACCAATTTGACCACCTGATATTACAATTGTTGCGGGCAGCTTTGATCAGCTGTAGCAAGGTAGCTAATTTAACTAACTTTAATGCCGAGAGTTAGTTGAGAATGTCTTCACTGGCTGAGAAGAAAATGTTTACATTGTACTTTTCTCTTACTTTTTCTACTTGTTTTTGCAAACAACAAATACGTTATATTCACACTTATTGTGAATGTGAAATGTTGTTATTCAATACATTTCTAAAGTGATGTAGTATATGAGCTGACGTTGTCATTTGGAGGTGGGAGTTACAGTGGATGGTGGGATGCATAGTAGGCAAGACTGCAGACATCATTCCAAGTCGCAGACCACTGTTCAGAACCAACAAACAACAAAACCAGTTGTGATTTAGCGAAACAGTGCTATGTTTCCATTTACTTATTTGGCACCAAAAATGGGTGTTTTGTAGCATCTGGAGATGTTTTACCAGCGCATGTCTGGACACCGAGGTGTTTTTACCGGGACAATATGCTGAGTCTTACATTAGATGTGAATGTGAGAGTAGCTCAGGTTCTCTATATGTGTCAGCCCTGCTCAAGGTGTACTCTGCCTCTCACCTATTCTGAGCCAGAAAAAGACTTAAGACCCTCAGGAGTCTGTACAGAGTAACTGGGTATAGATGATGGATGAGTAGCATGTTTTTAGTGCATCAGAAGTGATGCATTTTATGCAGTTTGCAATAAAGACCCAGTGATCTCTTGGAAGTAGCAGAAGTATCAAATAATAATACCTCCAACAAAAATAAAAAAGCCACCAAAATTCCCTTTTATAACTTGACTTTAAGCCTTTAACACCTGGATCAGCATCAGTTTTCTTGTGCTGCATTCAAATGCCTTTTATGAGCGTTCAAACCTCTGAAACCTGGAAAAATTGGTTTCTTTTGCAAACATGGGAAAAAAAGATCCTGTGAAATCTCCAGAAAACTGTTTATAATTCGTAAAATTTGATTTTAGATTATTTTTTAGCAGGCGGGTCATTTTCTCTTTTGTTTTTTACTTTCTTGAAACATTTTACTAATTTCTTGGAAATGTTTGGGCCATTTCTGTTTTAGTTGCTCGTTCGCCTTCTTCCCATTTTTCAAAGAAATCAAGCCAATTTGCTCAGGTTCTAAAGGGTTAAATCTTGGCTCCAAATCTGTCCCTTTCTTTTTTTCCCTTCAATTCACACAGTAAGGCCTTTATTAGACTGATGAGTGTTAGACCGAGTGTGTGCACCACACACTCTCCTGCTCTACATCTCCCCGGCGTCGTGTCCCCCAAACCTTTTATTTCATCTCGAGCCACTATTTTACAACCGTGCTTATAAATACCCGTTGAAGGTCACGACCTCTCACAGGCCCCGACAGGCTCATCAGCCTTTGGATAAACACAGATAGAGAATATCCCACTTGGCTACTCACCAAGACAGTGATGGAGTCAGACAGCGTGCGTGTGTGTGCGTGTGTGTGTGTGTGTGTTTGTGGGATCACTTGCAGACAAAAACTCACAGGGAGCTGGTGAGGTTATGGAGATAAGGTGCTCTTTATTTAGTTATGTCAACATGACGGAGCCTAAACTGTGACATCACCGCCGAATGAAACAGGTGGACAGATTTTAGTTTGTCTTGTGTCTTAATTGAAGAGATCTAAAGGATGCGATAAATTTAAAAGTTGTCTTGACTTTGAGAGTTTTAAGCCGTAGCTGTCAGAATGTGTGCTGTGAGCGTTGAAGGAGTTTCTCGTTGAATAAATTACCAAGCAAAATGGACTGTGATGTTGATAAGGGCTTAATGAGCGTCTGTTAACAATGTGTCTCTTAGAGACACAAAAAGCGACTTAACTTTGTTTTCTTTTCTTTTTTTCCTCCTTTTTGCCTGGCTGCTATCCATTTTTGTTTTGCTTTTTATGTTGGCTGACTAGGAAGATTATGCTATTGTTGCACTCAGTCGCTCCGACTAAGAGTGTCTGCTAAATGCCTGAAATGCAAAATGTAAATGCAAAGGGGAAGAATATTCACTCGACAGGGTTGTTACTCTTTTATGCTGATTTGGACGGCGTTGTGACTCCGAGACATTTCCTTGACATTCATTTGTATTTCGCTCGCATATCTCGTCGGCGCAGTTTACTGTGCCTATGCATGTGGAGAGCTCATCATCTCCGTCTTTCGGGTGGATTGCCAGGACTGTGCAGGCCTGGCTCTTGCTTGCTGATTATATTTATGATACTGTATTTGTGATGACTTCTGTCTGATCCTCACTTTGTCCTCTTTCCCTTTTTCTGCTTTAGGATCTGAAGAAGGTGCTGTCTTTCCCCCCGTACCCAGGGGAGTTTCTGCACCCGGTCGTGTATGCCTGCACGGCGGTCATGTTGCTCTGCCTCTTCGCCTCCATCATCACGTACATAGTGCACCACAGGTAAGAAGAAAGTTGCTGAAGTTTACATTTTAACTTCACCTTAAAGGATAACTTCGGCATTTGTCAAGCTAAACTCTATTGTCCCCTTTTTTTGTTTCTAAGTGATTGGTGTAAAAAATATTTTTTGAATTTGGTTCAGTATTGAGGCCAAGGGCTACAGCTGACAGCCACTCAATGCCTGCAATGTAAGCAAATGGGGCAATTGTGCACTGTCACTGATCATCGATTAAAAGTGGTTATTTTTTTATTTTGCAGGAAGTCAATGACAGAATAGCGGAAGACCTTAAGTGGTAATTAGTGTGTTGTGTTGGAGTACAGAAAGCACAGCTAAGTGTTATCTGAAAGATTTTCGTTACGTTTCAGAGCAAATTGTGTCCTTGAGCAAGACTTAGACACAAAAACAAACAGATCCAAGAAAACATCAGGTAAAGAGACACTTTTGACATATATTAAAACAATATTAAACTTTAAATGACCTACAGTGAAGGTGCACAACTGCCCTATTTGGTTACATTGTGGGCTTAACAAATAGGCTTTAACAAAAATTAATGTTCACATCAGATGCAAAAACATGGGAAAATAGGGTCCAGGTTAAAAAATGCTCAAATTTCCCTTCAATTTAAAATGACACTTGACCAATTTGTAACTAGCTTTGCATCAAAACAATGTGGGTCGTATGTTTGGTGGAACTGTGACCTGATGAACACCCACCACCCCACAGCCACCAGAGGGATGCTGTGTTAAGCTGTAATAGCAAAAGTTTACAAAACAGCAAGTAGAAGCCAGACTGCTTCCTGCACTGTGAATAGCAGCAGCCTAGTTTCACACGTACCAGTTTGTGTGACATCAACCACCAGCAGGAGTGTTTATTGGTCTGGTGCACCGCAGTGCATTCTGGTAGTTGTAGGTTTTCTACCTCTTGAGCAAAAGCATCCTTTTTTTCTGTTTTCTCTGGCCATATAGCGCCAATTAGGAAAGTATTTGTGTCTTTCCTCAGCATAGACATCCTATAAAGAGGCCATTTTCCCAGCAGTGAAATGCATCTTTAAGCCACTAACGTTGCTACATCTGGACACTTTTGTAATCTCTCACCTTTTTTCCTCCATGGTTTGCGGTTTATTTCTGACTCCTCTGTCACAGATCCTGGCTGTGAGTCAGATGCTTTAGGCTGGCGTAAAGCACTGCAGCCTGTCTGGCTAAGAGGATCTAAAACACATACACCACTGTGCGCGTGTGTGTGTGTGTGTGTCTGTGTGTGTGTTTGACAGTCATAGCAGAAATGTATGCTTCTAATACATTCCTACAGGGCATTTAGGCCACCTCTACTCGTGTTATTCCATATGGAGATGAACAGAGGATGGTTTTCGCTCTGTGGCGTCTGTCTGCTCGTCTTTGGTTCATCTGTTGTAGATGCTGCTATTAAAGCAGAGGGAGCCTGACTGGCATATTATTTCAGCACACCAATTCATCATCTGTTTTTCTTGTAGAGCATCAGTCACTTTATCATGTCCATGGCAATAATGCAATATTATTGTAATAGCTCCCCATCCATTTTAATATAAAGGAAATGGGAAACATCTAAAATGTCATATTTGTTAAGAAATATTGTTTTATTCCTAGAATAACGCAGTTGACTGATATTTTCTTAGACAGAAGTACTGGGTTTTATTTATCTTCTCATGTTGTTACTGTGACTAAAGCGCAAAATGCATGAAAGTGTGTGAGCACACAGCAGCAGTTTGAGTTTGCATCCATCTGTGACACCTGGGGCAGAGACAGGGTGCGTCCTTCTGCAGTCAGACGGTGATGACAGCATCTGGGGCTCCAAACAGCAGCATCACTTATACTGTCGTCTAGCACTGCAGTATTGACTGAAGGAAAAATTGAAACTGCAATACAGGCAGCAGGAGCAATTTCAAAATTGCAGAAGATTGAGATTTTTGATTCGAGTGAAATGTAAACAGTTTTCCAAACGCCACTGGAGATTCTGGTGTTGTGTGCAGGATTTGTGTATTTTAGTAAAACTTTATGCAAAATAAAATACACAACCATGACATTGTTGGGTTGGTTGGAGGGTGTGAAGACATTTTATTTGAAATGAGATATAAAAAACTGAGCCCCCTTTAATGTATGGGAAAAAACATATATTAAAAAGATCTCTTTAAAAGGAATCTTTGAAACAAACATTGACATTATAGGTGCTAAACTAAAATAACTAAGTCATCATTGTTGAATTTAAGTGTAAACAAAGTTACATAAAGATCTAAAACGGCTGTTTAACAGGTATTATATTAGATTTGCAAGCTTATATTTTATAAAGATGGGGCCTGTCTGCATTAAAGTCTAAGATTTAGCATCTTAACTTTCACCCCATTACAATTTATATGTGAAAAATCATTATTTGCATTTATAAACATGCAATGATGCCTTTTGCAGTTTTGCCAAATGTATTAATATTTCTTTCAGAGCGAACTAAATGTGTTCACACGCATTAGTATTCTGGTCTTAAGGCTGGGACACATGCTGTGTCTTTTACTGCCTGGAAAATGCGAGGTGGGGCGCTGGGTTCTACTCCCGTGCCTAGTCTGTGCCAACTTTCAAGGGCGCAGAAGCAGGTTGCGCCTGATGTTGCTAAGCAACCGTAACCAGCACCCGAATCTGTAGCTGAAGCCTACTTAACCAGAAATGCAAAGTTCAGAGTTTCTTCTTCCAGGCGTTATTTTTAAGTGTGTATTTGGCCTAAAATGTTGTCCATAGTACTCTGGTATCTCTGGTGAGCCCTGCACTAAAATGACTTCTTCTCCATATTTACAACAGACTGATAGTTATGAAAGAAAGAAAGATATCCACTGGCTGTGATCGGTTGTTCCTGGTCACATAACATGCATTAGTGTTTTTGCATTTCAAAAGGTTACCTCAGAGCACAACCGTTGCTCCCTTAAAAACTGGCATTCAGGAACACTTGCTTGCCGGTGTTGCTTTCTCTTTTGAGCAGGCCTTCTGCCCATCTACATTTAAACTATAGATTTGATGGCAGAAAAAAAAAGCGGCGTGTATGTGTCCCTTTTTCTGGTTTTGTTCATTTTTATGTCCCCCACTCCGTACATCTGTACCGTTCTTGTCAATTTAAAAACTGAAGAATTACTTGAGGGAATCGATTCAAATTTGGCACAAATGTCCATGTGGATTCGATGATGATTTGATTAGATTTTGGTGGTCATAGATCTTTTCTTTCTTCTGAACATGATATCTCAAAACTGCCTTTAAGGAATTACTTCAAATTTGGCACGAACATTTACTTGGACTCAAGGATGAAGTGATCAGATTTTGGAGGTCAAAGTCACTGTGATCTTAAATCCATCCTCCTTCTTGTGAACTTGATATCTCAAGAACATTTTGAGGAATTTTCCTCCAATTTGACACAGTAGTTCAACAAGACTCAACAATGAACCAATTAGATTTTGGTAGTCAAAAGTCACTGTGACCTTGTGTCTGTCTCATTCTTGGGAATGTAATATCTTCAGAAGGCCTTCGGGGAGTTTCCACACATTTGGCACAAACGTCCACTTTGACTCTGAAAAGAAGTGATTTGAAATTAGTGGTCAGAAGGTCAAAGTCACGGTCATGGTAAGCTCCACAACATGTTTTTTGGGCATAACTCAAGGATTTATATGCTAATTATGACAGTTTTCCACACAAATGTCAAATAGGATAAAATAATGATGTAATGACATTTTATATCTAAAAGGTCAAAGGTCAACTTCACTGTGACATGATAATGTTTTGCAAAAACAACATACAAAATGTGCTGATTGCAGAGATCTTTTGTGCTGCTGGTTTTAGATGTGTGTGGCATCCATGTTTTCAGATATTGATGTAAACTGTCACTGCAACTTAATTGGTTATTGGTTATGTAACTAGTTGGGATATGAAGTTGATATGGAACATGAAAAATCTAGTTATTTAAATCCATGTATAGACAAACGTAGCAATATCCAGGTTTGTGATTGCTTGCCTTTGGGTGTGTCTTCACCTGCAGAACATGTTTACATGCAACAGTAGCCTATTTCTATGGGAGTGCTTCAGCAAGCACTAAGACCAGAGGAAGAGCTTACCCTACTTTCTGAAATCAGGATAAGGTGTTTACATAGGTGAAACATAACTGGTATACTTCAAAATATGATACTTGCATGCATGTAAACACACCCATTCCTCACAAAGTGCTTTTCAGAGCTAAAAGACATTAATTCCAATCCAAACCAGAGAGAAAAAAAGCCCATATTTAAGATATGAAGCCAGAGCTTTTGTGGTGTCTGTCACACACAAGGGAGGGTTAGAGGGTTTTTCTTTCAACGGCGCTCACATTAACAAAATCCAACACCTACTCATCCTCCACACCTCCCTCTAGGCACTCCCCAGCACTAAAACACATCTCTGTTTAGTAACACTTTAGTTATGTAGTATCACTCCAGCTGACTGACAGTATCGGAGCCGCAAAGCCCCGGGACTGCGTGTTAAATGGGCAGAATGTGAGGGAGGCTGTTCAAGAATAGGCACAGTAGATTGTGCATGTTTGAATTTGTCACTTTCTCACTGCAGCTCGCTGACACATACACACATGCATAAATATATGCATAGGCTACAGCATGTGCTGTTGGTTCTGTCTCTGCCAGCAAGATGGAATCTGATCTGTGATTATGGGTGCAGGGCTGATATGTGATGTGTGAGCCTCGCGTAACACAGTGGTAGCTATCATGTAGGGCTGAGTATCGTTTGATAAATTGAAATACCAAGTAAGTTATACCATTAGAGTAATTCATTTTATATGTTTTTTTTCTTTGCTTCATTTGATACCCATCATGTGAATGGAAGCATTCAGCTGTGTTAAATGTCACCAGATGCCACTGGCGGGTAGTATAGCCATACTTTTGATAAATAGGTTCCATCTTCACATGATAAACTG
This sequence comes from Plectropomus leopardus, assembly GCF_008729295.1. NCBI lineage: Eukaryota > Metazoa > Chordata > Actinopteri > Perciformes > Serranidae > Plectropomus > Plectropomus leopardus. Next base: position 25,343,888 of record NC_056477.1, on the reverse strand, counting down.
CCAAATCTATCAAATAGACCACCCTCGACTGCACCATACCACGGGCTGTATGGGTTGTACGTGCCATGGTGGGGGGCCAATCACATTAAAAAAAAAGAACGCTTTGATTGGCAGTGAGCAAAACCATGCTAATAGTCTTTTTTTTTTTGCCCTATATCTGCATACAAAAATGACCAAATACAGGTAGTACTAGATTGTTTTGATTGATACCTTAAAGGTATTGAGTGCCAGTACCCAGCCCTTGCATTATGTCTTTGAACCCAGAATCCTTTGGCACAATTTGTGTCAAAAGTGTTCTTAGAGATTCATTCAAGCCTTTATTTAAGACTTGGGAAATCAGTTGACGGAGACCCTTATTTTCAACGATGCCCAGCATGAACAATGACTTTAAAAACAAATAGTTGCAATTAAAATATACATGATAACAGCACACAATAATAGCATGAAAAAAAAAACTAAAGATAAAGAAAAACAGGATAACAAACATGCTGTGGTGTAGAAGTGCAAATAAAAACATTTAAACTCAAGTAAAACATGATCTGAAAAAAGGCATTTAAACAGCTGTAATGGTGGAAGAGTGTCTAAATTTAAGTTCTTTTGCAGGTTATTCCATTAGCACACTGATGTCACGCACATACTGATGGAGTCAGATGTCAGAAGAACGTAGTCTTTTCAGTGCTCAATGATACGAAACGAGGACAAATATTAAAACAATTTAGAATTTGTAGGATTTATCCTGTGACTTCAGATCTTGTTACAGTTTGGTTTTTGCCCAGATTGCTGCGAGGTGGACAACTATCACATTGTGCTGGTAGTGGTGCTACTACTAATGTGTTAATAGAATTACTCTGTAGGTAAAGAGTTTGTTAGCAACTGACACAGGATGACTTTCCGTGGTAGAGATGCCAACATGCAAAGACATGTTGCTTATATGCAAAAAAAAAAAAGAGAAATAAAATTTAAAAAAAAAAACACTCAGTAACATAATTACACTTTCTGTTAATGCAAAGCATGATGGGAATCTTGGTGAAAGAATTACTTGCTAATGATTCCATGAGAAGGAGAAATACAAAAGAAATGATAAAAATGTACTGCATACAATTTGAGATGTGCTTATGCGGTTAATAATGACTATGATTGTGCGAATTTGATCATGTTTAGAGAGAAGTAATGGCCCTAAATAAACAAACTAAGTATGAATATATACTCTCATGCAGAGCTGGGGGCGATAGTTCAATTAATTTATTTATCAGCTTTAAGTTGAATGATAATGGCAATTTAATCATGCTGTTTTGTGTGTATTTTCCATCCAGATCAAAGATTCACAGGCAACAAAATAAGATACTTAAAGCTCCTATGATCAGTATGTTTATATTAAAGGTTCTGTAGGATTCAGGGCATTAATAAAGCACTGAGCCATTACTTGCTATGTAAAGATATAGTGGAGTAATGTTTCTGTTTGTGTTATAATCCAAGCTGCTCTCTGCTTTGTTGTGGTTGGTGTTTATCCCACTGGCAAGCTCAGTGCAACCACTTTGCACCACAGTTGTTACCAGGGGCTCACCCTCCAGGCTAACCAGGTTTAGACCATAAGCACTGTTGTTTAGACCTGTTTTTGAAGTATGCACAGTTAGCTGCTAGCCTATGGCTCAGCCTCCATGTTATGAGCCAGATAATATATATACTCTGAATCTTGCATCCAGGCCCTTCAAAAAGGGTCAGCTGACTATGTCTAATCTAACTCAGCTCTACAAAGCTCTATAGCGTCTTTTGACTCACCATTTCAGTTTTACAGCCTCTACTGTTTTAATTCAGTTTCATGGCTCTCATCAGTGTCCTTTCCAGCTGTATCAGGCAGCTGTTTGCTGTGACAAAGCTCTGATAAGCCCACTGTACAACACCTGCTCTGCAACACACATCAGACAGACATTAGCAGTTTGATGGTGAATATAGCAGAAAATTTAGCAGCAAAAGAGCTACATGTTTTCTTAGGAGTTGGTGGAGACCATAGACTCTATGGACAACATGACAGCGCCCCCAAAAGTGTAACTTTTCGATCTGGATCACCCCCTGGTGTCTGGCTGCGGTATAGGTCATAAAGCCCTCCCCTCAATGTAAGTGAGTGGGATATAGGCCAAACTAAAAACTCAAAGTACACCAAATACATTTTTCCAAAAGATGTTTTTTGTCACTGAAGGTAGTTCTTTTCAGCATGGTGTTTGTTTAAGTCATTTGTTATCATTTTAATAAGTTTGTTTTGAATGAGTTATTACATTCCACAAAAAAAGGATTTTCCGCCATGATCGACAGCTGTGTGTGCCGATCCATGCGCTCGCATTCAGTGGGGCTGCTTGCAATTTGTTGGACGGGTGTTTTGGGTGGAACTCCCCCATCGTGGATGTTGCTACTGCGCAAACTCTGGCTCCAAATGAAGTCACCAGCGCAATGTGGCAGCGGCCATATCAGGGATATTTTAGCCTCACTTAAGCATAGCGGAGGTTAAGTGGGAGTGTGTCGTCCAGGTTTATATACAGTCTAGGCTGGAGACCAAAAGAGAGCAAAAAAATAATTCCCCACATATTATAAGGAGATACTTTGTCACTGTCATGTTAACAGCTTGCTCCGATCCTCAAGTGGCCAGAAAAAACTGTTTTGAGTTTTTGTGTGATGTACAGTTTATTGCCCTAAACATAAATTACATTTTATATAGGTGACTTGCCAGATTTTTATACATATATTAGTATCAGGGATATTTTTTTATATTGTGTTATTGATTTCAGCCACACAGCGCAGGCCTGTTGCTGCCAGGTTGCTGCCTTTTCTCCATCATAATTAGCATGAAACCACTTCCATTCCTCCATTTAACAGTGCTGCTACCTATGGTTTATGGGACTTATCAGCATGTTTGGAGCGTGTCTTCCACCAGTGAAATGGCTCAGTTGACTCTACCCATTGCATAATATGTCATATTATACTGTGCATAGCTTTATTGTCCCTTACAGTTGGCTCAGCAGTGGGTGCAGGGTGAGAGAGCAGATGCAGAGAGAGGACAGTTCCCCCCCACCACCACCTACCCTCTGGGAGACGGGGATATGGAGGGTTGCCAGGTTAATGTACTTGACCCAATGAAAGCCCAGAGCAGAGCCTATGAAAACCCCCTTCCAGGGAGGCCAGGAGCCGGCCTGATTTATGGCCTCTTTGCTGGATGGAGTTCAGCACTTGGACCACGGCACAGGCATCGACAACAGCAGCTTTAACTCTCCCTCCTCTTCCACAGAGCAGTGAAGCCCGGCCCCAGACACGCCTCATAGCTCACTGCTGAGCCACTGCTTCATCTACAGTTGACTCACGTGCAGCCGGGGCTCCGCTCCTCCATTTTGGGGAGTGGAGATTTCCAGAACAAGGTTATATAATTTCAAATGGTGACAGTGACTGTAACCATGTAGGGAGGGAGCTGACACAGGAAAATAATTAAATGAATGGATGGTCTCTTAATTCGCACACTGCAACAAATATGTTAGTATTGTCTGTCCTATTTAGCCTACTCTCTAACAGCTAGATGGAAAACTGTAATGTGGGTTAAGTGACCTGCCCATGACTGTGTAACCCTGCGGCCGATGCCATATTTCACAAAGTGCATATGAGTGCATAGTTTCACATAGTGAAAACCTCAATTAGCCCAGCCAACTGGAAGCGATCTCTTTTTATTTTATCATCAAACCAGCAGTGATTCATGTTTCTTTGCATATACCTCCGCATGTATTGTGCAGTACAGTATGCGTGTAAGCTCTTTTAAGAATCAGATCTGTGAAAAGCCCTCCGCCTGAGGTCCATCAACCAAAATACAGATTATACAGTTTGTAGGAAGTGTAAGCATTTTCTCATCTGACAGTTTAAATTTTAAAAAAATACATTCAAATTATTGTCTTTCACAGCATACACGTAGGGTTCGACCTTTTGAGAAGTTGTAGATCGTGAAAACAAATCTTTAAAAAAAAAACACATAAACATTCCTGTGAACACTATTCCTCTGAAGTTCAGTCAAAATGAACTTAAAAGCAGTACGTGTCTGTCAGTGAATGGCATAGATCTTCTTTGAATGTTTGTGTTGTTTAAGCTCTGCATAAAGGAAATCTTATGAGAAAAGCATTTGTTTTTTGTACAGTCGCCCCAAAAGTGAAAGACAGCAGCATGGTTTCAAGTTCTACTTATTTCTACTAGATAATCAGAGTTCACATTTTGACTTTTAATGTTGACTCAAATTATTCATATAGTCTCGATTTTATTTTAGATTCTGACGAGTGTACTCTTTTATTTGGATTAAATTAAATCTGCAATAGGGGCTAAAGTTTGAAAATCCTTATTTGAGTGTAATATTAGTAGATTTTATGAGTTCATGTGGTAGCATGATTGATGACATACTCAATTAAACATTTGTTTACGGTAAAAATTCACTCTCTTTTGAAGTGTATTTGGTCAGTCATAAAACCTCATGTTGCTCCTAATGCACAAAATAGAGATTGATAAGCACAATGTGGTGTAATTAAAATGTTGCAATGTTTGATTTGGTAACAACCATAAAAAAATAAATGGTATGTGACATAAAAAAACAACAAAAAACAGGTCCTTTAAATAATTTGCCTTAAAGGGACAGTTCATCACAAAATCAAAAATGCATGTTTTTTCTCTTACCTGTAGTGCTATTTATCAATCTAGATTACTTTGGTTTGAGTTGCAGTGTTGGAGATATTAGTTGTAGAGATGTCTGCCTTCTTGCCAGTATTATGGAAATATATGGCACTTGGCATGTGGTGCTTGAAGCGATAAAAACACTAATGGCGTCTTCCGCAGCTGAGCTGTAGCGTCAGTTAGCTCAGTAGTGCTAGCTGAGTTAGCAGTGATGCATGCGTCCGTCTGTCCAGTGATACAGTTGGTGGGTGTATTTTGATAGAAAGAAAAAAAATCCTACATGAAACTGCTCACAACAAGGTCTGTGGATTATCTTGAGTAACCAGGTCATGATTTCTGGCAAAAGACATTAGTCATGTTTCAATGTATTTTCTTGGCTCTTTGAGCTCCACAAACCATCTAGTTCCATTTGATTGGTGACAAGGCAGAAATCTCTTGCTCTACCAAAAAACATCTAGATGTAAAATAGCACTACAGGTCAGAGGAAAAATATGCATTTTTGATTTGTGGTGAATTTTTTCTTTCAACTCATGAAAAATTTGTTTTTTTTGTTCAATTAATTATGTTGAACAACTTGGAAATATTAATGTGAATAGCTACCTTTCAAAGATGAGCCAAGGTCGAAGTGTTTATCAGTACACTTGAAAACATTCCATTATTCAGCACATGTCTTTGCAGCAGTGTATGTAATGGCTTGTTTGCGGTACTCAAAGTCTATGAGCAGCATTCCCCAGGCACTCCTGTGGTTGTTAATCTATATGGCAGTAGCAAGGTAAAAGAAAAGGAGGATTTATGCAGACCTTGTAAAAAAAGGCCGTCTTAAATCATACCCGAAGTGACTGATGGGCTATATACCTCGAAAACCGAATCTCAATGAGGTTTTACTTTATGATAAACCACGAAACATTGTGGGGTATGGTATTCACCTGCTAATTACTTTGATTCTTGTTCTCTTTTGGCAGCGCAATCCGCATCAGTCGGAAGGGATGGCATATGCTTCTCAACTTCTGTTTCCACACGGCTCTGACCTTTGCTGTGTTTGCCGGCGGCATCAATCGAATCAAATACCCCATCATCTGTCAAGCAGTAAGTGCATTCCCTTTTCATTCGTCCCACTCTCAATGCTTTCCAGAAAATTGATTATGAATGTCTATTCAGGTGTTGGCAACCAGAACCAGAGTGCAGTATGTGGATGTATAGTAACCCAGCTTTATGTGTCTTTTATGCTTCAGCTGCATGTATGGTCGAGTCACTCTTTCAGTAAAGTGTTGACACAATGAGCCCCGATGATTCAGGCTTTCACGTCATGAATGCATTCACTCTCTGTCTCTCTATTGTCTGTGTCCACTTTTGTTGCCTGGGGTTAGTGGTGGGTGGCGTAGCCAAAATGTTATATCATTTTTGTGGAAATTTTTCAAAAGTGGCAGTGTACAGACCATTTTCTGCTCATTAGAATTCCATACAGAAGTGTTTTTCCATGGAGGTTTAACTTTGCACTTACCATGTCGCTGTTTGATGACTTTAACATAGGTATTTTAACATTTTTGATCCATTAACAATTTGGGATTAACCGTTTGAAACCTGAGCAATGCAGTTGGATTTTGAAGCAATGCTCTTTATGGATGTCAGTCTGTTGATCGGTTGCTTGTTCTGAAATATTTAAATAACTACTGGATGTATTGCCATGATATGGTCCCTAGAGGATTAATCACACTCCACCATCAGCATGTCAGAGTTTTCACTTGTCCCGGTATCTCAACATCTATTAGAAGGATTTGCAACAGATATCCATAGTTTGCAGAGGGTTTTGTTTATTCAGGGAAAATTGACTGAGCAATTAGCTCTTTTACAGCGATGCCCTTCAGGAGGCTAAAAGGATATATAATGCATGACAGTAATAAATTCAATAAAAACAAATAACTAGCAGCAATGACTGTCAAAAGTGGTAGATTGCAATAAAATCTGTAAGAAAAAGGGTGGACAAGATTAACTAGCAAACCAATATGCAACTAGTGAAAACAATGCACAACAGAAAAACAAATGGTAATAATTCTGACAATAAAAACAATAAATCACGATCATGTCTGTGAATCAACCACAGCAGGAGCAACGTACTGTACATCTAACATAAACTTAAAATGACAGACACATTATAATAGACACCATTTCAATACCTCTTGTGACATACCCAGTTATTTGGTGCAAAATAATAAAACTAAAAAGTACTTTACTAAGCTCAATACTGATCTGATGTATCCAAATTGATCGTCATTTAGCTCTAATAATCAAGTCACATACTGTAGTTTTCTCATATTTTATGACTGAATACCTGCAAAATTAACAACTTTCCCATGAGGACCACTTGTAGATGGTAAGATGGTAAACAGTTTACTTGCGAAACATAGGCATGTTGGCACTGTCACTGAGCATCCACTCACATTAGTGTTTTGTCAAAGCGTCTCTAAGCCTAAGTACACCCTTAAAGAGCCTTAGCTCTGAGCATGGCTGTTTGATCTCCATCTTGTTTAAGATTGTCTTGCATGTTGACTCTGTGCTCTTTCATGTGGTTGCAAATTAGCTTCACCTAAATGCAATTACCAGCAAAATGTTGGCATTGTTTTCAAACCCCAGATACATTACATTTGTATGTTACTATGTGGCAGAAATGTTGAAACAACATTTCTCTACATTCCATTAACGCTGTGGTTAGGTTTAGGGACAGAAACCACTAGGTTATGTAAAGAAAACATCATGTAATGGATTAAAATACTCACTTTTGGCAGCAAAGTCCCAGCAAAAAATGTAACATTGTCTCTCTAAAAATAATGGCTTTACATGGAACTATCCTGGCAGGAAACACAACAATGTCTCAGTAAAAAAAAAAAAAAATCGTTGCAGTATTCTGTCCAGAAATATTGCATTGTCAAGGTAAAAAACAACCACTTTTCATTGCAGTATTCTGACCGAAAATGTGACATTGTCAAGCTAAAAAACAACTGCTTTTCGTTACAGTATTCTGGCAAGAAATGTTGCATTGTCTAAAAATAACCGCTTTTTTTCTGTCCCCGGTGGAAAAACAGCAGTGTCACTGTACAAAACAAAAGCTTTTCATGATATTATCCCCTGTGGAAACACAGACACGGGTCACTAAAAACACCCATGTTTGGCTGTTAAAAACAAGTTGAAAACCCAATGGTCTCGAACAGTGGTCTGCAGCTTGGCAGGCGTGTCGCCTTGGTGTCATGCCATCCATCGTTCCCGACAAAGTAACCCCAAATAATACATCACAAGCGCATCTGTGGTTTGCAAGAAAATATAATGCCAACAATTCCTCTTGGCGACTAATTACCTTCACTTCCATCGACCTTCATCTCTTTGCTTACATGAAGTATTTATATTGGTGCAGCTTGTAAAGGTGATCTCTATAGGAAACACTCAACCTTTAGTCTGCAAAATATGAATAGAAAAAGAGGAAAGATGGCTTTCTGAAGTCTCCTTGGATCATCGTACATGCAATACCGTCTCCCACTGCCCGAGATGATGGATAAAGAGGAGCTGGCCCCATCTTGTGATGCAGCGGTGTGTCCCCTCAGTTGGACTCTTTGACCCTTTGCAATCAGTGTGTTTGGCCACATGGGTGGCGCCTCCATCTCTGCAGCCAGCAGTTATGAATGAGTGAGCGAGGCTTGGTGAGGGACATGGAGATTTGGGATGTCAGGATAGATTTGGAAACAGGTCAGAGAAAAGCTTTCTTGCCTGCTGGCCCATCACTATTTTTAGGATGTTATAAGTCAAAAATGGAGGCGCAACAAGGCGGAAGACCTAGATGTGTAATAAATACAGACTGTCTATAACGTTTTAAAGGAACTGGAAAAAATCAAAGTGTGTTGTTGATGGAAATACGCTGTAAAACATTTTTTTGTTGGTTTTTTTTTGGGGGGGGGTTTCCATCACCAGGCACATCATGTGTGAAAGATAAATTAATTAATTATTAAAAAACTACACATTAGAAAATCATCAATGTCCTAATATTTATGCCAAAAAACAAGCTGATCATTTTTTAGAGTTTTAAATTTTAAGAAACATGTAACACTCAAGTGTTTTAAATTCCGTAATAAAATCCATTTGTTGGCTACAAATTACTTTTAAATTAAATTATTGTAAAATCTAACTTTATTCCTGTAAAAAAAAAACCTACAGTAATCTAAATTCTACAAAGAAATATCATTATTTCAACATATTCTTACTTTAAAATCAGCTGTTTTCTGTGGTCCAGTGCTTTACACAATACTACTGTAAACTGAACACTGTGTTATTGATTTTTTTATTTACAGTTTTATGATGTTATGATTTTTACAGCACTTTGCTGTTAACTTCACATACATTTTTTTTTTTTTTTTTTTTTTTTTTTTTTTTTTTTTACAGCGGAACTATTTTGGAGAGACGGATAAGACTTGACATATGTTTGATGGTGTTGAAATCTGTGTCAAGATGAAAGTCAAAAAGAGAGAATGTGAGAATGAAATTGTAATGTTTTCTTCTTTTTTCTGGTTACTTTTTCACATGGTTGGAAAGCCATGTGGTCTCTGTGGATTTCCTTTCCAGTTGATTGATAGCTGGACCTGTTCAGGTTGTGAGCATGAAACGTCAGCTGGAGCCGGGCATCCTCCACTGTCAGCTCACCTGAGCGGGGGTGCATTTGCTGTATGTAGCCACAAAGAGATTGATGTTCACTTCTTTTCTACTTTTCACTCACGCTTTCAACTGCCTTCGCTCACACGCTGTTCACTATGAACTGGCCTTGTTCGCTGCCTTTACTGTGAGCTGCAGCCGGTTTGGGACTCAGCTGCTTCTCCTGCTGTCATAACCGCTTAAGGTGGCCAACGTATTACACAGAGTAAAGACTCCACCTCGACATGCTGAAATGCAGAGCGTCATATTTCATGCCTGAGCCTCCTAGCACGAGGCTCAGTGACAGGGAACTCTGTAAGGAGTCACCATTCGTGTCACGGCCGTCAGGTTTTTCTCAAAAGGCAGCTTCGCTCTCACACCTGCTGCCTGCTATTTAACATCCCGTTAATCACCTTACCACATATAGTAACTATTTGACTCTTTACTCTGCTGACACTCATTTTAAGGATGTGGCTCACAGTCTAAATACTCCCCACCACCCGCGCAAGATCAGAAGACATCAAAATGCAGCTTTAATAGTGTGTTAATACTGAAAATGATCATCATTTTCTAATGAGGCATACTTTATAGAAGGTGTATAAGTCATAGCTTGAGCCAGACCAATAAATTGTCAGTCCTGTATTAATTACAATTATTTATTGGCACTGGATTGGCGGATGATAAGTAACAAGAAGTTAGAGCACAAATGGCGAAGATTTGTTTAAGGCACTTAAAGAGCAATGCAATGCTAAATTGTGTAAACCAGAGAATAATCTCACCTTCATTTTCCAACTGCAGCATGTTTGGTACAAATCTCTGTTACATTTTAAAAGCTAAATTGAGCATCTTCAGCTTCAGTAACATAAGATACTCCAGAGTTAAATGAATATGCAGGCATGGTTAGATCAAAATTGGGTATGGCTTTGCGAATACCCAGTGATACAGTGCTGTAGGAAATGGATAAATAAAAACTTAGCCACATTTTTTGGATATGTCGACATAGTTTTTCACCAACTAACATTGAGCACACTCCCCTGGATTGGATATTTGCCCCAAATCACATTCAATTGGCCCTATTGCAGGATGAGTCAAAATGTTTAAATGTCACAAAAAGAAAGGGATTTTGATAAAGCAAAACATATAAGTGAGTTTGTATATATGTTCCTACAGAAACTATATATTTGAGTCATGTTTAATGTAATATCCAGCCAAGCCACTAGGGTGTTTATTGCACTGGCTATAGAAAACCCCAGTAATGAGAACCCGGAAATCTGTTAGCATTTCAGCATGTCCAGTTCTCTCATTTCGAAAACATGGGTTTCTGTTAAGAAGCTTTAAATAAGATCTGTGGTTAACACTGCACTGCACTTTTGGCTCTTTTCTTTAGCAATGCGGGGGGTAAGCGGGTGTGCATCGTCCATCTTTATACAGTCTTTGGTGAAAACAGACCAGAGAGAGAGAGAGAGACACAGCTGCAGCAGAGCCAAAGTGGCGCACTTTTAAATCAATCAGTTTTATCGGCGATTATTAAAATAAAACGCAGATACAGATGATGCCAAATATCAGCCCCAATAATCAGCCAGGCTGACCCCTATTCCAAATGTCAGTGACGTCTGCTCATGTGGCACACCTCCTGCAGTTCGAGTGCAGGTGTCGCTGGCAGTGCCGTCACGTGGCCCTGCTGTCGCTCTTTAACTTATTTAACATTCGTTCATTTATCTAATTTTTTTATCCCAGGGCCTCTGCATGTTTCTTGCTGCTCCTCCTTTACCCAATCACCGCTAACAGGACAACTCTCCACAGATTTGGGCAGGAGCCCAGATTGTCTGCTGCTCCGCTGGGATGGAGGCAGGCCCCACCAGACACAATTTGGGATAATTACAGGACCGCTCGAGGAGATGTGTGATCGCACGACGCACACGGGCACACATACACGCCGAAATGCACACACTCGTACGCGCACTGCCTGCTGAGTTCTCTCCCCAATCATCCCACCTCCCCTCTATACACACACACATACACCCCCCTCCCCTTCCCTCCTCCCAGGGGGACACATAAGTACATGCTCTCCCTCCGACAGAGGGAACTTCAAGGAGCTCTGAAACTAGCTCTGGCAGCTCTCGCAGCACTTCAAGCATGCACTCCCCACCCAGCCCTCCACCCCACACCCTCCTCCCTCCCTATCCCCACCTGCATCCTATACTCCTCCCGCTCTCTATCTGTATGCCACTCTTCAGTCTTGCACCGCCTCCCCGCCCATTGTGGCACTGCCGCTATGCAGCATCCGATGTCTTTACGGCCTCAAAGTCAAAGTCATCTCTGATCTCTGTTTCTATCTTTTCCTCCAACAGGGCTCGTTTTGTCATTGATTTGAGCAACGCCCCGGCTGTCACACTACATCTTCTGTTTGCTTGTATTAAGCACAACAGCATGCAGCGTATCCTTGCCCCCTCCCTCCCCCGCTCTCACCTCATCTTACCTTAGACCATCACAATTTGGATGAGTTGATTGTTCAGCGAGTGTGACCACCGTTAAATAACCTATTAATTTAGCAAAGAGCTCGGCTGAGGATGTGACCTAGATCTGAGGTTACATCCAACTGTCAGCTTAAAGATGCTTTACAGAGGATTTCCTCATTAGTGTGCCACTGTGAAATTAGTTGTGACGGCAAAGTGGGAAAAAAAAAAAACTCTACATATTACAGTATCTGCAGTGATTTGCTTTGTACTTCCATTGGGTCCAATTTGAGTGTTCCTGAGCTCATTCCCCTCACATGTGAAATGCTTCCGGTAGACTGGTTACTTATGCATCTAAAACAGTAGGGAGCCGATATAATGAATACAGCCATGGAAGACAGCTTAGAGGGACCTTTGAATTTAGCTCACTGTTAGTATATGCTAAAGTTGTTAAAACTATTCATCTGACAGTGTTACCTTTAAAGGAAATTCCACACTACACTAAAGGTGTTGTTCTAAATAAACTCTAAATAAACTAAAAGTGCTGAGGTGTAAAGCTTTGCAGAGAATGATGTCAGTGAAGTCAGCCACACATGTCAATAACTGAATAATGGAGTGAGTTACTCACTGTTTAAATAGCAACATATTAGGTCCAGAACAAACAATCGGTTTGTTTTGTCCTTCAGGCTGTTAGATGAGCTCGCAGCTTATTATCTGCATTGTTCTGTTTTGTATTATAACTCTGTGGCACTATTGCTTTTGTGCTGTTTTAAACTGTTGGCAGTGGGTTTGTACTGTGTACATTGTTGTGCTATTAAAGGGACAGTTCTCCTTGAATCAGAAATACATATTTTTTTTCTCTCACTTGTAGTGCTATTTATCAATCTAAATTGTTTTCAGTCTTGATTGTTTTGCAAGAAATTAGTAGATTTAGATTTTGTATTTAAAGCAAGAGCAAATAGAAAAAAGCTAGAAAGAATCATCATGATAAATATTTAAAATATATTAATTATTTAAACACATTATTAGAATTTTTAAGATTTTTATGAAGGTAATTTCCCTGTTTTTTTTCACTTTCTTTTTCTCTCACTTTTTAGAATCATTTGTCAGGTAATTTTCTTGAACTTTTTAATAATTTCTTGCTAATTTTTGGGTCACTTCTTTTTTTCCGTTGCTCATTGCTTCCTTGTCATGTATTTGAAAAAAAAAATCAAATCAGTTTACTCAGGTTTCAAGGGGTTAAGTGCAGAAAAATGCACAGCTTGTTGTGGTGACTTATTAATTTTACATTACACATTAAGTCACATCCTCTGTCTCTTCCCACTGAAGACATCAAGACTTGACTTGTATCAAACATGACGTCTTTGTCTTTGTCTTGTCACATCAGTTCCTGTTTTACACAAATGGCCATGAAGGGCACTTACCTAGAAGCACTGCAGAGCTCACTGGCTAACTGCAGTTAACAAGTCGACTGTATGTTGTTGTATAGTACGTGTAAAGCTGTTAACACTGTGTATTAATACTACAGAGAGACACATTTGTTTAAGTGGCCTCACATGTAGTATGCAAAATACAGAATTACCCTTTTGCTGTCACGATTTCATGAGTCTGAATCAAACTATTTTTTTACTGGTGGGCAGTTTAATGAATTCATGCATCATTGACACCCGTCCTGCGTGATGTAAGAGGGAGTTTGAGGTGACAGAAGCTGTGGCTTTTTAACAGGGACACATTGATCAAGTTTTCTGGGGCTGTTTCCAGCTTCCCGTTGTGTTAACTGTGTGATCATTGTGCTGCTCACTGAGCCGATCACTCACTGAAATTATGTATTTTCCCAGATTTTTGCTAACCAAAGGACATCAGGTGAAAGCACACTGCAAACTGTGAACAGCAAAACATCAAAATAGGACTGAACTGTCTCAATCAACCTGTCCATGTGCTGACTGATTATGGGGCTTATCAAAACATACTGTATGTAGCCCTTTAAAGCATGATCAAATTGACTTGATTTATTTTATTTTTTTTTAAAACTTGGGTGGAAGACCAAGACAACTTAAAAAGAAATTGCCCCAAAATTAGCAAGAAATTAGTAAAAAGTACACAAAAAAGCTGGAAAGTTTAAAAAAAAACGACAACAAAAACAAGGAGACAACCTGAAAAAAGTGCTGAAATAACTTTAAATATAGATTTTTTTTTAAATCATAGATTCCATACAAATCGTGGGCCATTTCTGGCCAAGTTGCTCATTTCCTTTTCCCCATAATTAGGACAGAAATCAAACAAATTTGCTTAAGGCTCAAAGGTTTTAATACTCTTGAATGGTGTCTGAATGCAGCACAAGAAATGTGATTTCGATCCAGGTTTGAAATGTTATCTCATTTAATTCCAAACCTTTCTCACATACACTTTTACTTAAATTATACTCACGAATAAGTATGCTTTTGCAAATTTAGTGTTGAAACAGTGAAAGGGAGTGTGCAAAATGTGGAAAAACAAACAAATGAGCAATGTTGTAGTTTTTGTGGTGATACTGGTGTACTACTGGCATTGTGGGTTACTTGTCTGAGATGGCAGGCTTCTTGTTGGATTTCCCATTTGCTGTCCTGGCAGATGATCTGGGTTTGGGTTGGCATCATTACTTGGTGCTCACTGGCAGTCTGAGATCAGTGGGTGTGCTCATCATGGGATTTTGTATTAGAGTTGTGTTGACTGTCTCTTGCAGGGTTGTTGCTGCCGGTAAGGTGAGAGGCGTCTCGTTAATCAAACTATGGTTTTCACTTTCTGGTCAAAACCAAAAGTGTCAGCTGATGGATTGAGAGGACGTGTTGGTAAATGGCCAGTTTCTTCCTCGTAGTCAAAACCTGATGCACTGCTGTCACAATTACTTAGAATGGCATTTGTTCAGCCAAGGGGATAATTGTATTGGTGCAAGTTGCCCCTGAGGGCTCATCTTGACGGAGGATGTCCAAAACCAGATTTAAAGTCAATCTAAAATATAAAGAGAGAATCATACATGGGGGCAGGTCACTGAAACTGTATTTACAGACTCCTCAGAAGTTCATCTGAAGGACTTTGCCATTAGCACTTCTGGTTGTGCCAAGTCAAACCATGCTGAGTTGTTTACATTACCAGTTTTAACCGGGCATGTTGTGCCAAGTCACACCAAGTCGTGCCCAAGATGGCTCATCTCCAGAGTGCCCAACCGCCTCAGTGTGGGTAACAATAAAGACATGCATTCAGAGGCTACCGGCAGCTACCAACCAACTTTTAAGGTGGATTTTTTTCTTGCATGTCACTCACTGCATGTGTAGACAATGTGAATTAATCAACACACCTTAAATGTCAATTTGTCAACTTTGACCATTCCATTTGTTTTAATTGGCTTTCTTGCATGGGATACACTTCAGTGATAATTGGATATTCAGGGGCTTAAAAAAAAATCATGAATTTCGAACAAATTATGCAAAGTGTAAATATTCTATCTCCTCACTTGGAGAGAAGAGGTGATGTTGAGCGTTGTTCTAGTGCACTGCGGCAGCAGTACACTTATGCTTCACTGACACTTAAAGCAAACTGGAGGAGATGGCATCTGGTGTACGTTCATGCAGTGCTGACAGAAAATTAAAAACGCTGTCAACAGTAAGACAGTTGTTGACTGCAAAAATGCTAGCACGGCGGACAGAAAAACGAGCATCAGTTAGAGACACACCTTTACGTGGGTAGCCCTGCTGCAAATCCCTGTCACGCCTAGTCAGACCAAATCAGGCCAAGCCAGCACATGTGCATTAAACAGACCTTTTCAAACGACAACATAAATGAGTTCACTAAATGAGTCCCTCTGTATCTCCTGTTGGAATGATTGTTAATGCAGTAGCTGACAGGAAGTAAACAGTGACCAAAGCCGTTGCCCTAGCAACAGAATAATAAAAAAAAGGTCTACAGTTAGAAAAAATGGGATTAAATATGTTAACTGGATATTTGTACGGGATATGCTTGAACCCTAATATGAAGACTGTAATTGTGTGGTCTGTATTAGATATTTTGAAAAACAGCCCATTTGACAACATGGCTGTAGTGCTTTATTTATTTGTTATTTAAACTTAGGACATAGCTCTTCTTTGTGGGTGCCGTGGTCTTTTTGCAATTACTACCAATGACCAAAGCGCTGTGCCTTTTTGCAGAGCTCTTTTTCATGCAGTCACCAATAGCTGAATATCTCAGAACCTTACAGAGGCGCTGGTTTTGTAACTGCTGCGCCTGCAGCTATTCTGTCTATCCCTAACTGTATGAAATGTCAGTCGGAAACTGCCACAGTGGACAGAAAAGCGTATCGGCCAGGCGCTAAATAATGCTGATAAGTGCTTTTATCATTGTACAAGTAAGCTTGTTGTCAACCCCTATGCTGACATAATGTTAGGTTAGTTACCCAGCTAACTTTTTTTCATGCAGCGTTGCAAATATGGATGGGGATCGTTAATTTCTATTGATATTGATATCATTATCAAGACTCAGTAATGATCCGAGTCTTTATTAATGCCACTCTTGATACTTTCCTATTATTTGGTGGAAAGATGAGGCAACAATATATTTTTTTTAACAGAACTGGTCTTGCTGTTATTGCTTGCCAAGTGACTGTTTCTTTTAGATTAATTGGAAAACAAATTTATCATCCAAACAAGTGTGTTTTTCAAGTTTCTTGCCAAAAACTAAATTTTCGATTTCCTTATGTTACAGTTGAACGCCTCATGATAACATTTTATTTACCTCTGCCTAATAGCCGTTTTACTGAGCTGACCTTGAATCACAATGAAATCTTGCACAACCTCATTGATTTAGCGAACTAGCTCTTTTTTTGCCAACTTGGATTTCAACAATGGATTACTATACATTAACTGACGTGACTTGTAACAGAGTTTGGGTGTGCTTATTGCTGCTGCTTTAAGTGGATGATGATGAATACTGTGCCGCAGCAGCAGCTGATGGAGTTGAAGGAGGTTGTTTTAACCCGAAGACAGTCAAAGGTGCTGCATTCAGGTTTAGTTTGATACAGACCCACGGGACTCGATAGCAATATCAATAAGCTTTTCGGGTGTTCAAAAATATGGAACTGGGTCCTCAATAGAACCGGATTTTTGATCCTCATCCCTAGTTGGAAAGAGGCGTTCCCCAGAACCCAAGAAAAACTCTATGTGGACATGGGTCCTTAATCAGCCAGTTCTGATCTCTGTGTGCACCCCTACCTGTACCATTCCTGTTCATTTGAGAACTCCTGCTCTTGCCTTATTTCCATATTACAAACACGCTACCTTTCTGTCTGTTCTCTGCACTAATGAAGCTCTGAAGTGTGTGAAACTCTGCCGCAGTGATTGACTTACCACCCGCTCTTTGCTCTCTCAACCAGCTCAAGGACACTTCCAATTAGCATCTGGACTCTGGTACAGCAGCTCCAGTCCCTAGGCCTACCAGGCTGCAGAGGAGCCATTTGATTGGGTGTCTCAGGTTGCTCACCTCATGAACAGACTGACTGGGTGGAGAAAATGTTCAGCGCATTTTAATTTTCTCCCTCTGCTCTCCTCTTTCTCTCTCTTTCCTGTAACTCTCTGCGCTCTTTCCGTGAGCCGGCAAAGCCTTTAAACAAAGTTAGATCAGTTCCCCCCATTCAAACATAATTCATGAATATTAAAACGGGGGAGAGCAGAGATATGTATACAATACATTTTGGAAAACAATCACGCGCTGATAGTTGTCAACGTGACTATCATTTATATTCAGATTTGCTATTCGCAGAGCACACCTCATGTCCTCTAACTCAACTGATAAGGAGCTGCTCAGTATCTGCCAGTATAACCTCACCATAATGCTCTTATCCCAAACAACCTTGATGATTCAATAGCACTTTTTGAACCTGTCTTTCCATTCTTGTATTATTGTCTTTAAGTGGAGGATGAGACAAAGCAGGCAGGTCTTGAAGGAAAACGTCTGTGGAGACACCCTTGGAGTGACATTGATGATGAGTTTGAGAGAGTGACAGCTCTTCCTGAACATCTTTCCTTTGAGTTACAGGAATATAATCGAGTCTGACAGTTTTCACAGAGACATGCTGTACAGTATATACAAGCAAAAGTTCACAAAAGTCAAATAAACATCTTGACGTACCCTCTTTCGCTCTCTGTCAGGTCGGGGTCGTGCTGCACTACTCGTCGCTGTCGACCATGCTGTGGCTCGGGGTGACAGCCAGGAACATTTACAAGCAGGTGACCAAAAAGCCGCCGCAGAGCCAAGATGGTGACCCGCCACCGCCCCCTAAACAGCCCCTGTTGAGGTAAGCACGAGCATCTTCCCAATCCTCCTCAACCCTGACTGCCATGAGCAGAAAAGCACATAAACGGCTATGTATGTGTGCATATGTTTCTTTGTAATTGTGTGTGTGTGTGTGTGTGTGTGTGTGTGTGTGTGTGTATGTATGTGCGGCCAGTGCTGTTGATCTTCTTTGCGCTGTTATTGCTGCTTGCTGTGTGTGTGTCTTCAGAGGCCAGAGACTGGTTCACTGCACCATTATTAGCATCCTTATTTCATGTTTTTCTATCAGTACATGACCCAACTGAGACTGTGAGATGTAAGTAGAAGTTTTATACAGTCGAGACTTTTCCTCGACCAACTCAGCAATATGATTTTAAGCTTGGTTTGAGAAGTATTCTGGTTCTTGACTTGAGTAAAAGTACCAACTAGGGATCAGGATCAAGACCCGGTTCTATTGAGGACACGGTTACTTTTTTTTTTTCTCAAAATCTGTAAATCGATAACATTTGAGCTTATCAATATTGCTGTCAAGTCCCGTGGGTCCTGTAATGTAACATTACACTCAAGTCAAGTTACGTTATTTAAATCCAAACACTGATCAGCACACATCAATTATCCAATAAAGTTTTTGAATATAATTGAATGGCCAGCAAACATTTATTTAACCAAGCAAAGAGGAACACAACCTCTATGGCCAAGCACATCAACACTGTGCATCAAATCAAACCTAAAACTGCAGAGCCTTCAACTGTCTTCGGGTTTAAAAGAAAAGAAACAACTCCTCCAGCTCTGTCGGCACAGCCAGCACAGTGTTCACCTACTTTATAAACTTTGTAACACGTCCCATCAGTTAAAAATATCAATCCAATCTTGAAACCCCAGTTGAAATTGGCAGAAAAAAGAGCTAATTAGCTGAATAAACGAGGTTCCATAAGATTTCATTGAGGCCAAGGTAAATAAAACGTTGTCGCGATGTGTTCAAATGTAACATTAAGAAAAAGAAAATTTTGTTTTTGGTGAGAAACTTGAATAAAACAGTTGTTTGGGTGAGAAACTAGTTTTCCCAGCAATATAAAACAGCTGGTAGAGATGGAATAACAACCTGTTTAACAACCTATCATATCGGTTTTTAATACATAATTAAAACTACTGATGCCAAGATTTTTCAAAGTCAATATCTAAATCAAAATATATGAAAAAAATATTTTGCCTTTCCACCAAATAATAGAAAAGGATTGATAGTGGTATCGATAAGAACTTGGATCGATCAATAAACATTAACAATGTACATCCCTAGCATCAATACAAAAAAACAATGTTCAGCTTTAACATTAAAATCACTGACAGATGAAGAAAATGGCAGTCAGTATGTTTACATGCAGTTAAGCTAAGGTATGATTACAGCTCAATTAGGCTGTTTAATTGGACTACTGTCCTCGTCCCAGTAGAGAAGCACCAGGGGACAATCCATTTATTGACTGGTGTATGTCCAACTCCGTCATGGTGGGTGGCAATATGTCCTCTTTCAGCTAGGACCTTCTTTTGGTTGACCTTTTACATCACATATCAAACAAGTTAGCAAGCTGTTATGTTTTTAATGTACATCTTAACCTGGAAAGTAACTAAATATTACTAGTCAAATATTCTGAAGCATGAATACAAATTCCGTAAAGCACAATGCAACATTGGATTAAATACTTATACTGATGAGTAGTTATACTTTATTTTGCACCATAAATTCTTGCCATCGAATATTGTTCACTTTTTTAAAAAGAATTACAAATATCAGGATGAATATTGTTGAAGTGAAGTGTGTATTCATTCATCGGTGTGTTTGTTATTGTCGTCCTCTCGTTTGTGTGTGCGGATGTGTGTATCGACTACATATTTAAGCAAGTCTTGTTGATTTATGCTAGCTTACGTAATGTTTTGCAGGTGTTTGCTGGCTCACGTTTCCTTTAGACGGAAACAATAGCTGTACACAGAAGAGTTATTGCATTGTTTATCTGCAGAGACGTCCACAGCTAGTTTGCATTTTTTCAAGCCTCTGGCTTTGTTCACTCTGTAGTGACATAGCTGTCAGCTCTTCTGTTTATACCATTTTTGGCTCTCCTTGTGGACTTCATGTCATGTTAAGAAATTGCATTTTTAATCTGAGTCACTGTCAGCCACGAGGGAAGAAGTGTAGGTTTAGAATGGCGATGTTAAGTGAAAATTGAATGCCTAATTAAAGGAGCTGAGTGAATTCCCTTTTAATCAGTAGGTTTTATGGTCTGAGGCCTTTTTCGCTCAGACTCACCTGTTTCAGGTGATATTCAAGCTGCTCAGCAACAATAACTCTGACAGAGGGAGTGGTAAAACACTGATGAGCATCTCTATAACATTTCTGATCAGCCAGTCAAGTTAATATGAATTAGTATTAATGTCATTCATCAGTAGAGCTTTTCTTGCCTTCCCCTGCTGTGCTTGTCTGCACATCACACTATTTTGGGATCCTCATGAAGTTCAGAAAAAGTTTAACTGAAGCAATTTAAATAACGCGACGGCTGGTCAGAGGGAACTATACAGGACTGATAAGCAGCTGTTTTAATCTCAGTACCAAGTTGATCTGACTTAAATAGTCTTGGAAAAACGTGAAGTCACAATAACTGGAAATCTTAATTACTTTATATTTAAGTGTTAAGTTTACTTGAAATTTAGCTGCATTTACTTAATTTTGTGAAGTTATTGCAACTTAAAAATGACAAGATTAATTACCTTGTTTTTTCTAAGTGTTAGCAGCTTCAGTAAACCAAGTTAGTTTGACTTAATGTCAGGGTTTTGCCAACGATGAAGCCAGGAGATCTGCGAGTTCTGTTTTGTTAACTTGTTTGAGAATATGCAAATATGATACATTTAGCAGAATATAAATAGAAATATCTATCACAGTATACTCGGTTTAAGTCACAAAAGCTTGAAAAGATGGATATAATTAAGAATTAACTGACTAGTGTGTAACCAGCAGAATCCAGATAGCATGGGTAAACTTGGTTTAGTGAAGTTGCTAAAACTTAGAAAGATTGAATGAGTTAAACTTGTCATTTTTAAGTTGCAAAGACTTCACAAAATTAAGTCAATATAACTACATTTTAAGTAAACTTAACGATTGGATATAAAGTTGACATAAATTAAGATTAATAGTTATAATTACATTTTTCAAGGCAATCCTAGATATTTTTTTAAAAAGTAAAATCAACTAGTCAGATTTTACAGTGACTTTTAGATACAAATAGGATTATAAATGTGAGTACTACAAATCCTCAAGATCAAAGATTACTTTATTTGTCCCAAGGGAAATTTGTCTTGGACATTAAGGCGGCCACATAAAAATGCATAGTGCCGAAACAGACATAAAATGCATAGAACAGACAGGTGCAAACATAAAGTGCATTCAAGTATGTGTGACACAGCCTCTCATATTACACCCTCTTTATGTTCTGAGTACACTGATAGAGGGATGAAAGAGTTTTTATACCTATTCAGGTATCCGCTCCAGTATTTAACTGGAACCATATAGTGTCTGTCTGATGGAAGCAGTTCATGTGCTGAACACAGGACATGGGATGGGTTACAATGATTTTACTAGCCTTTTTTTACTTTAGACTTTTCATTTTCAAGCACTTTTTCTATTAATTTCCTTGTTTGCTTTTTTTTTTTTAACTTTCTCAATCTTTTTCATTTTTTTTCAGTTTTCTTTTTACAATTTTTTACAATTTATTGCAAATGTATGGGTCATTTCTTCATTTGTTCCTCATTGTCGTCTTCCCATATTTATGAAGAAATCAAGCCATTTTGCTCAGGTTTAAAAAAAATTATAGGTGAAGTTGTTTGCTCAAAGTGATGGGTAAACAGTTAAAAAAAACAACAAAAAAACAACAGCGAACATGACAGATGGTGTTGAGTTTGTCTGATAGGGATGTGGAGTTACATCACATACAAAAAGGTTAGGAACCGGAGCTCCAGCCTGACAATGATGTATAATTTTTGTAGTTTTTAAACATTTTGAAGCCTCAGATCCTGCAGTTTTCCCACAGGTACAGATCCACATTCTTGCAGGCATTTGTCAGAGGAAAATGTCTGGAATAGTTGAACTGGGTGTGCAGTAAAATGTTTTGGCTCAGTTATTCTGTTTGAGGCTTCCTACCCTGCGAGGCAAAAAAGAATGGAGGGCAGATGAATGTCAGAGGAGGAGGAAGACGGAGGAAGAAGCGAACGACTTAAACCAACCTGTTACCATGGCATCACCCCCATGCTATAACTAATTACCTCAGTCACCCAGGAGGCTGCTGAGCCAGGAGCTTTATCACAAATCTAAATGCATTTAGCCTTTTGACCCATTAAATTCCTATTTGCTCAGACACACACATCAGATTGAATTTCTGCTTTTTGTGATTTTCTTTTTTTAATTTCTCAACTCATTCTCCACTTCATTCCTTTTCTGCTTACTCGCGACTTTTGGCATGTTTAAGAGGATCAGCTTTTGGACACATGCGGTGCTCCTCCTCTGTGGTGAGAAGGTGCTGTGTGAGCTCTTCTGCACAACGCAACCGTTGCCGCAGAGCTGCACTCCAGAAGCATCAACCAGAAATCCTTTTAAGGGAAGGTTTGAGAGCAGAGATATGGAGGCAAACAGAGGCTGCACCGTAACAAATGCCTGTTTGTCATTTAATCTTGTATTCGCCTTTAGAGAGTCATTTTCTTTAAAGCTGATGGGAAATATGAAGTGGCTGTTTCAGTTGCCGGATTTTTTTCTTTTTCTTTTTTTTTTATTTCATTAAAAAATATTTGGAAGAGGATATGGAGGATGACCCCGGACAAAAATGATTTACACATGTGGAGCTGCACTGAATATGAACCCGACTTAATATGTGCTTTTAGACTTGCTTTCTGTGGGCTGTTTTAGAGGATTATTGCGACACATGTTGAAATCACATGGATATTTATTACCCATATACACAAAGTTTTCATTGGTTCAGGGGTTCCTGATGGCATTAGCCAAATTTTAACTATTTAATATTATTTAAATTTGTTAAAAAAAAAAAACAACACAGAACCAATAACTTGTATTATCTTGCAGGGATATAGGGATGTGGACTAACTATTCAAATGTATTAACATACAAACAAACATACAAATTTACTTTAACTAACTGTGTTTTTTTTTTAACTGCTACATTGCAGGTTCAAACCTTAGTTGTGGGGGTCCTTCCCCCGTAATATGCCGTCAATCATTGGGCATATTAGTCACAATATGAACATGCATTTGCTGGTTTATTTACTTTTTTTGTGAACCTCAAACCTTACAGTTCAAACTAATATCTATAAAAATCTATAAATGAGCAGTATGATATGTCTGACATTATTAAAATCTGCTCAATAATATTGTCTTCCTGTAGAGTCACTGAAAAGCGCTGAGGATAAGGAGCCCGCCAGATAAGGATCCCCTCACCCTATAAACGGCACTTTCCTTGCAAAGCAAATCCTCAGACACCTGCGTGATTGGGGGCTTTAATGTAGAACGTTCTCGAGGCTCTCCCATCATGCACCGCTCTTGTGAATGAGATAATTTGTCTGGGGGCAGGCGGAGGGATCGTGTGGCGCGGCAGTCGAGTTGATCCACAGTGATTGACTGTAATGCTCCCCGTCAGACAGGCTCATGCAATGAGACTTAGCAGCTGGAGACAAATCAATTTCTCCTCTGAGCCCCCCCTCTCAACAACCGACCTATTCCTCCTCCTCTACCTCTTCGCCTGTCCCTCCTCTCCTGACAGGATCTGATGGCGGATCCAGCAGACCATCACACTGACCCTCTGTCAGAATTTTGCTACGCCGTGTTGGACCGCACACGTCAAACGCCTCTGTTCATGCCATTAGCTGACAGTCATCTGGCCTGATGGGTGCAGATCATTCCTATAAAGCAACACTTGACTTTGAAAGAACATTTTCTCTTGTAGTATAGAATCCCCAGCATCTGTTGAATGTCACCACCAGCATTTCTCCCCAGCTGTCAATATTAGGAACTTCAAACAGGCAATTTCAGTTCTTAAAAGCCCATTCTGAGACAGAGAGTAAAATGATATCACATAGATCAGCTTCTCTCTGGTTGGGGACGCTTCAGAAAAGCTACTCTTAGCTTTTGAAAGGAAAATG
The DNA here is from genome assembly GCF_008729295.1 of Plectropomus leopardus. NCBI lineage: Eukaryota > Metazoa > Chordata > Actinopteri > Perciformes > Serranidae > Plectropomus > Plectropomus leopardus. The sequence continues at coordinate 25,319,584 of NC_056477.1, read as the reverse complement.
GCTAGTTCCAGTGACTGGTGATGCATGAACTATGAAATAAGTGTATTAAAAAATGAAATGGTCCAGTGAGGTTTAATATCTCTCTTAAAATCACAAAATGGCCCGACACCACTGGAGAGAACATTAAATGAATACACTAGACTGTTACACTTTGCATTCTTAAAGCAATTGTTTGATGTTTTCAGAAAATTTGGTTGTTTGCTTTCTTGTCGAGTCATGAGAGAATTGAAGCCACTCTCATATCTGTCCATTAAATATAAGGCTACCACTAGCAGCCAATTAGCTTAGTTTAGCTTAATTTCTGGAACAGAGTAGAGCAGGGTCTCAACAGGGGGCAGTGAGGTTTCTCAAATTGTTTCTCAAAAAGCCCTGAATCTTTTAGAGCCCTTACAACAAACTTGTTATATCAATTTTGTCCCGTTTTGTGGGTCTGTGAATGCAGCACAGGTGGAATTGGCGGCTTTTTTCCCCTCAGCAACAGTTTAAGGAGTTTGAGTCATGGAGGATAATTGATTTAATCAATCAGAGCTGATCAGATCAACGGATGAGAGGAGGAGCAGCTGGTGTAGAGTAGAGGCAAACTTTTAGACCCTGCACAATTAATGGTCAAGTTTCATTCTCATTGTGGCTGGCATTATGCTGCTCCATCTGTGCCCGGAGTACACTCTGCGCTCCAGTAGAAATATTCCAACAGTGCTCCTGTCGAACAGTCTGGCTCCAAAAATGTAAACTCAAGATACGGCTTAGGAGGTTTTAAATGAAAGTTGATAATATGTTATGTTTTAACCAAATTCCCACCATATGTTATGTAGCTTAAAAACAGTAACTCTTTTTAGGGGCAGGAGTGAAAATGAGTCATCCTCAACATTTGTTGTGTTATGGTTTCAGAATGATGAAGACAGTTGGTGTGATGTTCAGTCAAGTTTATGTTCATGTGTTTGTGTCCAGTCCCTGTTTTATTTTGAAAGTGCTCTCCTTGTTTTTAGTGTTATTTTTCCTTCTTGAGGTTTCCGGCCTTTGTTGATTAGCTCATGTGTTTCACCTGTCTTCTTTCACTAACCTGTGTTTGGTTGGAACTCAGCCCCTTTGTATTTAAGGCCCACTTTTTCCTTCATTTATTTGCCAGATGTACAGATGTCATTGTTGGCTTTGTGTGTTCATGCTCTCCAGCCATGTTCTCATGTTTGATTCCCTGGTTTTTGACTCTCTTGTGTTTTATGAACTTTGTTTCATGTGTAATTTCCCTAAACACATTTTTCTGCCTTTGCCGACTGTCCTCATGTTTATGAACCCCAGTCACCCAAGATTTGGATCAGATAAACTGTTCATGGTGTGTGGTGCTTTCTCTCCAACTGAGTGCCAGCATTTTACTTAATTGTTACAGTTGGAGAGCAATTACACACAAAATAGGATGTAGGCTGTACAGGATGATTTTTTTTTCGTTGATAACCATTATGTGTTTCCCAAATTATGTACAGATTTTAGGCCCTTCCATTTTCTAAAATACCTTGAAAAATAGTGCATATGTCTGCTGTGAATGGGGGAAAAAATGCCCCTAGCCCCCCCTGAGTTTGGGTCTAGACCCAAATGTTTACAACATCTGGCTCCTTCCCTGCACTTGAAACAGAGGGGAACAGCTAGCTTGGCTCTGTCCACAGTGTAACAATTTCTGAATAACCAAAAAACAGTGAGGCACATAACTCCTTATGTAACCACAACCTACAAGTTTTTACAATTTTTGTGCCAGTTAAACGCAATTGAATGGGTAAATTACTGAGTTTTAGAAGGGCTGTTACCTTTGTACAGGGCCAGATTAGCACTTGCCCTATTTTCTAATCTTTATGCTAATCAAAGGTAACTGGCTGCTTGCATTAGCTTCATATTTAATGGTGATGGTATGGATATGGATAGAAGTTAGCAAATGTGCATATTTCCCCCCAAAATTAATTACTGCTTCAAAATTAGCTCACTTCAGACATGCAGGAATTTACTTTAAGGGGAGTATATTAGGCATGGGCAGTATCTTAGTATCACATTATACCAGGGTATTAAGAAATCCCCACAGTGTGATTTTGAATACCATCAAAAATACAGACCCTCATCTTTCTTTTAACTTTCATTTAAGATGTTTTTGATGCAGTGCAAATCACATACACTGGAGGTTAAGCCCGGGCCACACTGCATGCGTGAGCAGTGTGTGTTCACATTAGCAGCGTTTGTTGTTGCGGCGCTGCTGCAGAGCTGCCTTCTATTAAAACTACTGTATTTCCACAATTAAAAGCACATACTCCACTCATTTATGAAGCCATGCAAGCTACTACGGGTATTGTGTTTCCTCATTTTCCTCATATCTGTGACAAATGAAGATTATGAAACTGTTGTAAAAGCTGATATAGAGTCAACATAATTATCAAAAAAAACACTGTCTGTTTTTGCCAAAACTATATGTGTTACATTGAAAAAATCAGCAAGACTTAGTTTCTCTAGATGTGCCGCAGCTGAGCAGCACTGCTCACGCCATCAGTGTGGCTCCTCTAACATGGTAACATGGGGACCAAAAAAAAAAACCCCAAAGCAACAGGTTCCACAACATGGAATTCTTAGTTTCAGTAAAAGAGAGAAACATAAATATAGCAGGTGTATGGTTGCATTTCTCTGTTTTAATAGGGAAAATTGGTGTAAGAATATTACCTTTAGTTGACATCTCGTGAGTGTATTGTGTATTAAGTTGACTGAAAATGGCAAGACAGCACACTGATACACACATGATGTATACCCCAGTGAAATTCCAGACAGGTATGAAGGTAAAACTATACCGTCCAAGCCTTATATTACTGTTGCATTTTTTAGCTTTACCCATAAGCCTTTGCCCTGTGTTGGAGCTCCATGACCATCCGTTGTCCCCAGCTGTGCTATGTATATCCTGGACCAGGTCCAGAGAGAGGACAACTCGTAGTCCCAAATCAGAGGACAGCGCATAAGCGGAGGAACAAGGATGGGAGGAGAGAGTCACTGTGTAGCTGCTGCTGGCTAAAAAGCACTTCAGGGTCTATTTATATCAGATGATTGCTGTTCCTAAACTCACTCAAAAAGCACAACCCTGCATACACAGCCATTTTGTTAGAGTTTGAAGGCCGTCTTTAATAGAATGGCCAACAGAAATGTGTGTGTGTTCACAGATGAAACGGCAAAAGAATTTTAATGTGAAGGAGCACTTTTTGAATACAACAGAGCATGTAGATGGTACTTAGATCACACGTGATTTGCATTTTTTTGCATGGACACTACATGTGCTTTGTTGGGGAGAGGCCTGCAGGATGCACAAGCAGGCTTTCCGAGAGGGGGATAAAGGGGAATGAAGCTTATAAAGCGCAGGGTGCTTTAACATCCACTAGTTCTTCTCATTTATGCTTATCTGGCTGACGGGTGTGTAAATGGCTTTCTGTTGGAGGAGAGTCCCCCGGGGGAACCGTTCCACTCAGAGACAGTGACAGGCCGGTAATGCCGCCACCACCATCACCACCCCCCCTCCTCTTCCATCCACCCAACCTTCCCTCGCCAAACCAGCCCAGACAAACATCTTGATTGTAATTGAATTTTTGCGACGGGTGCTGTGTGACAGAGGACAGATTGGGAGAGAGAGAGAAAAGGCGAGGAAGCTGAGGATGAAGATGGAGGAAGATGGAGTGGTGGAAAGGTTACGGCAGTGACAGAGGTTGAGATTGAACTGGCAGGAAGAGGAAATAGCATAGTGTTATGGAGGAAAGTGGATGACAGTGCAGAGAGCGGGGACAAGGACAGTGCAGAGAGGGAGCTGCTGGGGATTAGCTTTGTTCCTGCGCTGAATTCTAAAGGCTCATCATATGTATACTGTGACGCAAGTGCATTGTGCAGACACTTGCCTTCATACTGCGTGTACCTGAAGAATTAAAACGTGTATTCACGAGGCAGCAGATGAGGGCCGAATCATCCCAAGCCGACATTAGAATACCTTTTTTTTTTCTAAGAACTTCCAATTTTACACCACGTAAGCATAACTAATCATGGCGATACCACAGGGAGGTACAGTCGTGTCAATGTTAATAGCATGGCAGAGAAAACAGCGACATAGTTTTTTCTTTTCAAAGCTCCATGCCATTGTTATTGTCATTTTTTCACAGTCTGCTGCTGAACTTATACTTCACAGTCTGATACACCTTGCCTTGTTTAATTGCACCTTGCAGACGTTAAGCGTGGGGTGCTCAACACTTTTGAAGAGTGTCAGCTGACATAAATGACGTATGCAATGGTTGCACGACCCGACTTTGCACGTCACGCACCTGGTGATGTTTATCGCAGACAACGTCATATTTCATCGCACAATTTGATTTGACTGCCGTCGCCATGGAGATAGCAGTTTTCAATTTACACTGACTCAGACCTGCATTCAGTAGGACACTCTTCAAAAGTGTCAAGCACCCTGCCATAAATCAAGCTATGATGGTTTAAATTGCCTCACTCATTAAGTATGTTGACTTTTTTGTGTGATGTATTGCTATTGCTCATTTCCTCTGAAGTTTAAGCAGCATTATACTACTCGTTCCATTAAAAGTACAGCATCTGCATCATTTTGATGGTACACTGACATGGAACAGGGCTTGCCCACCTGCATTACAAACACCTGCTTCTGTGCTATAGCTGAATTTCCATCAAAGTCTTTCAGTATAGTACCTATAGAGAGAGAGTTTCTGTCGATGGGATAATAAAAATAATGGGTATGTGCATTGACTCATTTTCAGGCAAGAGCAGGGGGGTGAGCACACTGAATAAAACTCTGACACATTTTTTTTCCCCAAATGTGGATTAGATTATATGCAGTTCACATAATTCAGTTGCAATTAATATACATTTTTTAAAGGTGTTAAGATCCATTCATTACTAAAAGTGTGTGTCACCCAAGAGAGACAGTAAAAACAGATGGACTGGTCAAAGTTGTCATACTGAAATTTAACGTGTGTTGATGGATTCACATTGTCAGCTCATGCACTGAGTAACATTACAAGTAAACATTCCACCTTAAAAGTTGCTGGCAGTCAGCCCGATGGATTTTGATGGAGCCATGAAGTATTTTTTTCTCAGTCTGTAGCTACTGCAAGAGGCTACAAAACATCCTTTCATTTTATAGTTATAGTTAACTAATATATGAAAACTTGTCACAGTATGAACAGTGGTTAAACCAGCCACAACTCAGTGTCGATTCTCTACTGACCAATGAAAAGACTGCAGGGTTTTGTTGCTCTAACTTTTAGTACCAGATCTGTGTGCTAGGTACACTGAGCAGAGGGGTGACAAAAAATAGGAACAGTTCCAAAGGTACCAAAGGGTACCATCAACAACTTTTCACAATGGAAATGCAGAACAATGTGTACTGAACTGAACTGAGCAAAAGGCCAGAGATAAAGTAAACAAAAAATAAATTAATTGGTTACCATTTAAGTTACCATTACTCACAACTAACAACAGCCAAACAGCCAAGTGTACGTCCCTGTCACTGTTAATCATGAAAGATTCCAACATTGGCTGTAATGTTACCAGCGTCATCATGTCACAGTTTTTTGGATGCATTCAGATGGTCAGCAAACTGTGTATGTGGGCTGAAATGTTAGCAGTATTTCAGCAAAACTAAAACATTCTTTCATTCCTGTATTAGTGTTCATCTTCGTGTCACAATTCGTGTGCAGACTGTGCAGAGTCATATTTGTGTAAACCATGTAATATTACACTGCCCTGTCAGTTGAAATAGTTCTTTTCGTATTTACTGGTTCAGTTTGTCAACAAATGCATGCGCACAGATGTCCACGAGACTCTGTCAGACAGGGATGACTCAATAAGGTTACAGCCTGCATCTTTCATTAATTACATTAGCAGGAATGCACATGCTGCTCCTGGATTGTGGCTGCTTTCCTGTTAGCCCTGAGACAGAGTCGGTAATTGTGCAGGCATATGTATTCAGGAATTATGTGCCAGTCCAAAACTTTAGGGGCGCCAAATCCCAAAAATATGAATCAGCATAATGTTGTTTTAACCCCTGGAGCAACACTTCTTCCCTTGTGCTGCTTTCAGACAAGAATTTAAACCTAAAAAAGGGAATTAGGGAACTGGAAGAAATTTGTGGATTTAGAAAAGCTTTGGAAAGAATGTCCAGAAAACTGCATTTGTGATCATTATTCTATTCTTTAAATGTATTTACAGAATTATTATAATTTTTGAGCTGGTTTTTTTTTGGGTCATAGGGTTAATAAGCCTAATATTATATGACATATGTTATATGTGATAAGAATGTCTTTTCTTTTTTTTTTATTTTGTTGAACTGTATCTATAACAATCTGTCAAAGAGCACAGTTTCATTGTAGGTGCCAGGGAAATTTAATTATTCTGTAAATGAAAGTAATCCCATTTCCTACCTGTAAACTCCTCATGAACCTCATATGAGCAGTGCTTTACCAAGCTTTTCATGTCAGTGAGCGTGGGAGAGGAGAGTTTGTACTGCTGCTGTCCTGACAGCTCTCGGGAGCGGCGCTGCTAACAGGACAGCTGGTTCTGAGGGCAGTGATGCCGTAACAAAGGTCGGAGTCAGTTCTGCTTGAAAGGATGGACAGAGGAGGGTACACTAAAAAATCTGACAAGTTGATCTCACTTCAATAATCTTGGAAACAGATTGCCTTGAAAAAGGAAAGTAAATATAACTTTTATTAACTATTAACTATTATTACTATTATTATATTCTTAATTTATGTTTATTTTATATCTTATTCATTTACTCAAAATTAAGCTGTATTTACTCAATTTTGTGAAGTTGTTTCAACTTAAGAATAACAAGTGAAATTGCCTTGTTATTTCTAAGTGTTAGCAACTGACTTAACTTGATCATGACAAAGAGGATTTTGTCAATGATGAAGTTAAGAGATCTGTGAGTTCTGTTGTGTTAACATGTTTACAAAAATACAAATATGATTGACTACTTTGCATCCAGCAGAATACAGATAACTTAACTTAGAAAGATTAATTTAAGAAACTTGTCATTTTTAAGTCGCAACAACTTAAAAAAAAAAATCAAGTAACTATAACTAAATTTAAAATAAACTTAAGATAAAAAGTGAACTTAATTTAAGACTAATAGTTTCATGTACTTACATTTTTCAAGGCAGTTGGTTTCTAGATTTGTTTAAGTAAACTCAACTTGATGGATATAATATAATATAATATAATATAATACAATATAATATAATTTTACAATGTAGCCACAGCTGACTTCTTGCATCTGATGTGAATTCACACCTTTAGTCTTTGAATGTAAAGAGGAAACCAAAGCTACTTACTAGAGAATGTTTGCAGGTTTGTCAGTCAGGATCATTGCAAAGTATCCCAATCTAAGCTAAAGGTACAATCTCAGAAAGAAGGCTTCTACAAACATAAGTGTATTCATGTTGACATCTGGCTGTAAGAAACTCCTGATGCTTTGCAGCCCAAAACTGAATCTAAATTCAGTGTCTCCTTCTGCTCAAATGCAGGTTTCTCTCCACATCTCCTGAGCTGTTATGATCAGCAGATGCCACAAATTGCAGCAATGAGCGCTGACAAGTCAATCATGCTTACATCGTCGAGAAACAGATTTGTTTTCAGAGTAAAATTCACGCTTTGGTTTGCGGCAAAGAAAACAAACTGTAGGTGTGATCGCACCCGTGGAGTGTGATCATCACAAACACATTGACAAGCTCAAAAGTCATATTTGAGGAAAATGGGGGGATAACTGACAGATATGTTCTCATGCCTGTTCCTGGGTGTCATTGTTTGTTTGTGGTGAGCTTCAGTCGCTGCACCAGTCTGTAATCTTATTTTGTCTGTTTGGATCGTGTGGTTATTATCTTCCTCTTGTCTAAAACTGGTTCTCAGTCACATTTTTGACAGCATGCTGTTGTAATCCAGATGTGAGATTTGTAAATGCCTTTTCACGCCAAACTTTCTTCTTTCTTATTCTTTCTGCGTCTGTGTGTCCCTCTGTCACCTCGCAGATTTTATTTAGTCAGCGGTGGAGTGCCCCTCATCATCTGCGGGGTCACGGCAGCCGTCAATATAGACAACTATGGCAGCGGGGAGCAGGCGCCGTAGTAAGTCGGACATTTGTTTCTGCTCTCAAGGTTAAATAACACACTGTGTTGAAGCTTCTAAAACAAGGTTATATGTGTATACAAAACGTGGTTATGTTTTCACTGTGTAGACAGCATATGTGGGTGTTAAAGCTAAAGGTTTCATTGGAAATTATTAAACAAGTGGTGATATTCTGCAGGTATTTAAAAAATGTGAGCATAAATCAAAGGATTAACATGCACTGATACTCGTGTGTGTTGCAGCTGCTGGATGGCGTGGGAGCCCAGCCTGGGAGCCTTCTTCGGCCCCGTGGCCTTCATCGTCCTGGTGACATGCGTCTACTTCCTCTGCACCTTCATCCAGCTACGGCGACACCCCGAAAAGAAGTACGAGCTCAAGCAGCTGACGGAGGAGCAGCAGAGGCTGGCTGCCATCGATGTGCCGACTCACTGCCACCAGCAGGGCGCCGAGCCCGGAGCTATGGCAGCCCCAACCGGTGGTGGCCACTGTCCTGCTGGCTGCCCAGGCGTTCCCATCAACCCTGCACTGCTGGCGAATGAGCACTCCTTCAAGGCTCAGCTACGAACGGCGGCCTTTACTCTTTTCCTGTTTCTGGCCACGTGGACTTTCGGGGCGCTGGCCGTGTCACAGGGCCACTTCCTGGATATGATCTTCAGCTGCCTTTATGGTGCCTTCTCCGTCACTCTTGGCCTCTTCATCCTCATCCATCACTGTGCCAAGCGTGATGATGTCTGGCATTGCTGGTGTTCCTGTTGTCCCGGACGACAAGCCAACGCCTGCTCTGGCGCCCATGGGCCCGCTCAGGCGCGGCCCAAGGTCAATGTGAATGGAGACACCCCCGGGCACGGCCATGGTCACAGCCACTGCCACCATGACTCGCCATGTCCGGGTAAAGCGCTGATGAGCTGCAGTCATGGCAGTATAGGTCACTGTAAACACGCCACTCTTCCGTCCTCGCAAAATCACGTAACGTGTCTGGCGCCGGTGACGCCGTGCTGCGCCGCACTGCATAGCCAGCAGCTGATGGAAGAGGAGCCCGCGGCCACACACGTGCTGCTACATGCCGACCCAGAGGGTTATCGGCCAGGGATCCAGTTGCACCCCTGCTTAAAGAGCAGCAGCAGGACTAAAGGCCGTCACTTTAGCCGCCGGGCTGGGGCCAGCACCTGTGGGGCGGCGAGTGAGAGGGAGTACGCCTATCACATCCCTTCCAGCGTGGACGGAGGCAGCGTGCACAGCTCACACACTGACAGCCCGCACAGCACACATGAGCGTCACGCCCACGTCTGTCCACATCTGGCCCACGAAGGCCACCACGATGGGCATCACACATGCCACGCCGCTGCCGCCACCACGCACGAGGCCCTGGCATGCCATAATCCCTGCCACAGGCACATCTGCTGTGCCAAGGCAGACCTTTTCCCTTCCTTGTGCCCGGCAGAGGCCGGCGACACGGGCATCTTCCTGTGCGGCTGCGGCAAAGTGGCCGAGCAGGACCCGATGGCGACACATCACCATCTGGAGATGCACGCCCCGCGCAGACAATCCTACCCCCAGAACCCACCCAATCAGAATGGGATTCTAAAGGGGGGCCTGCACGAAGGACTCCTGTTCACATCGGACAGCACAGGGAATATACGCACTGGACCCTGGAAGAATGAAACTACTGTGTAGTGTGGAAAACACGGGAGATAGGCAGCACGCCTCGTCCCGCCAAAAATAAACCCTCGCCTCCCTTTCTAGAATTTAAAAAAAAAAAAAGGAATTGAACATTTTAAACATCACAATCAGCGTGGGATATTTTTATTTTGATGTCCTCATGTTTCTATGTGTGCTGTTTTACTGTACAGAAATCTGATACCATGTAAATGCTCCTTGAAGAGCGAACATACACAAAAACAGAACCCAGAAGAATTTATGAAACGTGTCGCATCGCGCCATCAGATGTAATTGAAGGTATTTCCACTGTTCCATATTACTACAGATCTCTCTCTATATATATATACAAGAAAATGAATGGTTGTATGTATGAATATGTGTGTGTTAGTGCTCAAAGGCAACACGCTGCAAGATTTTTTTACACTTTGAATCCATCCAATGATGACAGTGAACCTCCAGTACTTTAACGAACTCTTGGCATCCATGTTTTAGACGACTAAACCAGCAATTTTAGACTTCATGGGTATTTTTGCCATTCAGTCAAGCAACTGTGAACATCCACTAGAGATTTTCTAAATAATATACAAGGATACTGTCGCTTGCCAGAGGTGTGTGTGGATGCCAGTTGAGTGGTGAAAATTCAAAGCAACAGAAAAAAAGAGACGTGAAATTAAGCATCCTCTTCCAGGTTGGTATTGATCGTGCTGTCTGTATGATGTCTTCACTGTTGTGTTCCCTTTTTTTGCTGGAGAGAAGTAAATAACGGCAGCATCAACAGCAAACAGCGTGGCCGTTGTGAATAGAGAGTTGGTGTCATTGACTCATTGGATCCAGTGCAATTTTTTATTAACACTGTGCCACAGAGAGCCAGGTCCTCACAGCCAGTTCATTTCCAGACTAGTGTGCAGGTTTTTTCATTTGTTTCTCAGCTTGCACATGCTATATCAGGCATTAAAAAATGAGCAGATGGTTCTCTTGAAAAATAAAACAAACATTTTAGGAGAAAAATGTGAATGTGATTACAAAAAGAAACAACAAGCTGCTTTTGGAAAATTGCCTGTTATAGGTGTAGTGCTGCCGGAGTGCACCAAATACCACCATGTCCACTTTTTTCTCAAATTTCTGTTGAAATTCCAATATAATTTTTTAAAGATCCAGTGATCACTGAAGTGTATCTCAGCAGGAGAGCCATTAAAATCAAGGGACTTATTGATTTGGTAAGTAAAATATTGTATCTTTAAACTGCTTTAGTAGTTTAAAAAGTCATTTCAAGATAAATTTTGGTGTGGTAATACTCCCAAACAGGGTTATAGGCTTTTTAGTTTTTAAAAATCCTGTAACGTTATCCCCAACGTTATCCTTCTCGGCTCAGCTGCCTGCTCTACCAGTAGACACTGCCCTCTGTTGGTGCATGCTGTGCACTACATTGCCACAAAACAGCATCAGTTTATATGAATGAGAAGCATCTGTATTTTATTCATTTGATGATGATAATTTAGGCCCACTTCCAAAACAAAATGTATCTGAAATATGTGAAGGTGCACAAGTAGCTACAATTTGGACAGGCAACAGCAATGAAAAACAGTGTTAGTGTTAGGGGTCCTGAACTTGGTCTTTGAAGAGATTATGCTAGATGTAAATAGTTGTAAACAGCAGTAAATGGAGTTTGCTTTGAAGAGCATCTCCAGTGAAACTACGGCTAAATACTACCATCTACTGAGATAAAAGAGTATAACAGGACTAAAAAAAAATGTAAAATTCTCAACATGATGAAAATATTCAGAAAATTCGTCCAACGTTTGACTTTATAGAGACTTATGTTACCTTACCATCGCTGTTACATAACCTTTGAAATATACCACAGCTAAATTGTGCGTGAGCATGTCATTGGTGTGCTCCGGTACTTAAACAAATAGCACTACACCCTTGCTGCCTGTGACCAACGTTCTTTTATTTTCCCTCTTAATAGAATTTAATAAAACATTTAACCAACCTCACCCACTATTAGCTAAAGCCTCAAAGTGACACATGGCAGCAATTAGTGCAAATCTAGTCACTGTATTCTTTATTTATTTTTCACTCGTCTCATAAAAGCCCCAAAGCATGCACGCCTTGTTGTATCTAGCCATGTGCTGTATTTTAACTGTATAAATGAATGCCCATCCATAGACATATTTGCCTTGCAGCTTGCCATGTATCATTTTTGTTACACCCTTGAATTAAGCTTAACTCCCAACAACTACTGTACTATTCCCCACTGGTGATCTCGATTTAACAAGGCTAAGTTTATCTGAGAATCCAGTTTAGAAAGTCAGCTCGTGGCTCAACGGTTCTGCTTTGGTAACTTGTGTCAGGAGAGGTCGAGGTTGAAATATAGATCTTTTATCTATGTTTTTTCTTTATTTTGTTACCATGAAGGTCACATTCTCTTTGAAGAATTGCCACTCAAAAGAGAAGGCTCTGTATTGATCTAGCAGCACTTGTTTGTTTTATGAATGATGATATTGAGTATGATACTCCTGGCAAAACCACTCGCAAATTTCGTCAGAAAAGCCAACCCCCCCACCCCCCGAAAAAAAAGATACACCCAAGCAGGGCATACTATAATCTCACAGCAAAGCCCTCTCTCGCGAAAAAACCACCTCGGCATGCACCGTCTCTTTATCCATCCTGTGCACTCTTGTCTGTGTATATAGAATCAGTTTCTGATGAATTATTTTATATGAGATTTAAGATATTTAAGAATAAAAATAAGTCTATATGTAAAGAAAGTTGTATGGGGAAAAAAAACCTGACCTCTCAATGTTAATGCTCAGTATCTGAGTTTAGAAATGTCATTTTTTTCTTCGTTTTCTAATGCCTTTTCTTTCTGTTGCAAATTGAGTTGAATTCATAAAGTATGCAGACTCGCCGTGTGTTGTGAGTTTTATCCTGTCATATCAGAAATAGAAATGCACTACCCATAATAACATTTGGCCTGCCAGAGTAGAATTTGTCACTTATGTTTATTATAGAAATGTTTGTTCAGACAGAACTGTTTGAATTAAAAAAAAAAAAGTGACAAGACAAAAGAGAGATATTAATGTGATACTCCCTTTATTTGGACATCAGGCTATGACTAGTGGAAGGAGGCCCTAGTAGACATCAGAAGTGATGCATGAACCTCATAGCTTTGCACAGGGCCACGAGTTATTTCCAGGGTCTGAGACAAAATGGGATATTATGGGCTCAACTTATGAGTTATAAAACAGTGGCCCGCAATTGATCACACAGTGTGGGCTCCTTTGAGCTACCTTAGATGCTGGCAGTCAGTGGCCCTTGGCTTTATAGTTATTGGAAAGGGATTTGTAACAGTATCACAACGAAACATTTGAAATCTCCTGCTAAACCCACATTAAAGTGAGAGAACACGGGGCTAGGTTAATTGCTGTACAACATGTGTATTTGCTGGTGGTGGTTTCTTAGAGGCAGCCTGAGCTTTTTCAGTGTCTGTGAGACGATGTGTTCATGGGCCACGGTAGGCCAACTTCTCTGTTGTCATCAGTAGCAGATGTACTGCCCTAAACAAGCTTGCTGACTTAGTTTCAGCTCACCGGACGGCTGCTGGAATTCTTCACCTGTGGTACTGTGACAAAACCTAAAGCCAGTTTTCACTTTTTTCTACATTGACACAGATTCCAATAAATGTATTTTTTCACCATGCAACGGATGAGAGCATCTTTGGCTTGTGTTTGTGTGTCCGCCACGTTTGTGTGTGTGTTTGTGTGTGCATTCAGCTTGTATGACGATGAATGTGAGTGAAAGAAAAAGCCTGTTTTTTTTGTTGTTTTTTTGTCTCAATTCTCACCGTAATGTGTTTATTTCTTCTGACAGCGTGATGGAGATTGAGATGCCTTACAGAGCCACCACAGGGGAGGAATTCAAACGATAGCAGGCTTGACTGCCGCTGTGTGTGTGTGCATGTGTGTGTGTGTGTGTGTGTGTGTGTGCATGCCCAGACCTTGTACACATACATGCACAGGCATCCACCTATGCACACATCGCCCAGGAAATGAGACAGTGTGTCTTTCGTGCATCACAAATCACACCCAGGTTTGACAGGCCATGAAACGCCTGAACACATTTAATATGCAGCTGGATTTTTTTTTCTTTTCCAAGGCCGCGCCGCTTCCCCCCTCCCTCCTTCCCGACCATCAGATTATTCGTCTGACTGAAAGCCATGTGAAATGTCAGAGCCCATCTCTCGTTCTCTGTCTGCTATGAAGACCCAGACTGAACATGAGTACTGCAGGGTGTCCATTAAAGGTGAGTCATTGACGTCTGAAGCTAGTATCTTTTCAAGAAAAAAAAGTGTGCTGCAGTGTCAAATGAGCTGCAGTGGTGATTATATAGATAATGAGGATAAGGCTACGATGGCTTTAATTACCGGGGGTGTCTTTGAACCAGTGAGTGTGTTTTGCCACAGAGATGCTGTCGTTGTAAAACACAGAGAGTCAGTAAAGCAAAAGGATGCTTCTTCACCATGTGGTTGTAAGACAGCAGGCCGCGGTAGGTTGGACCGCGGTGATTGGCGAAGGGAGAAATTGGCCCAGGATGGCATCTGTTTCATTAAAAATTCATCTGCTTTTAGTAACACAGATGTGTGTTTATGATACAATTAACTGTGTTTTAATTTCGTGTTGTAATAAATAGGTGTGTAAATACAGAGCATGTGCAGAGTGAGAGGGAGACCAGGGCCGTAGCCAGTAGAGTCAACACTGGGGGCTCCAAATCTGTTTTGGGCACCCCCACCCAAAAAATAATCAGAACTCCTATTAGCCTATACTCTATGTAATTTATCATACGCAAGTAAAGCTTTACAGTATACTATACCAATATGCAACAAATAAAAACCACTACATACACATGAAACGTACTACAAACAATTGGCACTAGACCAGTTTTCCCCTTTTTAATACATTCAAAAGTAATGAATTAGAGCGATAGAACAATGGCTAACATTGACTGTACCAAAGCAGTCAAGCAACAGCTTTTCTCAGGGTATGGCAACATCACTTGTAAAAACCACACACAGAACAGCAGTGCACTGCAATAGAAGAACCAGCATTAATAGTGCAGGGAATTTGTCTTTTTTTATGATTATGATTACATTTGAAAATGATTATTTTGGACAGTAGTGTGTACTTGTCTGTCATAGCATAGAAGATTTTGTAGGATTCCACATTAAGTGCAGCCATTCAAGATCACTGTGACTGGCAACCATCCCATTTTTTAGAAAGCAATACTTCAGGAGAGCATTGAGGGAATTTTTTCAAATTTGCCACAAACATCCATTTGAACTCAAGGGTGACCCTAATAAATTTTTGGCATTCAAAGGTCAAGATTACTACAAATTTTGCAGTCTTGTTTACATGAAAGCAATATCTCGAGCTCACTGAGGAAAACTCTTCGAATTTTGCACAAACGTCCACTTGGACTAAAAGACAAACTTAGATTTTAGTGGTCCAAGGTCAAGATCACTGTGAGTTTTGTCTGTCCCATTCTTCGTGAAAGGGATATCTAAAGAACGCAGTGAAGGACTTTCTTCAAATTTGGCACAAACATCCTGTTGGACTTAAGGGTGAACTAATTAGATCGTGGTGGTCAAAGGTCAAATGTTAAGATAACTGTGACCTCACAAATCATTTTGTCATTTTCGGGGGTTGTAACTCCAAAATTCATACATACATTGTGACTAAATTTCACACTAATGCCTCATGGGTTAAAATAATAAACAGACGGCATTTTATATCCAAAAGATCAAAGGTAGACTTCACTGTGACATCATGTTCTGCCAAAAAAGACATCTGTTTATGATTCAAAGTCAAATCTCAGGAACAGAAGGGAGACATTTGCTCATACACTCATTTGGCATTAATAATATTTGGTAACCACCTTGACGCTATGTTGATTGTATAGATCTTCTGTTCTGCTGGGTTTGAAATGCGTGTGAGGCATCTATGAATATGTAGCTTCTTTGCAGCAACATCCATATTTGTTGCATTGTCTACTGTCATAGCTACATCCAAACAAACATGGATGAAAACTGCAAGTTGACTGGCATGTGACTGTGAGGCAGTATTTATTGTCTCTATATGTATTTTTTATCAATATATTGCGGTATATTGGGAGGGAAGTGCCCCCCTCAAATATATATTCTAATTACTGTCTTGGGGGAGACAAAGTGAGAATCTGCCCCACAAAAAATAATTAAATAAAAACATGTGTGCTCCTGAGAAGACAATAAGTGGCATGCATTTTTTTCCTGTTGGCATGCATGAGTAATCAGATCTGGAATAACAAGCAGGGATTCATACATGCAGCCGGATCTGATTTCAATGAGTGTTTCACATAATGATGTAGGAGTCGCACATGTGATGGGGGCATGATTTCAGAGTCTCTTTGTTGGCCCATCTCTTGACACTTGCGAAAAACGCTTTTGTCTTTCATTGACAGAGAGTGAAAGGTGTTTGTTCGAGTGTGTAGATCTATCGGGCACGCAAATGGATTATGTTTTTCTTTAATGTAGACACATGTATGCTTTGTCTTACGTAATCACAAATCATCTCCAATTTCTTATTGGCCGTGTTATCCTGTCTCTGCATGCCCTCGGCTCCATCTCTCTCTATGTTCCTTTCTGCATTCGACATGTTTAGTCGCTCTCTCCCCACCCTAATAACGAAGCCTGCTCCTCCGGCTCCAGCCTTGGCAGACAAGACTTGTGATAGAAGGCTGTGATCGTCATGCTAATGCCGTCCTTGACTTAAATAACATGCCAGACTCACAGGGCGGGAGAACGAGGCAGAGCCGCAGAGTGAATGGAGAGAGACAGAGAAAGGGGGGGATTTGAAGGGATAGTTTGAGGCTTACAGGAAGAGAGGAACAGAAGGAGTGAGGTGGCGAGATCAAAGAGGAAGAGAAGACAGAAAGAGGTGGGCAAAACTTCTTATTAGATATCATCACTTGGGTTCTTGGAAGCTACATTTCTAATGGGGGGGCTGTGTGTGTGTGTGTGTTCATGAAATCTTCCCTTGTGTTGGGATGTGTGTGTGACTCAGTGTGTGTCCAATGCTACAAACTTACAAGTGCTGTACATAAGACACAAATTTTACACATGAATAATAACTTAGTCATCTTTGGGAGCACTGCTTATTCTGTGAACACTGTTGTATAACATTTTCTGTGGCTCTAAAGGAGCTTTGACAAGTCTGAGAAAATAACCCTAATGATGTCATCAGGGTTATCTCAGGTTGGACTTTGAGGCTCAAAGTCCCCCTCCAGACACATTTTAAAGTATGTAATAACACATGCTAATTCTGAATAGGGCCACAGTAGAATTTGCTTCCTTTTTTTTTCTCATGAGGTTGACCTGAGAAAGCAGGTAGCATCAAGATGGCGAACCTTGGCATTTGAGGTAAAATTCAAGCGATACAGCCATGCATTTTTGAGCCTCAGTCAGACTCAAATCAGGAGTCTTGCTGTGCACCAAAATCAGCAACTAGCAGACCATAGAATGGCAAGTACAGTTAGTTTATTTTATCTGCCTATGTTATTTGTTATAGTTCATTAGCTATGATGCAAACTGGCAGTGGCTGACTCAGCGGTAGTTGTTGTGAAACATACAGTACTAAATATGCAATGATGGGCTGTAGGGTAGATAATGAAAGAAAGCGGTCTGGTTTACTTTTTTAAAAAAAAACCTATACATTCTACCATGCCTGCCGTCAAAACTTTCACCCTGTTAATGCTAACTGTGACAAGTCTGCTTTGCACTGCACGTATTAAGGCCCTGACACACCAGGTTGATGGTTAGCCATTGGCGAGCCCTAGTTTTTGAGGTGCGTCTCAAAGCGTTGGCACTTGTCGGTCAATATCAGTGTTTTTTTTGCAGATTCAGCACATTTAATATATATATTATCGGTCTCACGATTCACCATGCTGAATCAGCGACAGAGCCAGTCGAGAGGAATCACTCCGATTGGCTGTTCAGCTTAATTAAATCTGTGTTTGGCCATTAGCTGTCTTTGTGGTGTGTTGAAGTGCAATTTTTTGGCTAAGACACGGGCAACGCTAGTCCTTTGATGTTGGTTTGGGGTATCTGGGCCTTTATAAAAGATGGCTTTGGTATAAGTGATGTGCCTAATGAAGCTTGTCCAGCTTACCTTCTCATTCATAGATTTTTGGGAATTGCACAGACACCACAGCCTCCTGCAGAGGAATGTGAAAACACCTCTCCAGTGACAAACTTGTCACAGATGAAAGTCAGTATAGTCAAGGTCAGACATTTTAGGGGACATAAACAAAAGAAAAACACATTTTTGAGTGGAGGCAGACTTTAAATATTTAATGAAAAGCCCAGGGACTTGGAGTGTAAAAGATATGGGAATTTACATGGCAGGAAGAATCTAATGAAAAACACTTTTGCATATAGGTCAATGTAGGATTTTGACCTTTTTTAAATCTTTAACTTTGCAGCATCACTAACTCTGGAACAGTTTTAGATACTCCTTTCCATTTTATGCTACTTTATACTTCTACCTCTCTGCACTTTTTACACAGCTATCTGACAGCTGACGGATACTTTGTAAATTAGGATTTGACATCTAAAATATACTGTTTGATTTGTCTAAAAGAAAAAAAGAATTATGAAACTACCCAAACCTGTATTATTTAGAATAGTCAAACTTTAACTACATTAAAATGCTGCGTATACTTGAATGCAACAATCCAGTGTGCAATTAATATCATAACATGACACTGATCATATAATGAATGTTTTTACTTGGATATTTAAGTCTATTTTAATATATTTTTAACACTTTCATCTGTAATAGAGAATTTTGACACAGGCCCTTTTCACAGTATTCTGACATGTCACAGTAGGTAAAACACAGGTGTAAAAAATGTCATTGATACATTTAACGGCTGAATTCCATTTAGCCATTTCAGTTTCAAGATTGTGGTATTGTAAATGCTGGCATATATTATTAGTAAAACCAGTTGTGGTGAACATGTTCACCAACAATTGACCATTTGCACATCAAGTCAACATGTAACAACATTAGCATTCATTTGACGTTGTGATTCTGGAAACCTGGTGAATATAAGTCAAATGATTACACTCCTTTTAGTTTAGTTTTGGTCTCTACCGACTGTTGAAAAAGATGTTTGGCTCTTTAATTTGCCACATGCTTCACTATCTTAGCTTGCTGCACAATGCCACCTGTAATATAAGAACTAGTAGCTCAGCTATATATCCAAAGACCTGAACACTTCCACCCCTCCACTGTACGGTAGCGTTAGCAGTGATGCAGTCATAGTGACACAGTTATTGATAATGACGTCCACGCCTACAAAGCATGCTGCTCTGTCATCCTACATATTCACAGACACAGCCTGCTCTTCCTCACTCAGACGTGTGTACTGTAGCTACTTGTTTGCCTGGCGGGCAAAGGATAGGATGTATGCTAATGCAGTGCACAGGGGCTACAGACATGGGAAAACAAAAAAACAGCTCTATTGGTTTCATTGCTTGTCATAGCTATGTTTCGCCTCAGTATGTGTCTCCCTCTGCAGAGGTTGCCTTCCAGCCAATTCCTATCTCTCAGCTTCCCTCAAGAAGACCTCTGAAGACTTACATTGCCTGTCAAAGCACATGAAAGTAATGAACAAAAACCCCAACCTATTTTACCAAGCTCAACCCCATTCTGCTATTTCACAGTGGCTTACTGTCAACACAGCCGCACCTGATTTTCAGTTTATGATGTGACAATCCGAGGAAGCTTCTCATTCTGGGGGGGAAAAAAAAAAAGACTTTGACGTCTTGGTGAGTGACACGTCTGCATATTTCCTTTAACTTGTTGTCTTGTCACAGCCATTGGCCCCTGCTGCGCCGCTGAATTTCTAAATGCATCAGATCCTTTGTGAGTATTGTGATGCGTGCCAAAGACTAACTCAGGTGAGTGTGAATATTACTGCGCTCTCTAACTCAAAGCTGTGTGTTAGGTTCAGAGGGAACCGGTAGCTGCCAATCTGTGTTGCTCCATGTGTTTGACGGTCGCCCCCCCCCCAGATCCTCTTTTGTTATTTATAGCTTCCTCGAATGGTGATGCAATGTGGCACAACTGGAAAGGAGCAAGGAATCGTGTGATGGTTTTAATGCAACAATCCAGTGGATTATGGTGGCCTAAGAGGCTGCTGCTGCAGTCTGTAACATCAAGGCGTGAACATGACAGCCAAGCATGCAGGGATGAAGCTGGCCAGCTCCCTCCTTCCCCTCCTCCCTCCACTTCTTCCTTGCTCCTTCAGAAGAGAGAGAACAGGACAGCTGGGGACGGCATGGCGGGCAAAGGACCAGGGAGCAGGAAGGAGAGTTGAGAGGATGGAGAGGGAAGAGTGAAGCCAGGAGATTACGCTACACTAGCCGTTTGTTAAGGCTGTGTTAAATCCTGCATGCAGCTACCAGTAACCAGTGTCTATCTCCTCTATATCCAGAAGATGAAGGTTTATCCACCAAACAGAAGTTTGCAAATTGAAATAGTTATCCCTACTCATAAAAACCATTGCTGCAGTGATTATCAGATAGCTTGTTAAAAAAAAGGAAAAAGCTGCAAACAACTCTGCACAAGGGTGCCAAGTGAAATCAAATGTGACACACCAGTGTGCTAAAATGTGTTGGTTATATACATTTTTTTCTCTAAATTTTGGTGTTTTGCTGACTTTACTTTCTAGAAGAAAAAAATCCAAGTATTTGGTATTGGCTTCCAATTTTTAATCCAATTTTTAAGCTTAGTAAGTTCAAATAAGACTGCTTTTGGACAAAATTCTGTTTTGTCCAAAAGCAGTCTTATTTGAAAAAAAGTTTTTGTGACGGCGAGTTCCCAAAAAATAGTGAAAGGTTATCAAACAAAACAAAAATGTAGCTGATTAAATAAAATTGTTAAATAATTAAGATATGTTGTTAAAACAAATATAAATCTTTTTTTCTAACCTTTAAATCAGTAAAAAAAAAAAGATTTTTTTCTTTAACTTTAACCAGTTGATGAAGTAAAAAAAGTATTAATTTCTTATGTTTATTATTTACGAGCTCATTTAAGTTTTCATCTTCATATTTTTTTTATTATTATTATTTTTTGCTCATCAAAACACACATTTAATATTTTGCCATTCCCCCACATTTTTACCAAGCACATTTCCAATTTTCTTCAACACGACCAATAACCCTATACGATATTGACATGGGCGGGTCTGTGTATGAACCGATGACATATATTTCACATTCAACATATATTTCATAACAGGTAAAAGAGGGACAAATAGGACAAAATTTGCAGAAAAACTCCCACACGCTAACTTACTAATCATAAATTAAAAAGTTATTGCAACCTTTCAGCGACGTTTCATCCATTAAAACTTACTTACTGACTCACTTGTTTATTCATTTATTCATGTATTTTCGCTAGTTAGACACTGCGTCCATGTGTGTCCAGGGCAAAAGGTTGGTCAAGGAAAGGGTTAGGCAGCCTGTGGCTCCAGTGAAAGGTAAATATGAAAACACCAAACAGAAATCCCTCTACAGAGTAGCCACCTTGTGGTTCAACAAGTTAAAAAATGCACATATAGACCTAATAGTAATGTTGACTGTCTAATTTGAACTTAATAGGCTGTGCTACCTTCATTGTAGGGTTTTCACCCTTTTTTTTGGCCAGAAGTGGCTCTTTTGATCATTAAGGTTGCTGACCTCTTGTCTAGGGGATGAACATGTAGCATTAGCAGTGATGCCACCCACCTGCAGCTAGCGTTCATCATTTCATCACACCAGATGATGCAGGGAATGTTAATTACAGCCAGGGTAAAAGCTTTTACTGCCTTTTGTCAGGTCCAGAACTCTTAAAAAAGCATTAGGACCTTAATTTAGGGAAATTACATTAGCAGACAGTAAAGTGGCACTGCACAGTGTGCTGAAGGGGTTAAAGGCCATGAACTCCAATGGCTCCAGTTTGCGTCCTTTGTTGCATGCCACTCCCCATCTCTCTCTCCTCTCATTACCTCTGTTTATGTCTAATAAAATGAATAACAACAAGGAAAAAAAATAAGGGTTATAGTCTTAATTTTCAGTGAGTGAGCTTCAGCATTTCTAAAATCCTGGCTGTGACAGTGGGTCCAATCTTTCATTTTAGACTCGATATCCCCTCATTTAGGATTCATAGTACTGACTGTATGCTCCAGAAAGTCAATCTGTCATCAGATTCATTTGTTTTCATGAGCTTGGGGAATCTCAGATTGCAAATGTGCCCTGGACTCTCAAAGGCTTTAAGCATGTGGTTAAATGTGCAAATGTGAGAAGCCTTCAGAGAGCTCCTCAGGGTTTTCCTTTCAGTGTGCCACAAATCGAGCTCTCACTTAAAGAGATGCTGTGAGTTGGGAAGAGATACTGACATTTACTCACAGAAAAGAAACCAGGCAGTGACATTAATGCATGATGTAACGTAGCTGGTAGTGGCTTCAACTGTCAACAGGGCAAACGCAGTGAAACATCCGATTGCCACTCCTGTCTTTAGTTTCAGAGTTGTGCTATTTTCTGCTCTTTATACAGGAATACCATCTAGTGGTTAAAACTGGTAACTGGAGGGACACAAGTGGGTGTAACTGCCTTTATTTACAGCAGCTGTGAGTTGCAGACAGAGGTCAACAGGCAGGTTAATGCATGAGCTGTGGCTGCAGAGGGATTATTCTACAAAGGGAAACTCATCATAAACCAGAGGAGAGACTATTTCTGCTGCCTCTATTGACAGACAAAAAAAAAAAAAAAATCAAAGATTATGCAAATGATTGTGGTCAAAACATTAGTCAGTTTGAGATTTTCACATGTATGGAAGTGTAAGCTTGATCTTGTCATCACAAAATACTGTCTTGGCTAGACACACTGGAGCATTGTCTCTCTAAATCGCATCCCACAATAGATTTTTTATTAAGTGAAAGATTAGCCAGCTGAAGTAATTAAGTGTTCAGATGGAGGTGAAAAATGAGGGGCCTTTGCTGAACTCACCCCCCACCCCCACCCCCCCCCACCCAAATGTAAATGTATGCAGGGATACACTCCAACTCCTTCCTCTCTGTCTTCCTGTGAAGCATTATCATATGGCAAGTCCATGGACTGAGTTCATAAATGTTTGTGCTACTGTAACATATCAAGTCTTGCTGCAGCTATTTAGAGATTATGCCAGTAATATTTTGTCTGCGAGGCCTGATGAATATGCATTTTTTCCCCTCACTGACTTTTATGCCTGAGTACTTCCTCACTCTCACACAAGCACACACACACACACAGGCTTGCACAAACACACATTTGAGCACAACACCAATCCACATGCATACAATACCGTTTATATGCAATAATGCAATGCAATAATGCACTTTGCTAGCAATGCATTTTTCATTAAATTTATTGATTTAATACCATTGTGCTTAATATAGCCAGTAATTTAATCTCTTTAAATAATTTGTATGCTTGTGTAAGATTTTTTTGTCAATGATGAAAATCTGGTAATTATTATTGAAATATTTAATATGCTTAAACGAACCTTTGTCTCACATCCTCAAGATTATAAAAGCAGTAGGAGAAAATAAATGCAAAAAACAATGGAAATAATACAAAAATGATGAAGTAAACACATTTCTATATTAAAAAAAGATAAAGGAAGTACAAACTAGAATGGAATATAATAAACTACAGTACTCATTCCTTAACCCTTTGATACCTCGAGCAATATCACTTTTCTTGTGCTGATTAGACATATATTACAAGTATTTAAACCTTTGGTCCCTGAGCAAATTGGTGCGATTTCTTAAAAAAAAAAAAAAAAAAAAAAAAAAAACCGTGAAAAAAGCAGTTAGCAACTTGCTAAGAAATGTAAAATGCAAGATTAGGATTTCTTCAAGTCTTGTTTGCCGTATTTGTTTGTAAAACTTCTTCTCATCTTTTTTTTACTTTTTTTACTTTTAAAAGTACTTTTAAATTTTCAGCCTTAATTATAACCTATTTCAAAATAATAAGTTAGTAGTTAAAAATAAAGAATCAGTATCTCAAATTAATGGCATAATATTTCAAAATCATGAGATTTTTTTTTTTTTAATAATGACGTAGTATCTCAAAACAGTGATTTAGCAATGACAGAACATTAGCTAGTGCACTCGACTTTGTGATGGTGTGCCTATGTCAAAATACTATAGAGGCAGAGGTAGTTTCTTATTATGTTGGGATACTAAGTCATTATTTTAAAATACTAAGTCATAATTTTGCAATAGTGGGTCATTATTTTTTAAACTAAGTCAGTATTTTGAGAATGTTTCCCATTATAACGACTTAAAGAATATCTTTTTTTTAATCATTTTGGCATAAATGGGCTTCCATACCACCCCTCCTGTAAGCAGGAAGTAAAATGTTGCCATCCACAGTAGATTCTCTTCAACTTGAGTCCTGTTTTCTTTAGCCTATATTTGTTTACATTTCCAAATAGGCACCAATGAAAGTATGCCAAATGAACTATTAACAGTTCCTATTTGTTATGAATGGATTTACAGTAACAACTGCTTCTGGAGATACTGAAGAAAACTTAATGTGAAGATTCTCAGGTAAGTTCTGGAGTTTTCTGTGATTTCTAAATGGCTTTATTGACTTTTGGTTGCAATGGAAATGCCAGAAAATGATATCATTGAAAAGTCACACTGAATCTAAAAATAGGTCGTTTCTGTGTGTTCAGATTTGACTGGTGACTCAGAGCAGTGCTGTTTTGATGCAAACTGCAGGGCCAAATCAGTGAGCCACACTACAGAACACAGAGAGAGTCTCTTTCACCTCGAGCATTATATCTGGCTGAAGGGACTGATTTGTTTTTACTGACTAATTTGTGTAAGTGCCAATCATTTAGCTGCCACCACAAAATATGTAAATAAACATACTAAGCTATGTTTGAACTCAAAACATAAATAAATAAATAAGTTATGAAAATGACAGCCTGGGCATGAAAAGTGATTGGAAAAAGATTGCAAAAGGATGTTTTGAAGGGTTTTTTATTCTATGTTAAGAATAGTTTGAGCTGTTTTTGTTAAAGTCTGTGTTACTTGAGTATCTCTAAAGACTGGAGCTATACTTGGCAAAAACATTCAACACATTCAGAGGTTAAAACTTTAAATGAGTCATTGTGATCTGGATCACTGAACTAAAATGTGTTTTCCAAACTGTGGACAGATTGTGCTGCCCTCAGCTCCACCTCTGGTGACACACACAGACTTAAAGCTTCTCCTCTGCAGGTCTCAGTCCTGTTTATGGGAATAGCTTTCAACATCATGTTGTAACTACAGCAATCAAGACAGTTTCCATTTATTTTCTTTTGCCAGTGTTTGATTATGTAATTCCCCAGATATTACTGTAGGTCTACCCACTGAAAGCTTGTCACGCTAAATGAAATTGGAGGAGTTACAAGGCGAGCAGAGTTGCCTTGTAGCAAGTGTTTAACTGTGTGTGTCTATGTGTTTGCTGTTCAGGGGGTTTATGTTGTTCCCCTTCTGGCCAAAGGGGCCAAATAGGTTGTTTTCCCCTCCCTGCTTCTAAACAAAGTCCTGGGGAAACAGGTGTCACCATTGCTGTTGTCAGATACATTTCCCTTTGTGCTTGTCTAAACCCTGAACACACAGTATTTTCAAGCAGATGAGTTGAGAGTTAAGGTGACAGTAAAGGTGAGAGCAGGACACACCTCTGGGAGTGCTGAGGGAACTTGCAGTAAAGCTGCTACTTCAAGACACTACTCACAACATCAAATCCTGCCAGGACAACTATGATGTACAACGTGCTGCAAATGTTGATGTCTAAAGCTCTACAGGGAGGGAATGGAGGTGCAATAAAAAAAGGGAGAGAGAGAGGATGACTGGTGCCCATGAATGTGGATTAGTATATGGAATCACTGTATTTTTCATTGCAGGAATGAAGCACTTATAATGCACTTTATCCTCAGAGTGTTTTTTACTGCTAAGTTTTTCTGCTATTGACCCTCTGGTTTTTATTTTAATTTTCAGGTTTTAGTTCTTTGGTTTTTTTCTAGGCTTGCATTTTTTAAAAAATCTGTTTGTTGTTTATAGCTGTTCTTTTTAACTTGCTTTTATTGTCTTGTTGTGGTATTCGTTTTACTGTGAGCTGCTTGGCCCTTCAGTTTTCTTCGGGATTAATAAAGTTAATCTAATTTATTCTAATCTAATTTCTACAATGGGCTGTTTTTCACAATTGAACTTTACCACCATCTAATAGATTTCAAGATTTATGGCATTTATTCCACCAACATTCCCGATCTCACAGTGTTAACGGAAGCAAAAAATAATTTGTGTATCCGTCACTTGAATCACATCTACTCCAAAATGTCATGAGATCTGCATTGGCCATTCTACACCCCTCTACCAAATTTCGTGAAAATCGGGCCAGTAGTTTTTTCTGTACTCCTGCTGACCAACAGACAAACAAGCTGAACATAACTGAAAATGCAACCTCCTTTGGCAGATGTATATATATAAAAATAAATCCACTTCTACCAGCTGCAACACTGGTGACACTAAGGCTACACTTTAATGCATTATTATTTATAGTTCAGCAATTTATTCTTATTCTGAGATTCACCATTCTGCATACTGAGTGCTTATAATAATAGTTCTTTAGAATTTTGAATGCAGGACTTTTACTTGTAACAGAGTATTTTTGCATGGTATTGCTACTTTGACATGAGTAAAAGATCAGAGTACTTCTTCTTCCATCTCTGTTTTTTTTTCACCAGTGCAGTATCTGACCAAATGTCCCACTTCTGTTATGAGTTATGACGTTGAGTTGTGGCCAGGCAAGTGTTTTTGCAAAACATTATGTCATAGTGAAGCTGATCTTTGGCCCTTTGGATATAAAATGTCATCACTTCATCATTATATATAGTATTAGACATTTGTGTGAAATTCTGTCTTACCAAATTTGAGGAAACTCCCTCAAGGTGTCTTGAAATATTGCATTCATGAGAATGAGACAGATACAAGGTCACACTAACCTTTGACCTTTAACCACCAAAATCTAATCAGTTCATCTTTGAGTCCAAGTAAATGTTTGTGCCGAATTTGAAAAAAAAATCCCCCAAGGTGTTCTTGAGATACTGCGTTTCAGAGACAGACAGACGGACGACCAGGAATCATAATGCTTCTAGCCACAGCTGTAGAAAATAAAAGGCATAAAAATATGAAATGCACATTAAAGCGTGGATGGAAAAGCACTTTGTGTGAAACAAGATTCCAAAAGTATCTGCATGGTTAGATACCACAGTGAGATTTTTGTTTTTTGTAAACTGGGTGAACTGACCTCTAAAATGCTCAGTTCTAGAGTGCATCAGCAAACAAATATGCTCCAAACCGCACTCATTTCCCCCAGCTTGCAGCAGATCCAGCTCCTTAACACTCTATAATTTTGCTTTTGCTGTTATAAATCCTAAACGTAATGTAAAAGGTTATAGGGGAATCCACATTTGCAAATTCCTAGCACAGAATCAACACAACTAACTGTGGTTTCATCCGGTTCCACACAATGCTCCCGCTCATTTCAACACAACGCTTCAGCGCCTGCATACCTTAACATCCCAAAGCCTTTCTGGCTGCTTTGCTAAGTCAGATATTCTCAGAGGAGCTTCCCCACTGAGACACAACCCCGAGCTCCACTTTTAAAGCACCACGCTGGAACTGTCGGCTCCAGGAACTTTTGACGCCTCGCAGGGTATTTTTCTGGGGCACATCTGCCAGTATTCAGCATTCCCCAAGGACTGACAACTGTCCACACGCTTGACCTTCCAGCTTCGTCATGGTTCTGCTCCGGAACAATACGGTCCAGACTGCATAGGTCAGCCAGCCTGGGATACACACGGAGTCCCAATTATGGGTCGCAGACCTCTTTTCCATTTGTGTGTGTGACTGTTCTTTTCTGTTGTATCGTGTTTTATATGAATATTTATATGGGGAATAACATATCTACTGGGAATCTTTTTCAAAATGTTTATTTGGCTCCTGTATGGAACAGGACATTTAGTTTTCTTCTTCAATAACCCTTTGAAACCTAAATCGACATCAGTTTTCTTGTGTGATGCCTTTCACAAGCATTTAAACATTTGAGACATAAGGAAATTGGTTTAATTTTTTTCAAACACATGGGAAAAACGCAATCAGCAACTTGTTATGAAATGTTCTGTAAATTGCAAAAAGAAAAAGTAAAAGGTGGCAAGAAATTGACCTAAACATTACATTTAAAAAAGAGAAAGATAACTATCAGATGAATGGAAAAAAACTATCAAGACAGTGAATCTTATGCTTTTCATGATTATAATTATAACATTTTATATTTAGAATATAATTATACATTTAAATTTACATTATAGAAATAAATGTGTTTTTATGCAAGCAACCCTTTTCAGGTCATTTTCTGTTTCCTGCTATTTTTTAGTTGTTTTTTGTTTTTTTTTAAATTTTTGCTAATTTGGGGTTATTGTCTTTTCACTTTTTACCAATGTCTTGCTAATTTGTTTTGCCTTCTTTCGATGTTTTTACAAAAAATCAAGCCAAGTGACTCAGGGTTGCTATGAATAATGAAGATACTGTGTGTGATATGTGACATTCATCTGTGTTGGGGAAACATCGGACCAAATGTGAGCCGGCTCTGATCCATGTGTTTTGCATGATTTGGCTGGAGTTTGGAGGTGCAGGCAAGTTCAGAATCAGCTCCAGCTAGTAGCACTTGTGCCAGCTTTGGGCCAGTTTTGGCAGCTGTAATTGGATTATTGTACTTGGATGTAAGTCAAGCATAAGTCGAGTAATCAGACTGCTGTTGGTCCAAGGCATTTTGGCTACCTAGGTAAGGTCTCTGCTGCATCATGTCTTACTTACATCAGCTTTCATATCTCAAAACTCTGACTGAATGAGTTTGTGAAAGTTTGCACCCCAAAGCCTGACTGACAGATGGCAGTTGGAGTAAAAAAAACAGGTTTTCTTGTTTGATATGGCAGGTAAACATGTGCAACAGGTAAGCAGTAAAAAAGAGAAAACCTTGCCAGAGGGGCATATACTAGCAGGCAAATCACTAAGGTTTTGATGTTTCCTGATAGCAGACAGAACTGTCAACTCTTCTTTACACTCTGTTTCCATCTTCAGTCTGACATTGGGTCCACTCTAACCGGCTTCTGTGAGGGAGTGGCTTCGATTTTTCCTAACCAATCACTAGAGACTATATCCAAGTGACTCTAAAAAATTTTTAAGTCCATACTAATGCATAGGTAATATACTGGTTTTACCAGTATAAACTTACAGGCCACCCTTTAGTGTTTATATGTGATGCACAGCTGCAGCACATTGTGACATTTTAGGTAATGTTGTGAAACAGTTGTGGTTAGGCTTAGGCGACAAAACTACTTGGTTGGGTTTCAAAAAATGTAATGAAATAAATGCACAATGACTCTGTGTTAATCACGTATCCTTATGTTAGGACAAAATGACTTCACAAATCGAAAGTCTCCTGAGTGAAAGTCCGGTTTTGTTTGACCAGTCCTCCTACACTTCCTTCCCGCTCTACACAGACTTTCTCGCTCTTAATACTTCGTCAGTTGCTCTCAGTGTCAAGTTTGGCTGCATATAGGTTCATGTTGAAGTTTCTTAAAAGCCTGGTGCATTTCATAAAGATGCTGAAGGAGTCTTTGGCAGACCACTTATGGAGGTATGAATTCAAAGTTCTGTGTTGTGATGTCATGAATTAGGTACGGCGTAAAGTGCAACATTTCTTAAAAGCAGTAATCCCAAAAGATAATTAAAACCATTTGTAATTCAGCCTTTACTTATACTTTAAATGGATCTGCCTGGAGTTATATCCCTGAAAGGAGCAAAAAGATGTGGCTAAATCTGAAAGAACAGAAGCTAAAATTAGATTTGAGAAAAACAGTTGGTCTCTTTCTAACAAATGAGAGTAGACAAAACTGAGTAATCACAATACGATCAGATAAGTTCAGATTCCAGTGTTACGCCAAGTGCTTCCTCACTGTTAATGATTCAGTGGTGAGGAGCTGTGCAGCATTTCCACATTAGGAGATAATCCTTTTGAAGATGAAACACATTCTGAATGCATCTCTCAGCTGGCTACTGTACAGTGCCAACAAGGATCAAATGGGATGCCTTGTTCTCAAATAATAAGTCATTGAGGAGATATGCTGGAATATGTATGATCGCATTAATTGCCTGGCTGCTGAAGTAAAAGTATTTCCGTCTATTATCTCAACATGCCAGAGCACTGAGCAGTCAACAAATCTAATAGTGGTTCCCCTCTGCCTGGCCAGAGCGGCCTCTCTATCACTGCTCAGCAGCCACAGGGCACTGCAGGCGTAATAGCAATCTCATTCCCCGCCACCGTGGGCTCAGCAGGCGCCCAGACAGGCTTTCCATCATCACGAGCACACAGCGCAAGATGATATTCAAAATAGAGTGGGCAATTAAGATGGATCAGAGTGTGTACAAATAGTATTGATCCAGAACAAGTGTGCAAGAGTGTAACTGCACCAGTAATATTGAAGCTCAAGAAAGGGTTGCATGGCTGAGGAGCTCATACTCCTCAAGAGAGTTGACGTGCTTCACACCACGCCAGTAAAATAAATTAAATCGGCAGGATGCTACCAGGCATTGTCAGGGTTGAGGTTCTGTGCTCTCCAGCGATGGATTTGTTTTCCGAGCCTGCAAAGTAGGTCACCATGTATCGAGACTGAGGGCTGTGGTTAAAGTCTGGCATGTAAGAAGTCTGAGAGAGTCTGCAAAGCATAGGAAAATATCAGTGAAGAAGCCTGGGCAAATGTCAGCAGATCAACATTTGGGGAAGCAGGGTTTGGGATTTCTGCCACAACTTCCAGCATTTGGAATACTGACACCCTTGCACCTTCAAATCTGCTCTGACTGTACGTTGACACACACACACACACACACACACACACACACACACACAGCTTGATTCATCTTTTATACCTAGTTTTTTAATAATAATTTGTCAAATTATTATATTAACTTATTTCTGTATTGTAATGATTGACTTAATGATCTATGGATGCTTTGCTGCTTGTTTTTAAGTGTGTTTTTAATGTGTCCTTGAGTGCTCTAAAAGGCACCTATTCATAAAATGTATTATTGTTATTGTTATCATCATTATTATAATTCAAGGAGAAGACCAAATTATTGTCGGACTGTGTTTTGGCTTGTGGCCCACATCAGGATCATCATAAGATGTATCACAAATAATATTTAGATAAAAAAGCAAAACATGTGTAGAAGATTATACACACATAAAGCATAACCACCATCAGCCATCTGGTCAATATTTGGTCTATAAACAGCAGGAGTGCATTTATGATTGATAGCTTGCATAGACGAGGTCCAACATGCTTGAAATCTGTATTGACATCAGTTTTCTTGTGCTGCTTTGAGATGGCTTTCAACCCTTGAAACCTCAGAAAGTTGGTTTGGTTTCTTTCGAAAACACAAGGAAAAAGACAGTGAGCAACTTGACAAAAACTATTTTGAAAACTTTAAGAAAGCAGTAAAAGATGACAAGAAAATGACCTGAAAAGGAATTTCAGTAAGATCAAAAAATTATTAGAATTGTCCAGAAAACTATATGACTATAACCTTTATTGGTTCTGTTTGGTTCAGTCACTTCTTTACCATAATAATTACAAAAAAATGTAAAGTAATTCTACGCTAAATTTAGCCACACTTAACACTATAACACCATTTGTATTATATCTGATACATTACTTTCCGTGACCTCTATGCCGTCCATATTTACAATACTTTACTGAAAAACCTATCTATAACCTTTTTACAACCTACAAACCCGTATACAATCTGATACATGTCACCTGCCCCCTGGTGGACCGTAAGTGCACTGCAGACAGTATAGGTCCTTCAGGTAAAACAACAAACATGGCCTCCCTCTCAGACTTGAGTTTTTGCAAGGAAATCTTTGCTTATATTAAGAACATTAAGATACTGTAAAAGAACATTCGCTGGATTGAAGGAACTCAAAATATTTTGTAGCTTAATATGTAGTAAAATTGTGTGTGGAAAACGTATGTATCAAATATGATCCTGCAGGTATTATTTCATAACAAACCCGAAGGACTGATCTAGACCGTATGTGAGGCTCATTTTTTAAGCTAACGTGGATGTAGTGGCATCATATGAAACTACACAAACTAAGGCATCTATTTGTACCAATCATTTCATGGCAGCTTGTAGTAAAGGGAGATAAGTAACACTCCAAACTTGGGCTAAATTTTGGCACTGAAGAAACTGGCATGACCATTTCACAGGGGTCCCTTGACCTCTGACCTCAATAAATCTGAATGAAATGGGTTCTATAGGTAGCTTACTCATGGGTCTCACCTTTACAGACACTTTATTTAGATTTTGGCATAAACATTAAGGTTTTTTGCATGCAGTATAAATGTGTTATTTTTGTTTATTCTAAATATGGTGAATTTGAATATTTCTGCACACCTTGGTACCTTAACAGTGTTAGAACTGCGTAATTTGGGTATGACTGGAAAGCTGAGAATCTTGCAAACTTGATGAGCTCAGTTTTATTTGTGTGTGGTCATGCAAGCCCCCATAGTTGCCATTTTATTGTAGCAAGACCATTTTTAAAAAAAAAAAAAAACTTGACCTAATTTTACTAAATGACCTATTGTGACCTCTTGGATAATCAATACATGATGAAACTTTACAGCCACAAACTAGAATCATTGGGCATTCGAAGGATGGATGGCTGTCCTAATAATGTTTTCTGTGGTAAAATGAAGCCCATATTAGATTAAAAATGTGGCATTTTTGCCCACCGCAAAGCACTTAAAAGGTGGTTAAAAAAGGTTTGTGCTTTGGAAAAAAATGACAAAAACCAGAGGTGATCCAATCGCAATGTAAAAACTATACATTTGTGTCTTGTATTATTTATTCTGTTTATATTTAGGTAATTACTTTTCACAAATGGCTGACTTATAAAATATGATACAAAATTATTTCCATATAAACATTTTCTTCCAAATATATATTTTTTCACATATTTTAAAAAGGGCCCATAACTCTTCAATTTAAAAAAGAATATGAATTTTCTAGTTATTATTTCATGGTTCGGGATTTACAGGGTTAGCACAGACCTTTAGCAAACAGACACACAGACGGTGTGGTGGAATAATGTAAGTGACAGCACATGCATTAATAGCGTAAAATCCAGTCAAATCCAGATCCCAGGAATAAGAAGAGATAATAAAGTGTTGAATATGAGTCACTCAGGCGGCTCTGTGAGCGGAGGCGTGCAGCCAACTGTAGCAGGCAGGCAGGCGGGCAGCTCAGTGAGCGGCTCTGCCAACACTGGCTCCTCCACTCGGAGGGGAGGATTCACTAAACTGCAGCTCATGATCGCCTTCTCTGTGTCGCCTGTTTGTGTGGAGGTGTAGTAGTCATGACAGCCCCAGACACCGGCCAGCTCCCCCCACCTCCTCCTCCTCCTCCCCCGGCTCGCTGTGGACGCTCCTCTCCGGCGCATTGCTAAGCTTCCCCCGTTTTCTCCGCCGTTGTTTTTGGACCCGAGTGTCCCGCAGTGACCATCGACCGACTGACTGACTGACTGCAGCAAGAAGTGCTCGGTGCACCCAGGGAGCTCAGGCATGCCATCTGTCTCGATTGTTGTCTGGGCAGATATTCGCTTTACTACTTGAGGGAATCAAAGTTGCTGCAATGGAGACTTCTGGGAGTGATGCAGCGGTCACATACTTGGAGAAAACTGAGGACAGAGACGGTTATTATGATCTGGAGCATCTGCCTCCGCTGCTGGAAGATGAGGTAAGACAGGATATAATAAATATGATTTATTTCCTTTTAAAAAAGGTAAATCAGGTTCATATTTAATTGGATTTGCACCTGCAGCTGCATCAAGACTCTGAATTTGTCAATTTATGTCAAAGTTCTGCACCAAATGGCAATGAAACTGATGCTGCATTCTTCTATATATGTATGTGTCACCCAAAGATTGTCACTGTCAGTGGTAATTATTAATTTCTACCCATGACCAGTGACGGAAGATCCTTTACTTAAGTCAAAGTACCAATAATCTAGAAAAAAAGCCATTCATTTGAAATTATACTCAAGGGAAAGTACAAAAGTGTTAGCAGTAAAATGTATTTAAAGGATCAGTAACAGTAATTTGCACTGTTGTAACTATTTTCTATGCAGTTAAGTAGTTTAGGGGTCACAAGATAAATGATGATTATGCTTGTAGGAAAGAAGAAAAAAAACAAAGATTATACATTTGTATTCATTCCTTGGACTTTGGACTTCGTCTTTGCTCTTTTTTTATTAAATATTAAATACAGCTTTGAGGAAACAAAATCAATATAGCATAGTATCGCAATATTTTGCATGGCAATAATATTGTATCCACACGGATGCCAAGTATTGATTTGTTTTTATTGTATAAATCATGAATATTGCAAATACCAGTTAAACTTTCATAGCTTACTAGAATAATAAAACAAATGTCTTTTGTCAGTCCACTAGATGCATTTTGCTACAGTGAAAATGATTAAAGTGAGATGAACAGAATGAAAACTTTATTTTATTAGATTAATAGTTTTTTCTGTGGTGACATAATTTGCATTTGAAAAAAGTGATGTATAATACATTGTATGTATCACAGTATATGTTATCATAATTCTTTGCACATTGCAAAACATTTTAAATTGCAATATTGTGACTTAAATATTACAATAATATCATATTGTTGGGCCTCTGGTGATTCCCACCCTTAATATTAGATAATATTATATTTTAGCCTTGTTACAGCTATTTAAACTTTGGGAGAAGTTGAGAGGGTAAATCACTCTATGGTGAAACTGCTAGCAGCTCATTAACATCTTAAAGGGGAACACCACACCTAAACCAACCAACCACCAAAATCAAGAATTCCAAAATGTTATATCCATGGTCTAGGAAAATTCAGTCCATATTTGAATATGAGCTACTCTCTCTTAGAGCCAGAAACCAGAGAAGTAAGCCTCAAACTTGTGATCTCATAGGGTATAAAGTCTGGAGCTGCTCCACAAAATAATGAAGGGGATTTTGTGGGCATACAGAATGTTTTTTTTCTTTTTTTAAAATAACCAAACGCACTCTGTTTTATTATACACCCACTCAAAACATTCCCCTAGGTGCTCACACAGTCATTTAAAACAGTGGTTTCCAACTGGTCCAGCCATGGGGTCCAGATTTCTTTTTAGTCATTAGTTCACGGTCCACACATAAGATAAATTATCACATTTTTCATTTTATTTCACAAAATGTGAAGGTGGGCTTAGAACACAATGAAATAAAACACAATGTAAGAATAAAGTGCAATTATTTATAAATTTGTGATTAAATAGTGCTGCAACCAAAAAAGTACATATCGCTTCAAGACCAGCGACACTTTAAAGGCCCAGCATGTCAATAGGCCAAATAATACCAAAAAAGAGGGTTATAAAATAGTTGAGGTACTCAGAATGAACTTGCAACCCACTTTTTGACATCGACCCACCTGTTGGGAACCACTGATCTAAAACATCTTCATTCAGTCAGTTTACTCCAATGGAGCACCTCCATACTTTGTTATGAGTTTTAGTACTGTAGTGTTTTGATTTAGGATAGCCATTCATGTTAACTAAATTTTTTGAACTGTCTTGGACCAAAGCATTAATGTGTGTGAAGTTTTGAATATGAACACAGTTTCCCTTTAAATGTGACAAGACACCTCTATTTCGTAATTTTTGTAGCATGTATTTTAAAAGCTCGAACAAACCATGAATAAAATTTTCATCCGAGAAGAACTATAGCTGTCCAATAAATGTTCTGCAGTAAAAGTACAATACTGTGAAAGCTGACACTGTAAAAGTAAACTTTTTTTTTTGTTTTAACTTAAGAAGTTACATTTTTAAACTGACTGAATTGGAGAAGGCAAGTTGAACAAAATAACCTCAACTTTTCTATTCCAATTCAGTCAACTTTAAATTTTACAGCAGCCTGCAGAAGTTGAAAGAAATGGTTGATTTTTACAGTGTACAGTGGCATAAAATGGATATACTCGAGTGAAGTGCGAAAACTTCAAAATTGTACTAGAGTATTATGTACTTTTAAAGTGTTAGGGAACTTCAGTCAAACATTAAAATATTGACTGCTGCCACTTTCTTTCACTGTGCCTCTCTGTCACAGCGCGCTCACCCAGTCTCATCAGAACCTCAGAGCTCAGAGGCAAACTTATGTAGGACAGCATATTTAACTTGAGGGGGGTGAGAGAGACTTCCAGCTTCCCTCTGCACTGATCTCAGGGGAAACTGTCTATTTATGGGGCCGCTACTGCTGCTGCTGCTTGAAGTGGCACTTTCCTGCCCTGTAATTGTGCTCTACCCCACTACATCACATCGATATGCTTTGTTCGCAATCTGCTGCAACTCTCCTGCACCTCCAAGAGTCATAGTGCAAATCGGAAAGACACTTCTCCCTCAGCCGGTCAGAGATAATACAGTCATTTTCAGTTGTTGAAAGACAATCCAGGCTTTAAGACTTTCACAGTTAGAGTAAAAATAAGTTCCCATTGAGATACTCTGGTGTGGCATAAATAATGTCATGGAAGAAAAAAGAGCTGGATATAGTGTTTGACAGTTGTCGCTTTGTGATGCCCCACACTGCCCTCTCCCACCCCTCTGTCTGAGTTATGGCCAGCTTTTGTGTTCACTTGCAAACTGAACAGAAGATCCCGTAATGATGAGACCGCAGCATTATGCCGGATGCCGTGTGGAATATCTGAGATCACTGCGTCTGCCAGGATAAATGGGGCCATTTGGTGATAGTGGATCACAGACGATGTAGTGTGTCAGTGTGGGTGTGCAGAGTCACTCAATGGCATAAAACGCATGTGTGTGTGCGTTTGTGTGCGCAGGATGTCATGTACTTTGTGTACCAAATGCAGGATTTTCTGCTGCTAGTGACACAATTAGGGCACTTTTCAGGTGATGTGATTCAGAGAATTAGATCAAAGATTGCAAAAAGCAATGGATGTAGTCACTGTAGGTGAATTTCTATTGCAGATTTGCACAAAACTTAATTGAATTTTTTTTCAAAATGTCGATAAAACACATTTGCGAGGAGACTGCGTTTCTGTTGAATCATGCTATGCGGCCTCTCCTCTCTAGATAACATTCCAAGAAGCATGGCGATGGATGTTCAAAACATTAGCAGCTTTATTTCTATTGCAGCCACCGCACTAGCCGTCATTGTTTCCAGTAGGTGACATAGACGTGTTATGCGAGCAATAATGCTATCGATGGTGCATTTACTGATAAGGTTAAAATGCTAATTCTAATTTATGTAAGTGAAAAGCGGGCTTAGAGCAATTAAAACAATATGTATGTACTAAAAAACTAAAAATCCAATTAGACATAGACTAACTCTTAGTACAATTACTTTTTTTAAAAACAAAAAGGAAAGACTTTTCTGTTTTTTGTAGAACTGTTCTCGATTAAACGTCTGATATTGGAGCCTGGGAGCACTAGACTGGTTACTGCAGTCATGTGACACCTTGTGCGTTCTGCAGTACATGGCCAGGATAAGGAATATGACAACATACACTGGGAGATGATAGACTACTGTGTATCAGCCTGTAGAGAGTCTGAAACACAGTTTACACAGAGGTAGCTTTAGTATCTCTGTTTACTGTTCAATGCAGTCCACAGTACACCTGACATCATACTGCCTCTTTGTAAACCTAAAAGAAAAGTCGCCCTATAGAGGACAGAATGTTTCAAGAGCAGTGAAAAACTGATTCTTTTTCAAGGACATGTGCAACTTCTATCTTTCTCAGCTACACGGAGAGAGATGCAGTTCTCCAGGAATGCAGTCTTAAACAGCACCGCTGAACATATGCAGCAGTATGATAAGATAAAATCAGATATTCCTTTATTAATCCCACAGCAGGGACATTTGCAATGGTGGGGGCGGGAGGGCGGTCTGTCAGCTGAGTGTATATAGTTCAAAGTAGTTGCTGAGCAAAAAGATTTGAGGTTATCTTTTGTTGTTATTTAAGACGCCCCTAGAGAACAACATGGCCAGTAGCAGGCAATCACTGATGCAGTGTTTTGAATCACTGCTGCTTTATGGTAACTGTTTTTGCATCAATTTGACTTCTCAGCTATTTAAAGGTGTCCTGTGGAGTTTTTGTTTTTAATATCTAGTAGCATGACATAGATACATTTTGGTATTCCAGTGAGCTACAGATGACAGTAATGTGCCACAATAAACAGAAATACACCTCAAATGCAGAAAAGAAGAAGACTGCTTTCTAGTTAACCCGGATTTAAACAATGCTGGATTGAAAAAAAAAAAAAAACTTAAACATGTGCATGCTAATATTTTGCAAGGAAATACATTAAATTTGTTTGTCTGATCACTTTAAATAATCCTGGATGTAAAATCTCCACAGGGCAACTTTAAATAACTGGATTGGCCAAAAACAATCACATTTGGTTGTATTATCTCCCTATCTTTATCTTTGCAAGAAGGCACTCTATATAAACTGCTGTAGGACTGCATCATCACTGTGCTACGTAGCACCCATTTTCACCCAGCATCCACCTGTAGAATCTCCAGGCCCTTAGGTAAAGCTTTATCTTCCTCCAGCGCCCCTCGGTGATGCAGAGAGTGATGAGGTCAGAGCCTTAACGCCAAACTTTAACTTTGCACACTCCATATTTACATTTTAATAAATTGGTTCCACATGAGTCGGCTGACTGGAGAGCAGGGACTGTTTAGACAAATCTTGTGTGGTGGTGCGTTTAGGTGCTCATCGTGTGGAAGGAAAACGTGAATGCTCTGGATTCTGGTCTCTACTGCTGGGCATTAAAATGTATGATGTGCTCTGCAGAGAGTCCCCACCATGTTAAAAGCCCTTTCTGAAGGAGCTGAGTCACTGTAATAAAGTGGGTTGCTCAACTTGACTTGGAAGTTTCTAGTTTCTATGTCGTTATAAGGTACCCAGATAGCGAACACTTTTTAGCCTAATCTGGGCCATTTTTGGCACTCGTGACTAAGATACGGCACTGGCAAGTGTTGTGTGAGCCAGCCGTGGCCCGAATGTTATGAGCCAGGTTATATTAAAGGGCTGAATTGGACTAATAAGAGTTTCTCATTAATATTAACCCTAGATTGTACCAGAGCACTGATAGTTCGATTTCTAACCCATCCATTTATCCGGCGTCAAGAATAGATTTTCTACTTTTGGAGCAGGACCGTTCATTAGCAGCACTATTGGAATATATATACCTCTTGGTTATTAATTGCACCACACTCTCAGAGCTCAGAGCGTACTCCAAGCAACAGATGGAGCAGCAGAGCGTCAGGAGCATTGAAAGTTAAACTTAACCATTCGCTCTGCTGGATTGAAATGTTGGCATTCACTCACAACTGATCGGATCAGATCAGTGGATGAGAGGAGCAGATGGATACAGCTGAACAGATTGATGGATCGATTTTCCAGCCCATCAGTCACAAACTGCTGCATTCACAGACCTGCAAAAACCTAAGAATTTAGCGAGGGGACACAGAATGATATGAAGGGACAGAGATGCTTTTAAATACAAAAAAATGATGGTTTGCTGTTGACCTTGCCCCCACCACGTATTGTCGGCTAGCTCCACACATAAAATATAAGTGGACTTCATTTGTTTAGCGCTTTTTAAATCTTCCAACCACTCAAAGCGCCTTTACACCACATGTCACATTCATCAATTCACACACACACAAACACACACACACAGGTGGCCGAGACTGCTGCTACTCAGTTTATATAATGACACACAGAGACACACAGATGGCGCAGCATCAGGAGCAATTTGGGTTTCAGTATCTTGCCTAAGGATGCTTCGACATGTTGACCAAAGGAGCTGGAATCGAACCACTGATCTTCTGATTATTGGACGATTCGTGCTATCTCTGAGCCACAGCTGACCAAAGCACTGTAATTTTGTGGGAAACACAGATCAGGTTTAAGAAATTCAAGCAACCTAAATCTTTTTCTCTTTTTTAACAGTGCAACATGTTCTTTCTAATGTTTTGCTAATGTATGATCTTTGCCTATAGTTTTTGCTTTTTATATAAAGCACATTAAGTGTATGCCTGTTGTATGAAATGTGCTTTATAAGTAAATTTGACTCGACCTACCAGGACATTCTTTAATGTGTTTGTCCACAGGAGAATGTGTCTCTGGCAGACATCCTGTCTTTGCGGGACAGCTGTCTGTCTGAAGAGGAGGTGTGGGCAGTGTGTGCAGAGTGTGTCCTGGCGTTGCAGAGCATCCGACCCTCCCACCTCTTCCACACCCTGTGTATCACACCGGACACGCTGGCCTTCAACGCCCATGGGAATGTTTGTTTCATGGAGCAGCTCAGTGGTGAGTCTACAGCACAGACACACACTGTCATTTCTATTTTTGGACAATAATAGCACCATTTTCAGGACATTGTTTACCTCTTGATTTGCACCCTTTGCATGAGTTTTGTCTTATCTTAGTCTGTCTAGGTTTGACTTTAGGTTGACCAGTAACAAGTTTTTGTTTTTTTTTTCATATTTTCCAGCACAAATCCTGAATCGTAATCTGAATGTTTAGAAATTAGAACTGAATTGCAGAGTTTAACCCTTTGAAACCTGAGCAAATTGGCTTGATTTCTTTTCAAAACAAGGGAAGAAATCAGTGAGCAACTTAAGACGAAATTACAGAAAAATTGGCAAGTAGCAAGTAGCCATTATAGCAAAGCACTAGAAAATTAACTGGGAAAAAAGGAGAAAATAAAGAAGAAGCAAAAACAAACAAACAAGGAGATGGAAGGAAAGTACTTTAAAAATGATAATAATCCTGTAAAATCATTTTAAATATATAATTATTATAATTATACATGTATTTATTACATATATATTTTTGGACACTTTAATTTTATTCCCCAAAATTTACCTACTTGTTGCAATTTTGTGGAGATTTCTTGCTTAGTTGTTCAATCATATTTTCCCATCTTTTTAAAATCAGAAATCAGAAAAAAGCAGAGAATAAAGCAGGATCAAAGCAGGAGTTTGAAGGTTTACATACTTGTCAAGGCGTCGGAATGCACCACAAGAAAACTGATGTTCATACAGGTTTCAAAGGATTAAATGTGACATTAAGTGTGGTTTCAGCACTGTTT
Source organism: Plectropomus leopardus (assembly GCF_008729295.1). Classification (NCBI taxonomy): domain Eukaryota; kingdom Metazoa; phylum Chordata; class Actinopteri; order Perciformes; family Serranidae; genus Plectropomus; species Plectropomus leopardus. Next base: position 25,278,389 of record NC_056477.1, on the reverse strand, counting down.
GGCTCAGAGAGAGGGCCCTTTTTCCCCTCAGTGATTTGTTGCCCTGATCTGTACAAGTCTCGGTTTGCAAATTCCTCCTTGAAAATACATTAGCGTCTCACTGTCCGACTTTGCAGAGGTCTGCTCTGATTTGTACGGACAACATCCTTCTCCCTCACAGTTCTTTCCGTGACATCCAATGAAAAACATCCTATCATTCCTCACCGCTTCTCTTTCTCCGTCTTCTGTCTTGTTTTTCTTTCTCTCTGGTAATTCTCCATTTTTCTTTCTCATTCCTTTTCTATCTCAACACTTGTGGCCAGCATTCATCCCATGCTGTGGTGCCAATCACCAAAAAAACTGATAAGCATTGATTGGTGAGGCAGTAGTTAGAGTTGCCGGGGGCGATTGATGTTGTGGTAACAGCTTGGTTCGTCTGTCAGCAGTCAACCTGCACACACACACACACACACACACACCACCAAGTGTTGTGTTCATTTTTTTATCTTCGCTCAAATCTCCAGTCTTCAACACAGAAACTTTGAAGAGTTGTTTTGATGACTCTGTCAGCTAAAATCCTTCGCAGCCTCATTTGTTGTCATGCTTTATTGGATTGTGTTGAGTCCTTCGGCTGTGATTCATCCTGTGGATAGAAAAAGAAGCCGCGGCGCCGACATTACCCTTCTTGTGTTCGCTCTGAACACAGTGCATCTACATCGTTAATCAAAACACAATCCGCTTTACTTGCTGCACCGTCTCACATTCATTCCTTTTAATTGAGCGCTTTGTGTGATTGTGATGAAATTTCAAGCTGACTCACACTCCGCTTGCACACAAACAGGCTCCCCCCTGTACGCCTGTACAATAGAGTGACCTTGAGCGCCGCGGTTATGATTCTCAGTGAGAATCGCTGTTGCCACAACGACTCATCAATAGTGTTCGTTTCAGCTAATTAATTACTGCAGTAATGGCAGGGAGGTGGTTGTTCGTGACTGTGGGTGCCGTGGCGGCGCCGGCGTCAGCAGCCAGACAGAGTAACAAAATGTCCTCTGATGGTTTTCGTACGACGATGACCAAGAAAAGCTGCCAAGGTTAAGCATCGCAAGCTGCTCCATTTCTGATCAAACTGGGCTGTCTGTGCTCAGTGTGAAATCTGATCAGCCCATGTGGAGAGTGTGTAGAATCATCTTGCACTACCTGTTGTGCTAAAACGCTGTAGGCACTCATGACTCACCGAGCTCTCACCATCACCCCCGAGGCAACTGCGTCACTCACAACGGCTGTCCTTTTTTTTTCTTCTATTTTTCAATGCCTATTTCACCGTGTTACAATTCCCCCAGACTACAAAAGGTTCAGATATCTTGTCTTCTTTTTGTATTCCTGTTTGTCCCTTTCCTTTTATCGTTTGTTTGAACTGTCGACCTCTTTGAGAGGACAGGACAGGGGAGGGGAGGAGATGGAACAAGGAGGGGAGGACAGAAGAGTGGAGAGGAATGGAAAGAAAATAGATAAAGCAAGAGGAGATGAAAAAAGCTGAGGAGGGGAGGAAATGAAAGAGGTGAGGAGAGAAGAGGAAAGGAAATAGAATTGGAAGGAGAGAGGTGAGTAAGAAAAAGGTGAGGAGAGAGGAGAGGAATTGAAAAGGAAGGAAAAGTAGAGGGATAGAAAAAGGAACGAGGAGGTGAGATAAGTAAGGGAACAGTGAAAATGAGAAGAGATGCAAAAGAATAATTAGGAAAAGAAGTTAAAATACAGATGAGAGGAAAGGAAAGATAGGGAAATGGGAGAGTGTAAGAAGGGAAAGGAAAGAATAAAGGAGTGTAAGAGAAAGGTGGGGTGCAGAGGAGAGAAGAACGGTTAAGGAAAAGAGTTAAGGAAGAAACAGGATCAATGGGAGGGCAAGGTAATTTAAAGTAGGGAAAAGAGGGGAGAGGGTAAGAACAGATAGAAAACTGGGAGAGAAAAAACAAAGGGAATAGGGAGGAAAGTAAGAGGGGAGAGAGAAATGTGAGGAAAGGGTGATGAAGAGAGGGAAAAATGGATGGGAAAATAATAAGGAAAGAGGCAATGAGGTGAATAGGAAGGAAATAAAAAAGGAAGGATAGGAGATTAAAAAAGGTGAACGAGGAGAGGAGAGGAGAGGAGAGGAGAGGAGAGGAGAGGAGAGGAAAAGAGAAATGGAGATCAGCCTCACTCCAGCTGGGAGGGGATATCATAACTCCAGCAGACAAACCCAGATCTGTCATGACCCACTTTACTCCCCTCTCTCCTTCTCTCCTTCTTCCCCTCCAACTGTGCATACAATCTCTCTCTCTCTTTCTGTCTCCATGTGCATCTCTCCTTCTCTTGTCCTACCTCCAGTGAAGGGAGAGCATGTCTGTGTGGGTGTTTTTCATGTCTCACTGTGTCCTGCTTATAGCCAGTCTGAGCAATTGGAGGAGGAGGAGTTTGTTTGTTCGTTAGTTTTGATCTTTATTTCGATCATGCCAAATAAAATGGGAGAGTAAAAATAAAATATAGAAATAAGAAAAAAAACACCAGAATGCCCATTGGACATATTCAGTAAACAACAGAAGCATTTCATGTCTATATTTATTTTTATTAATTGAACCTATTTTCTTTATTTTTTATTATTTCATTTCCTTTTATTTTTTTATTGTGTTTGTTGACATTTAGCATCCTGCATTATTTGTCCTCCTGTTTAAATTTGATCCTAACTCTACTCTAGTTTCGCCTCGCTTGTGACAAACAAAACAAAGTCACAGTCAAAAGCGGCCTACTTATGTTGTACCCTGTCTTACCATGCCACTTCCCCCCTCTGCTCTACTGTCTCATATCGCTTCAATATGTTTTTTTAAAAAGTGTTTTTAAATTTGTTAAATGTTCTATGTTTTCATATTTGACACTACAGCTGTTCCATAAACGAACACCTTTGACTGTAATGATGACATTTAGCATTGCTCCTTACTTACTCTTTCTTAAACATACAAATTCCTCTCAAATCATCTAAATGTTCTTCCATTTTAAAAACATATTTTGAATACTGTTAGGTGGTAGTAGGTTTGGGCGCATGTCAGCATAAGGTCATATTCTTACTCTCATTTTCCTTATTTTCATTTACAGAAACTAAGACATCCACTGAGTCTCACTGATTTTTTTCTGCATCACGCTTGTGGTCAAAATGGTCTTTTGATAATTATATTAACTCTGTGTCACTTTTTAGTACAGTTTCAATATCTTTATTGTTCACAGAGATGAGGAAGTACAAAGTATCTTTTACTCAACCTTTCCTCTTTCAAAATAAAAGCCCTCTGACAATGTTTCTGTTGACAGAATTCCCTCAGTTGTTGACACAAGGCATTTTATTGTGAAGCATTTAGAAAGCATGTGCTTTTAATTGTGGAAATACATTAGCGCCGCAACAACAAATGCTGCCAATGTGAACACACACTGCTCACACATACAGTGTGTTCAAAACATCCTCAATACAGCCTCTCCAGTATGAAGTTAATAGAAAGGTAAGGGGCCATGTTTTTGACGGTATTTAAAATCACACTGTCGGGACACCCACGCCTTGGTAGTAGCTGATTTTTTAGCTCTGTACATGATTTGAACCGTTTTGAAATCAGAATCAGAATCAGAATCAGAATGCTCTTTATTGTCATTATACAGTGTATAACGAGATTGGAGAGCTTCTCCATTCCTTCAGTGCAAAAGTACAAAAGCTTTTACAGAATTAAGTACAAAATAGGTATAAAAAAAATAGCAATAGGAATAAGAATAAAAAAAAAATAGAAATAAAAATAAAAATAGACTTATACACAGCTATGTACATGGGTGTGGAGGTATAAGTTAAATAATAAATATAAGTAGAGCGACTCGGTGTATTGCACGACATATTGCACAGTATGTGAAGTATATTGCACAGATAGAAATATATTGCACAGGAAATATATTGCACATAGGTAGATAATTAGGGTGTGCACCGGGTGGATTGAGGTAGAGATGTGATGTGCATTGTCTATTGTCTGTTGTGATGTCCGGGGTGGTTATTTGTGAGAGTTCACGGTGGTGATGGCTCTCGGAAAGAAACTGTTTCTCAGTCTGTTTGTCCTTGCCTTGATGCACCTGTAGCGCCTGCCTGAGGGCAACAGGTCAAACAGCTGAGCGCCAGGGTGTGAGCTGTCCTTGATCATGTTATGTGCTCTGCTGAGGCACCGGGTGGTGTATATGTCCTCCAGGGAGGGGAGAGGGCAGCCAATGATCTTCTGGGCTGTTCTGACTGTCCTCCGTAGCCTCTCCCTGTCTGCCTCAGTGCAGCTCCCGTGCCAGGTGGAGATGCAGTAAGTCAGCAGGCTCTCGATGGACGAGCGGTAGAACGCCAGCAGCAGCTTCCTGTCCAGGTTGTTCTTCCTGAGGATTCTCAGGAAGTGTAGTCGCTGCTGAGCCTTCTTGATGACCGCTGTGGTGTTGTCGGTCCAGGAGAGGTCGTCGGAGATCTGGACTCCCAGGAACCTGAATGTGTGGACCCTCTCCACGCATTCACCGTTGATGTAGAGGGGGGGTGGGTCTTTGAGTTTGAGTGCTTTTAATTTGATAAGGAGTGGGTTTGTTGGTTCTCTATAAGTGGTTTTATTTATAGCTCTTATGGCTCTTGGAGATAGGATTTGTGTTTGTTTTACATGTTTTTCCCCACACTTCCACGCAGTAAGTTATGGGAGTATAAAGGGACAGAATAGAAGTCTGATTTAGGAGGAAGAGGAGGTGGTGGAGGAGAAGGAGGATGCCACACTGCTCCTCGGCGGCTGCTTCATCTTCTGATCTGCAGATAGCTCCTGTCTTGTTTGTCAGGGATTATCTCTGACACATGAATTAAGCAAATGAAGGGAAACGGCTGCACTCGCTCACTGGACTGTGATTTGCATCTCATTACAGCGGAGGCTTAGCAAGTAGGTTACAGTACAGAAGTGACATGGCTATACATCACAGTGTTCACATCAAACAACAGCTGCACCGTTTGTTCCCTCTCTGTGACAGAGATGCTGCATGCTTTTCAGACGTGCTTAATGGTGCAGTTAATTGGTACGCTTTCATCCTTGCAGATGATCCGGAAGGTTCCTTTGTGCCTCCTGAATTCGACAACACGGGCAGCACGTTCGAGGTGAGAGATGCCAAATCTTCTTCAAGATTTTATTCTGGTCACAGTTGCACACAGTAAACCCCTGGGAGTTTCTCAGTACACAGCGCACTCACGGGCACCTTGGTGATGTTTGCTGAGGGAGGAGACAGTCTTTCCTCACCTAAAATCCCCCCACATAAACCAGCAATCATTCAGCTACAAGCTCACCTCTGTCACCTCTATCTGACAATGTGAAATAGGGAGGAAGCACAACTCTAACATGCATGGTTTATGCTTGTGACAGTATTCTCTTCCACCTTCTTGTAGGTAAAACATAAATAAATAAATACGGAGTTGGGGTAGAGAGGATATTTGGAGAAAAGGCTCATCATTTCTGAGATTAAAGTGGCCAATGCAAAAATAAAAAGGCTGGATATTTTCTTAGGTGATGGATTTACGAGAAAAAAAGTCAAGTCAAATTGGCAGAGAGTTGGGTGAAGTAGTGGAGATATATATATATATATATATATATATAATATATATATATATATATATATATATATATATAAAGGGGTTATATTCCAAGAAAGAACTCAGAATTCCCGAGATTAAAGTTATAAATTTAAAAGAAAAAAAACCCTTGGATTTTCTTTCAGATTAAAGTGATCAATTAAAAGTCAGAACTGTACTGCCCAAAGGTCAGGTGATTTAAGCTGCATTTATACTATCTCTTCAAGTGGGAAAATCACGCTGTTATGCTGCCTCACTGTTCTGTAAAAAAAGTTCTACTGCGGAAAAGGGGAACGGAGTGGTTTCGCCTCTGAGCCGGAAACGGATGTAGTAGCAGTGTCAAAACAAGGTCTGTGTAAAATGTAAAGGCGAAAACACATGACCATGGCTGGGGAGGTGGGATGTTTCGATTACATTTTATGTTGGCTTTCAGCAATTAGCGGCTAATTCAAAGAGGAACATCAGTTGATAATGTCCACATCTAGGGAAACTATGAGGTGCGGGAAATCAGCTGCCATGTAACAGAGAAGGTAAATGGTTGTTATGCCATTGTGATCGTTTTGAAAGCACTGCAGACACATATGTTACATTAGAGACTGACGCTGTCCTTATTGCATGTCACGTTCATCACATCTCTTTTGATTGTGGGATGCCGTGATGTAGTGTATAATTGCACACTGGAGTAGAATTATGCCGCAGTTGTTTGGTTCTGGTGTAAAAATGCAAGGCAGTGTGAAGAAGGGACTTAAGCGCAATCTTTGTGTAAAAGCAGCTTCATGCAGGGAGGAAGTTGTGATGGATAAATGGGTCAAACACAGGACGTTCACCAAGGAGACGGGGTTGTGTCCTATGTAAGTCATTGGATGGATTTCTGTCACAGATTTGCACAAAATTTAAACGATATTTTGGAATTTCTATAGTACACAATTGCGAGATGAATGTGTTTCCACTGAGTGATGTTACGCACTTCTCCTCAATAACATTCGAAGAAGCATGGCAATGGATGTTCAAAACATTAGCAGGTTTATTTCAGTTGCAACCACTGCTGATTATTTCCAATTAAAGGTGACCTAGCCGTGTTATGCGAATGATAATGGAGCGACTCTTTTTTTTTAAAATTGATGCGTTTCCATTAGGCGTATTTTATATTTGCAATTTCAATTTGTGCAATTTAAGGGTTAATGGAAACCTGCTTATTGTTGGCTTAATATTTTTTAGACTTAGCTGACTTGTTACTATCAGTTTTTAGGACGTATAAAGCTACTAAATGCACACTGTACACATAAAATTTTGCAGAGTAGCTCTTTAGCACAAATTTGTAGGATATCATGTGAACCGTTGTCTGAAGATACCTTGCATAGCTGAATTGGCCCATTTGTGTTAACATCATATTTCAAAGTTGCTATTCTAGTGTGTCAAGGAAGGATGTCCAGCTGATGGCAGCCAGGTAATGGCACGTATATTTTGGAACTTTGAATCTTAATTGGGTTGCCTTGTTTGGACGCTTTATTAAAACAACAGTGAAAGTCCTGTAGTTGGCCCAGTTTGTGTACACAGTGTACATTCAGCAGCTTTATACTTTCTAAAAACTGACAATAATAAGTTACTTAGTCTCAAAATAATAAGCCAATGTCAGCTCACAAAGGACACAAATCCAGGTGTCCTTGGTGAAAGCCATGTGCTTGATTCATTCATCCAACTTCCTCCTGACTTTCCTGTATCTTTTCCCTTTAATGTACAAGTTTAATGTCAGAGAATATCCAAGTACCACCCCCCTTCAGTTGGCACTACATGGACTATTCCATGATGCGCATCACCGTGCTGCGCAGCGCTTATGCGGAAATGATTCCAGCGCGCTAAGAATCAATTCATGTAAACACAACACGGACAGAGAGACTAGTCGAGATAAACCATGAAGCGTAGCTACGAGAGCGGTTCACATAAAAGGAAGAAAAAGGAGAAAAAAACAGGAGTTCTTAACAAACCTGCCAAAGGTATCTATCTTTTTCAAAGCAGTGCGCTGAAGCTGTATCGCCCAGTATTCACGTCTTCAGCTGCTCTCAAACTGTCGTAGCATGTAAATACACATAACTTGATGTCCGTGGTAAGAGCATAGGTGTGTCTTTGTGAAACTTTAATATTTCTTGAGACCCAATTTTCACGTGTTTGCGATTTATAGTTTCATCAGGCATGACATTTACGCAGTTATGGACAATACAATGGTTCCCGTTGTTTGTATGTGTTTAATATGTCTAAAATCTTGTTTACATTTGCATAAATTAGAAATAAAGGTAATATCTGCTATTATCCTTATGTGTCTGCATTATATTACCTGCTCTGTGCCGGAGATTATAACCACTCCAGTTCTTTTTATTTTCTTTTACCTGTTGACATACCTTTGAAGAGCCAATACAACACATTCTGCCTCAAAATGGCTTGATTTCCATTCATAGTGATATATTTGACAGATTATAGCTCACCCAGTCCTTTCTTACCTGTGTTAATACCTTTAAAGGGCCAATGTAACAAATAAAATGCAATTTTCAACTTGCCAAAGTGACTGCAGCTGCTATCTTATTACTGGAAGGTTGTTTCTGCCTAAAAATGACTCGATTTAATTCTTGGGGGTTGTATTTGACTAATTGTAATCACTCCAGTCACTTTTACCTGTGTAAATGCCTTTAAAGGGCCACTGCAATTTTCAACTTGCTCCAAAGTGATTGCAGCTGCTATATCACCACTGAAAGGTTGTTTCTGCCTCAAAATGACTAGATGTAATTTTGGGGGGCTTTATTTGACTAATTGTAATCACTTCAGTCCCAATTACCAGTGCAACTACCTTTAAAGGGCCAATGCAAAGCATGACGTGCAGTTTCTTACTTGCCAAAAAGTGATTGCAGCTGCTAACTTGTCACTGAAAAGTTGTTTCTGCCTCATACTCACTGGATTTCATTTATAGTGAATATATTTGAAAGACTGTAGCTCACCATTCCCTTTTAACTGTTTAAATACCCTTAAAAGACAAATGTAACAAGTATAATGCAATTTTCAACTTTCCAAAAAGTGATTGCAGCTGCTATCTTGTTACTGAAAGGTTGATTCTGCCTTCTGTTATCATTCCAGTCATTTTTACCTGACTCAGTGCCTTAAAAGGGCCAATGCAATGCATACAATCATCAAACCTGTATTGACATACATTTTTTATGCTGCATTCACACGACTTTCACAAGCTGTTTGACAACTTTAACCATTAGCAAACTGGTTTGATTTCTTTAAAAAAAAATGGGGAGAAAAGGCAATGACCAACGTGGCAAAAAATGTCCCACAGATTACAAGAAATGAGTAAAAGAGGACAAGAAAATTATCACAAAAAAAATTAAAAGGATGGTAGAATTATCAGAAAATATCAAAATAATAGGGAAAAATATCCAGTTAACTATCTACATGCATACATATACAGTATGTACACACACACACACACATACATATATATATATATATATATACAGACACATATACATACACACACACATATATATACTTTTTATTTTCAGCACTTTCTTTTATGTCTTTTTCTCTCTTTTTTTTGCCTATTTTGGCTTATTTTTAGGTGATTTTCTTGTAACTTCATTGCTATTTTTTTGCGGTTTTTCGGGACCATGTCTTCTTAAGTTCCTCATTGCCTTCTCTCATGTTATTGAAAGAAATCAAACTAATTTGCCCACGTTTTTTAGGGGGTTGAACTTGAACTTCATTAGTGGGCAGTGTATAGATATGGATCATATGTCAGAATATACCTGCAGCTTCATACATGATGCGTCTGTGTATATATATCGTCTTTACTGCTTTATGCTTCCATTCTGTCCTTATTGTTGAAGTATGCATTATTCTCAATGACTTTTGCAGGTTTATGAATGTCCAAATACATTGCTTATGCTCTTTCAGTTTAACTGAACTGACCTCTGTAACCTTTACATCCATCTTTAGAAACATCCTTTAACATCTGTGTCTGCTGCCCTATAAGTCTTTTTGCTGCCTCTGATTCGACTGGATTCCAAAGCTATTGGCTTCCTCTGTGGAAAAAAATGCAGCATAAAATGTGAAGCTCACACACTCCCATTGACTGCTGTCACTGTTCTCACATAACATGAATAAATTTACACTAGACTTACATAACCGAATTTCAAAATAAATTCTAGTTTTGCTGTCTGTCAAAATACACAAAATGTCTAACAAAAATGAACCCCTTCTCCTTCACTTCTCTCTTGTTTTTCTAAAGTGTGTTTTTCCAGAGGGGGATATTACTCACTGCCAAAGTAATAGCGTAAGCAAAACAAGAGTTAAGACCTTCAGCTGAGTATTTACGTGACTATTTTGGTGACCCACACTGGGATCCGCCTTGCATGTGTTTACCACATAAATACGGGTGCAGTCCACTTCAGTTGTTGGGAGGGATCATTACGTCTGATGTGAACTCAGAAGCACCTGGTTCAAATCTGCTGCTGTCGTCCAGCTGACCATAATACCCACTGTCAGGGTAGCAAAGCAAAACAAAAGCCCTGTCATAAATATCTACAATGCATTACAATTACTGCCCAGAATGGTAAGAAGATCCTGTGTTTTCTTAACCTTTGCTGTAGTCATTCACAGATTCAGATTTCTGGACTTACTGTAAATTCACAGCTGCAGCTGGCTCCTGATGATGATGATAGTGTTTTCTCCTCTTTTATCCCCGGCTTCAGGGCCATGTTTACTCTCTGGGCTCCACGCTCTCTGCTGCACTGAACTTTGTCATCGAGCCAGAGCTGGAGGCGGAGCTGGGAGAAGAGATCCAGAGGCTGTTGGAGCAGATGCAGGAGGAGAAGCCTGAGGACAGACCGCTCCTGCAGGTATAAACACTCTGCTGACTCGTCTTTATTGCTAGAATGATTCATAGAAAGGTGTGAAAATGGTGGAATGTTTACAGATCTCACTAGAGCAAATACGTTGTCATGGCATCCAGATTTAAAAAGAGGTAAAGTGTCTTAATAAAGGCATTGGAAGCGCTCAGTAATTTGCTGAATTAGTTTTATTTTAAATACATATGCCAAATTAGTGGGATTGTGTGATTTGCTTTATATTCAGTGATTAAAAAAATAGAAATGTTGAAGTAAAATCAAAAAGTAGGGATTAGAAAATTAAGAACATTTTAATGTGATCAGTTAGTATTAGTGATTATTGCAGGTTCAATTCATTCTCAACTGCTTTTACATAAGATATATATACGATACCCATAAAAACACAAGCATAAAGCTACAGAGTGATCCTGACTGGAGGAGATGGATAATGATTGCACAGCAGCATGAGTCAGTGTTTGGGCAGCCCTGATAATGTCCTCACACAACAAGATCATAGAATATATCCCCGTGCAGTACAGCATGTTTACAGTGATTATGACTGTAGCATTAATTTAGTTCTATTTTTCTCTCATGACCATTAGATGAACTACAATAATTGACACTGCATACAGTGAGTCAGTGCTCCTGAGCAGCACCAAGTGGCAGTGTTGTGTCAGTGCAAAGCACACAGTGTAAATGTACTACAGGCATCAGTCCCAGTCAGACAAAAACACAAAATAAAAGTAAAATTTTTGCTAAACTTTTTAATGGTGACCTGACTACTACTACTACTACCACCACCACCACCATTACTACTACTGCTACCACTACTACTATTACTATTACTACTACTAATGATAATAATAATAATCATAATAATATTCGTATTATTATGGTTTGGCTCATAATCTTATACATAATTTATCTCAGATGTACACTTGATAAGTATGTTACATATTTCTTAGAGTGCTCACGCATGTTATGCCCACCATACACTTTTAAAAGTCTAAAGCTGAACAGTCAGTCAGTCATTTTCTGTAACCGCTTGTCCTCGTAAGGGTCGTGGGGGGGGCTGGAGCCAAGGCGGGGTACACCCTGGACAGTTCGCCAGACCATCGCAGGGCTGACACATATAGACAAACAACCACTAAGGCAATTTAGAGTCACCAATTAACCTGAGCTGCATGTCTGCATGAGGAAGCTGGAGACCCCGGAGAGAACCCACGCAGATACGGGGAGAACATGCAAACTCCGCACCCACTGGACCGAACCCCAACTGGGATTTGAATCAGAGACCCTCTCGCTGTGAGGCAACAGTGCTAACCACAAAGCCACCGTGCCGCCCCTCTAAAGCTGGACAATTCAATAAAATAAAAAAAAACAAAAACATATCCACTAAAAAAACCCAAATGAAAAAAAAATAAAGCCAACTACCTTTACTGTAGACATCGTGCAAGTGTATTATTCTTTCAATAGAACATTGCAATACTATACCATAATAACATAATACAGAACAATGAAGTAATGCACTGGAACATTTTTGACAAAAAATAGGTGAATAATCTAGGGAACCTCTATAATGCAGTACAATAATATATAATAAAACGAGTGACGAAAACAGCTTTTCAAATGTACAATCAGAATCACTCATTCCAAGTTATAAGACACTTAACGGACAACTTTGCACACAATATGCATCCTATACAAATGTTTTTCCTCTTTTTCTTCTCAAGACAAGACCAGTTTCTTTATAGGTAGAGCATAATCATTATTTCTTGAAAATCGGAAACCTCTAAGTTTTGTTGTCCCTCAGGACATCCTGTCTGTGGCTGAAGCCAGGCTTTCTCACACCTCCTGTGCAGCTGTGTGCCGGAAACTGTCTTCTGTTGGGCGACGAGTGCTCTCAATTGAATCAGTATCAACCTTCCAAGGTCATTTTTTCCCCTCAATTGACACATCACTGTTTGGTGTCTGCTGTTGTCTCTCCTGGTACTAATTGCTCTCTTTGTGTACCCACAGATGGACAGGAAGGCTCTTGGGAGGCAAGATGGCAGCATCCCAAACCCAGATGTCTGCTTAAAAGACTTAGCTCGGAAGATAATGCCAAAGACCTGTGTGTTGACACTTCTGTTAAAGCTAATGGTCTGTCCAGGCAGCAGGTACGCGACAGTCTGAGGCTGTAAACATTTGTTTATAGCTTCAGACTTACACTTGTTATGTTTGCATTTTAAAGCTGTGAAAAATGTACAAATTAAGAGCAAAGAAGCCTCTTAATATTAGATGTCATAGTAGTGGATGCCAGTGTGATAATAGGATTTAACCCTTTGAAATCTGGTTTGACATCAGTTTTCTTATGCTGCATTCAGATGCCTTTTACAAGCTGTTTAACCCTTTGAAACCTAAGCAGATTGCTTTGATTTCTTCAGAAAACATGGGGGAAAAGGCAGTAAGCAGTTTAGCAAGAAATGTCCCACAAATTGCAATAAATGTGTCTATATATATATGCATATATGTGTGTGTGTGTATGTAAGACATGCGAAGACATACAAAAAAAGTCTCTTGGAACCTTACCCTAAACCCAACAGGAAGTCAGCTGTTTTGAATTTAAAGTCCGGGTAAAGTGAATTCAAAGATTTGTTTCAAAACACATTATAGATTATGGAAACTGATTGTTGAAGACATGTTACAAAGATCCTTTACCATATAGTACTGAATTGTGGAGTTAAACGGTTGGACTGTTTTTTCACCATTTTCCTGTTTTAAGATTTTTTTAGGCGGGCCTAAAACCGTTGCTCGATGATGCACTAGAGCTATACTCAACATAACCCCGCCCCTGACAATGCAGCAGTATAAAAATGAGAAGCATCGTAAGCATGGTCCTGTGATTGGGCGTGGCCTCCGCTGTTTTTGGTCATTCAAATATGGTCAGATGTTTAATCTTTCATCTTTCTGTGATGTGACAAACTCAGAACACATTTACAGGAGTCATGCTTCAACAAACTCCTTCTAGAAATTTCATCTGAATGACTTCAATTTTTTTTTGTGTGACAGCCAAATACCTTTGACATTAAAGGTTGTTAAAAACTTGAGATTTAGTGACACTGTGTGACTGTGGCTGGGCATCAAATTTCTTTTCCAGGAAGTGATTTGTAACTCACTTGTAGATGTTGAGTCCCACCCTGAAAACATGTACATGCCATTATTTTTTCATAGTCATAGCGCCAACTACTGGCAACAGGAAATGACATGTTTTAGACCTTGTTGATACCTTCTAGTAAATATTTTGAATTTTTATTGAATGGCATTGCCATGGTAACACATTATTTGACACAAAATAGGAAGTTGTTGTAGCTTGTGTATAGATTTTGCACGTTTCATTATAGAGTGTAGGGCCTTTAATTGGGATTATTTCTTTGTTCATTTAATGTGCAGGTGTGCGGGGGCTGGGACTCCTCTCTCTGGGCGGAGGATATGGACAGCGGTGAAGGAGACGGCATGATCTTGGCAGACGAGTTGGACTGCAGGTCCCACAACAGCTCTCCAGTGAGGAGGAGAGCCCAGCAGAGGCTGAACAGAGTGAGGGGAGCTCTGAACCGATCCTGCTCCGTCCCAGACTCCAACAACCCCCCCTGTCTTTCCCCTCAAACTCACGGTGATATCAGCGTACCTATATCGGACCTGACTGAGATCGGAGCAGACGAACACTTGAACTGCACGTCTGTGTGGAGTAACAGACTTCAGAGACTCAACCGAGGCAAGTCCTGCGAGTCTTACCCACACAGTAGCTCTGAGGATTGCGGGAACTCAGTTTTGGACAACCAAATGTCACGATCAGATGAGGATACAGCCGAGACATTATGCAGCGGAGACACAAAGATTGAAGGGTGCCATGAATGTGAATCCAAGGATTGCACCCAGGATTCTGCATCTTCCTGTGCTTCCTGTCAGGAGCTGGACATGGAACAGGACTCTTCTGAAGACCAGAGCTCACTGACCCGCGGCCTCTACATCCCGAATAACTACATGACCAAAAGCATGCTGTGCCTCAACGAAGAATCTCAGGATGAGGTTAGATGAAGCCAGATGGCTCTCAAATCTCTGTCTTTGCAGTTGCAGCTCAGATTGTTTCTTGCAGTAATGCCTGCTGCTGTCATGGAGATCCACTAAAGAGAGTAGCTGTGAGAAAAAAAGATAAAAACATGGAAGTTTCTTGTAGTGGGTGTGGATCTGTTTAAAAATGGAGACAGTTGGAAATGCGAAATGCGTGGGTGGTAACTTGAAAAGAAGCTGAGTTTAGATGTTAGAACAACACAATAATCTTAAGTCGAGGTTCATATTCACCAGCAATCTTAATCATCAAGTGGAGTTTGCTTAGTTGGCACTGAGTCTTTGCTTTGTCATCATGTGACCTAAAAGCATGTGATAACAGATGGTTGATGGTGGGGAAAGCGAGTAAGTGGAACACGTTAAGATTAAAATAAATGGTTTGAGATTTTTCAAGTGGTGTTGCATCAGGTACCATAGTCAGTGTATGAGGTATTCAGTCAGCGCACCCACAGTTTGGAGAAACAGGTGGGAGTACCTATGTGGACGTCAAGCAATCTGCTGTGCTGTTCATTGATGTGATCACTGTTTTTCTCACTGGAGTCTGGCTTTGAACGATGTAAAGGCTTTATTTCCTTTTAAAAATAAGTATCTAATGGTAAGGTAAAACAGCAATAATACTATAAATATAGCATACACTTACACATTGAATTGTTTGAGTGGCTAAAAATATATATTTTGTTGCTGACACCTCCACAGCAGTAGCCCCCGTGTCGTTACTCAAGCCTGCTTCTCCAAACTGAGGGCATGCCAACTGACATCTGCTGAACGTAATACACTGACTCTGGATGAGTACCTCATACAACCACTCTTCAAAAAACTGAACTATCCATTTAGGTTTAGTCTTGTATTCCCACTTTGTCTACTTTTATTTCCTACTATTTCCAAAATTCTTAAATGAGCACTTTGATTCTTGAACACCAGTGAGCTAATTAGCTTGCTGACTATATTGCCAAGCAATTTTTTTGGGGGATAAAAATAAGTTTGTGTTGAGACATGTTGAGGTCTCCTCAGCTTTTTTAATTTACAAAAAGGAGCTATGCCCATTAAAATCAGTAGATATAGTCTGTCTTTAAAGCCTGTAATGAAAGCTCCATGAGAGAAATCACTTGTGAAGGCTGGAACATTCAGAAACACATTGGGAGAAAGTCAAGTTTGGGATTACTTCAGTTTGAGTTAATGAGGCCTTCTGAGGGATCAGCTCAGTAACTTATTCCTTTTTTATATTCAGTTTGGTCTTTATTTTCTCTGCAGTGGATCTCTCTGAGAGAGTTACTGACACGGTGTGGACGGAGGCTGACAGTTAATGAGCTATGGGCTCTGTGTTACACCTGCCTGTCCTCGCTGCAGACCTACATTGACTTTCCAGGTGAACTGAACCTTCTTCATGCATGAAACCAGTATTTAATACTGATTGCTCCAGGACAGTTTAGGTCCCAACATGTATTATGTAAGAGCACACATTACCTACATTTTTTTTCTGTGCAGCTGATTTCTCTCCCTTCCTTTAGGGTATCTCTGCCTGGACACGCTGCACGTGGGCTGCGAGGGGGAAGTACTTTTCCTGAAACCTAAAAACATTGGTAGGTTTAGTGCTATGCTGCAGTCTGATGTGCTCCTGCAAAGCAGCCTAATGATATGCCTTTTTTATATTTTGTTGTTTACTTGCAGAATAAACGTTAAAAATGCATTCTTAATCCACACTGTTAATTGTTTACAGGATTTTGCAGAATGCAACTAAAATATTTCAAAATGGATAACTGTAAAAATGATACAGTAACTAACTGTGAAAGTAATGCAACTAGTAGCCAGTAATTTTTTTGTGAAATTATACAGTATCGTTGTGAAAAACTCTTTAAATAGTCATAGCATCTTCATATCTATATAACTGTTTCATTATTACAGTTATTTATTGTGAAATAGTAAAGTTACATCCTGTAAAATCCTGGAGATAATCATAGTATCTTCATATCTATATAATTATATATTTTTACAGTAATTTATTGTGAAAAAATACAGTTACATGCTGTAAAACTGTTGACTTATTCATAGCATCTTCATATCTGTATACTATCAGTTCTATAGTAATCTATTGTGAAGTAGTAAAGTTTCATCCTGGAAAACCCTTGAAATATTGATAGCATCTTCATTATATATAATATATAAAATATAAATAAATAATAATGATATATATATATATATATAAATATAATAAATATATATATAAATACAGATGCTTCATATTTCCAGGTTTTCCAGGATGAAACATTACACTTCACAAAAGATTACTATAGAACTGATAGTATACATAGATATGAAGAAATGCGATGAATATGTCCACAGTTTTACAGCATGTAACTGTATTTTTGCAAATAAAATACTGTAAAAATATATAATAATATAAATATGAATATACTAGATTATATCCAGATTTTACAGATGTAAACTTTAACTATTTCACAATAAATTAACTGAATAATGAAACAGTTATATATATATGAATGAAGCTTAAGACTAATTAAAGAGTTTTTCACAACGATACTGTAATAATTTCACAAAAAAATTACTGCTACTATATGCATACATTCACAGTTAGTTACTGTAACATATACAGTTATCCATTTTGAAATATTTTAGTTTGCATCTGCAAAATCCGTAACAATTTAACAGTGTGGATTAAGAATGCATTTTTAAACGTTATATTCTGCAAGTAAACAACCAAATAAAAAAAAGTGCATATCAGTATCTGCATTGCAGTCTGATGTCTCCTGCAAAGCAGCTAAGAAATATGCTTTTTAATTTGTTGTTTACTTGCAGAATAAACGTTAAAAATGCATTCTTAATCCACACTGTAATTGTTTACAGGATATTGCAGAATGCAACTAAAATATTTCAAAATGGATAATCTGTAAAAATTACTTACAGTAACTAACTGTGAAAGTAATGCAAACTAGAAGCCAGTAAATTTTTTTGTGAATTATAACAGTATCGTTTGAAAATACTCTTTAAATAGCCACAGCATCTTCATATCTATATAACTTTTTCATTATTACAGGTTATTTATTGTGAAATAGTAAAGTTACATCCTGTAAAATCCTGGAGATAATCATAGTATCTTCATATCTATATAATTATATATTTTTACAGTAATTTATTGTGAAAAAATACAGTTACATGCTGTAAAACTGTTGACTTATTCATAGCATCTTCATATCTGTATACTATCAGTTCTATAGTAATCTATTGTGAAGTAGTAAAGTTTCATCCTGGAAAACCCCTTGAAATATTGATAGCATCTTCATATATATATATATATATATATATATATATATATATATATATATATATATATATATATATATATATATATATATATATATATATATATATATATATATATATATATATATAAAACCAACCTTTTTTTTTTTTTAAAGTAATTTATGGTGAAATATTAAAGGTGCATCCTATAAACTCCTGGAAATAGTCACAGCATCTTTGTTAACTGTTAACAATTTCCAGAATTTTACAGGATGTAACTAATATTTCACAATAATTTTCTGTTAAAATGATACAGTAACTCATCATGAAAAAATGCAGTAGCCTGTAATTTATTGTAAATGTATGGTCAAACATTTTACAGTACGAATATATGCGGCAGCAGTGTCTGGAGGCTTTTGTTGACTTCAGAAACTGACTTTGAGTGTTCTTTTAGGATCCCGTGATGAATTTTTTCTTGCTCCTGAATATCAAGAACATGGAATTGTGACTGAGAAGGTTTGTCTGTCTGCCTTTTCATACTTTCAAAAGTAACTTTGACCAATATCTTGCTTTGGCTTTAGATGTATTACTCTTCTAATCTCCTCTTTCCTGGCTCAGGTTTGTGTTTATGGGGTTGCTGCTATTCTCTGGGCGACAGCCAAGTTCAGTTTAGCACCTAATCAAAAACTGGCAATGCCTCGCAAACTGAAGAGACTGCTCCTGGAGATGGCAAAGAGGACGCCCATTGAGAGGCCTTCTATCGTCATGGCTAAAAAGGTATTCATCTTTTTGTTTTATCAATCTCTTAACAAGAACAAATCGTTCCTTCAACTTGATTATTTGTGTTTTTTTCAGACAAATGTTTGGCAAGGCTCTCTGCCTGACACTGGCAGACTAGAAAGCTTGTGTTTTATAAGTAGCTGGCTGTTATCCAGTTTTCTTCTTTTACTGGGAACAAGCAACTACTTTTTTCAAACTCCTACTGCTTTGGCATGAAATTGATCTTGTGTCTACCATTACAGTGTTTTGCCTGTCCCACTAGTTTTCTGATTCCAGTCCTCTGACTGAACTCTCCAACTTCATCCGCCCTGACTAACAGTATTTCTACTGGCATCAAAGCAGGCCTGATGAAATTTACTAAAATAAAAGAATTTTACAAGCAAATTACGAAAGACAGTTTTACTTCAAGAATGGCTTTGATTAATATATGTACTTTTGGTTTTATTATTATAATATAAACTTGGTTGTGTGTTTTGAACTGTTTGAGAACAAACAGACTGACAGCTTAAACAGAAGCCTCTCCTCCAAGTTATGTTTCATACTCAAACAGCACTGAGGGAACCGCTGATATTTACACAGGGAAGCTGAAGTCGAGAGATATTGACTTGAGGTTTTAGTTGTTTTGAGTGTTCAGATGCATTACCAGACTTCCTACAGTTACATTTTACAGTCTCTCTCTTGTCTGAGTCAGATCACTAGTTCACTAGTTCGGAACAACCCTTTGTCTTACCACTGTAGTGACGCAGCTCCAGGAATGGCAATACTGGTCCCTGGTCCAGTCAGTTGGTTCACCGTTTTGGTAATGCAACTTACGGTGGACGCTGGAGGGCAAAGCACAACAGTGATTCAAAGAACACAACTAAACATCACATTCTGTGCATAAATCAGGATATTAAAATTAATTTGATGCAACAATCAAAAGTCACAACTTCAGTAATGGCTGCAAATGTGCTGATTTATTTCAAGTGTCTGCAAAAACATACTCAAGGGATCGCCAGCTGGTGGCCCATGTGCCATATCCAGCACGCCACAGCTTTCCATCTGACCCCCCAAATATAAATTGATTCAGACAGTATGTGGAGGAATAAATTGGATTACCCTATTTAGAATATCTAGTGTTTTTCTTCCTCCTTTGATTTAACCAACCACACATGCATTTGAGCTGCAGGTACTAAGGGCATTATAAATCCATCTGACAGCTTATTGTTAGCAGTGGTGAGTTTCAAAATATCAAAATATCAAATGTTAAAAAGAGCAAAGCAGCGTCCTGCAGCTATTAACTAACATCTCACAGAAACATTAAAGCATTCTCTCTGTCACACACACACACACACACACACACACACACACACACACACACACTCTCATACACTCTATCTATTTTTTTCTGAAAATCTGGCCCCCACAGTGTCTGCTTAGAAAAATGTTGGCTCCTGAACAGATCTATTTGATGATCACTGTCATACTCCAATACTCATATCATCTAAAATCCAGCAGGGGGTGCTGCAGCACCCTCAGCGCCACACTTCAGGTGGTGACGCTCGGCTGCCTCTGGGTCCTTTATGGCTCCTGCCACCAGCCTCCAAACGCCGTTGCTGCACCACAGTAATGTGTTGCAAGGGAACTAGTTTGCAGGAAATCCAAAGGAAAATAAAAATACTTCCATTTGTTGTAGACTGACAAATAGTCCATCTAATCAGCAATGAGGAATCATTGTCCAACATACAGCACACTACTCCGGTTTGAGTCTCACTGAATGCCATTGTGTTCTCTCTTTTAGTGCTTTGTTTTGCAAATTGCTGTTGTGATTTGTGTTTTGCTGATGTGCTTTCCCCTTCAGGGGTTAGTGTAGCAACTATAGAGGTTACCTTCATTGGCTTTTAGTGATATTTCCCAAAAGCTATTAGATGGATTGCAATAAAATGCTTCTTACTAGCTGCCCAAGTATTATTTTTTTCTCAACATCTATAAGATACATTATTACAATTTTTTTGTGCAGCATTTGTGGTGCCCATAAAGTGAATCCCGCTGACTTTGATCAGCAGGTCAAAGTTGTAATGTCTCCAATACTTTGTTTAATGACCAAATACCTGTAAGACTTCTGACATTCCGATTAGCCTCAGCTTTATTTAATATTTAGCAAATGTTTAGCTTAGCTAGAGCAAGCAGCTTTGTGAGGTTGTACTTGCTTTAGGCGTATTGCTAACTTCAACTTAACATGTCCACTATGGGCCTCATTCAAAAACTGTGTGTACACACAAATCTGTGCCTAAATTGTGCATGCAAATGTTTTACCCACAAATCCTGTTTCCACTCTTAGACTCCAAGTTAAACTGTTGATCCGCAAACAATTTGGTGAGATTTCTTTCAAAAACATGGGGAAAAAAGGCAATGAGCAACTTCGTAATAAATCATTTTCAGAAAGCTTGGGGAAATGTCTAGAGAAAAAAGATACTCTTCTTCTTTTTCTTCTTCCTCTTCCTCATCTTCTCTCCTTTTAAAAAAAAACTAATTATCATGTAGGTTTCTTTGCAATATTCTTGCTCATTTTTGACCCATTTCTTCTTTCATTTCTTATGCCTTCTTACCATGTTTTTGAATGAAATTCGGTTAATTGTGCATCACATTTATTAATCTTTTCTTATAATTAGGCATTAGTATATTACATTCTCAAACAAAACTGAATTCCCTCTCATTGCACTTTTCCTTGTATTTATATTCATTTATTTTCTAGTTTTACATTTGGTTTTATATTTTAAAACAACCTTTTTTTAATCCTTTTATAACTTCTCCCGGAAAGCACTTTGAAAAGAATTTCATTTTAGGAAAGGTTCTCATTAAAAATAAGCCCGATTTGATTTGAACATCTCAGTGGGCACGGCTTCACAGAGGAGCACCTTTCTCAATAGTCATATCCTCTTTGAAAGAAAATCACTTGTAATTTTAAATATAGAGAATCCAGTTTGTAAAAGTGCTTTGTCATTTTGTCAACAAAGGACTCTCCTACAAAATACCACAATTTGCTTTTGTTGTTATGCTGTCAGTCATTTTGTAGAAGTAGCTGTGAGTTCTTCAAATAGGCTACTTGATGTTTTTTTTTCAATCAACACTTAAGTTATTTCAGGGCACAATTAATCTGCCATTATTATTGGTGTCTGTGTGTGATTGTGTGTAAAGTGTCCTATACTGTTACCTCATTTGTTTTTTATGTGGATCTGTTCCAGAGCTGTCGTGACTACTTATCATGTCAAGGGACGAATGCAGAGACTGTGTGGATCAACCTCATCAGCAGAGTTCACCCGGTAAGACTTTCTTTGTTTTCGCCCACTAATGAATTCACACCCTTCTGCTTACTAATAGTCTTTTATTTAAGTATCAATGTCAGAGTCAGTTTTGTTTTTTTTTTGGATCGTCCTCTCACTGTGTCCTGTTTTGTCTCTCTCTGTTGTAATGAACCAATTCCGTTTTCTTTCAGCCAGCCTCAAAATCCAGTGATGTAGATGATTTAAATGCAACTGAAATTAAACAAAGCTCATGTGAAGAGTCTGCACAAAACAGCGGTAGGACATCTTCACTTAAGTATAAATGACCCTCATGCAATATAGCTGACCTTGAAATGTGCCGAATGACTGTGCTAAATTTGCCAAATGTCAGACAGACCCTAAAAATATCCTTTTTTTAACATTCATGACAGAATATTCCGTAAAGACCATAAACTGTATATAAAGATGGACAACATGACAATTCCTCCAAAGTGAAGCTTTTCAGTTTCGATTGCCCCCTGGTGTCTGTCTGTAGTATAGGTCATAGAGCCCGCCCCTCCATATTAGTGAATGGGATATGGGATAAACATAAAAACCCAAAGTACACAACAAATAAATTTTTCCCAAAGATGGTGTCTGTCACTGAAGAAAGTTCTCATCAGCCTGATGTTTGTTCAGGTGATTGTTTTTATGTTAAGTTCAGTTTTAATGAGTTATTCAGTTCTACAAAAAGGGGATTTTCTGCCATGATTGACAGCTGTGACAGCAAATCCAAGTGTTTGCTTTCAATGGAGCTGTTTGCGATTGGTCGGATGGGTGTTCTGGCTGGAACTCCCCCACCACAGATACTGCTACTGCGCAGCCTCGGCTCCGAATGACGTCACCAGCCCAAGATAGCAGCGGCCTTATCCCGGATATTTTAGCTACACTTAAGCACGGCGGGGGTGGGGACAGTGGAGGTGTGTCATCCATCTTCATATAAAGGCTATGGTGAAGACAGGAGCATGGCTTTTAATAATTTTAAAAGATTTTTATAGCAGCAGATCTTAGCAGAGTTAGGGGCACATTACTCGGTGTCTTTTTATCATATGTGTGCAGGTGTAATCCGCCCCTCTGTGTAATTTACAGATGTGCATTGCATGAGACAATATCACTGATATTGTAACTGGCATTGTTGTAACTGTGCGTAGGCTTTGTGCCCATGGCCATTGAGAGCCGACTGGCTCCTGTGCCTGGCCCTGTTCCCCACAGCTATCCAGTCAACCAGGAACTCCAACTCCCAGAGGCCTTCACTTCCACTGCCACACACTTCACCCCCATCGTCCTGACCAATGAAGGGGACTCAGAGGAGGAGAGCCAACAGTTTGGAGCTGCCATTGAAGGGTAGGGTGTTCCATACATTTTTTTCTGGTTTTAAAAGTTAAGTGTGTAAAAATGAGGGTGGTGTCGAATTGCAGATTGCAACCAGCTAAGACTTCTCCAGGCGAGAATTCCTTAAGTTTTCATTATTTAGAATTTTTTTTGATCCTGAGCCAAATGATTCACAGAGGTCTCTTCCTCTCCAGAACAAACAAACCAGACAATTAAACAGCTAAAACATCAAATAAAGCAGTTTCATGTTAAAATCAGTGAAACCTGTGGGACAGGCTGCAGGCCCACAACATGCTCACCCCTCTTCTCTCATAAGTTAATGTGTGCTCACCTTTTTCTGATCCAGACTTTCAGGAGGTTTTTACTGTCAGCTGAATTGTCTGTAGAAGTCTCCTACTTTCCAAAACAAACAGACCTGGTGATTTCTACTTAGCAAAAAATGAATAAAGCATTTTTAGCTTAAAAATCCATTTAAGGTATTTCCAATGCGCTTTGACACAATAGCATATTCTCAAGTGAAGTCACTTGTTCTCACTGGTAAGTTAGGATCCAGATATTCAGGAGGTTTTCATGTAAGCGGAATTATCCACTAAGGTCTCTTCCTCTTCAAAGCAACTGAATCCGATAATTTAAACTGCTAGAAACACTGAGTAGAGCACTTTCACATTATAAACCCTGGCGCATCTCATTGCACTGGCTGTATCTCTGGCCAGCTTTTGGCTTCTTGGTTTGTCCATTCCGGGCTACTGTAGAAACATGGCGGTGCATAATAGCCCCATAAACTAGGGACCTCCTCCTTATGTAGATGGACTCATTCTAGGATAAGAAGAACAAAATGATTCTTATTTTCAGGTGATTATACACTAAAGAAAACATATCCATTTCTTCCAATATACCCCCAAAATCTTACACACTGGCCCTTTAATATTTTCCTTTCAGAACAAAAAGTAGTCCAGCATAGTATCCTACGTAAAATTGCCAATTGTTGTTGTCTTTATGCTAAGCAAAGCAATTCGGCTCCTGGCTGTAACTTTATATTTACTATTAATCTTTAATATTTTACAATTGACAGATATGGAAGTGGTAGCAGTCTTCTACTCTAAACCCCAACACAGAACAGAACTTTGATTTCAAAGGAGGAATTGAAAGAAGAGAAAGCAGTAAATGTAATAACTATACATAAAAAGGAGGTACCTTACTCAGGATTGCTTATTTTGCAGGACTGTGGATGGATTCACAAGCTGTGAACACATTGAGGAAAGGGACCTTGATTTCACTTCTGAGTACCCATGTCCTACACCAACTGAACCCAGTCTACATACACAGGAGTTGCCTGCTCATCAAGCAGACGTAACTTCAACTACCAAAAACAAAATGCTGGTCAACTATACTTCTCCACTCCCTGATATTTCTTGTCTTCAAGTCTCTCTTCCTCCACCATTATCCACTAACCTCAGTGGTTGTGGTGTTTTCAACAATTACCTCTTCCGTCAGGATCCCACAACAGGACATCTTTCCTTAGTGCCTGTGCAGGTGAGGGCTCCTGAGGCACTCCTCGGGTTGGATATAAATCTCTCCTTAGTGCCACAGGCTTTACAGGGACTAATCACAGTTCCAGAGAGCACTGATGGTCCATTTATTGACTGTCTGAATGTGCCTGTGATGCCTGGTCCCCGGAGTTATGGCCCACCATCGTCCTGTTTAAATGGTAGCTCCGTCATCTCTGACAGCCTCCTGAAGCACAATGTGCCCACAGCTAACAATGGACAATCAAATCCAGGAGCACAAGGTGAGAAGCGGTCCCCTTCAGAGTCCGTCTCTCCAAAGGTACACCCTGCCCTACAGGAGGTGATTGACCTGCTCAGGGGAGAGTTTTCCCTCGATGGGTATTTGGACAATAGACACGAGGA
The DNA here is from genome assembly GCF_008729295.1 of Plectropomus leopardus. NCBI lineage: Eukaryota > Metazoa > Chordata > Actinopteri > Perciformes > Serranidae > Plectropomus > Plectropomus leopardus. Next base: position 25,253,215 of record NC_056477.1, on the reverse strand, counting down.
CATCGCCATGGGTAAGTATTTTGAATATTTAGACTGTATTATCATGTTGTTGCTTTATTCACTTTTTACATAAATGGTGAAAAACCTACTATATCTATATCTATATCTAAATCTAATAAATTAAACTAGACAGCTGCAGTATTACAGAGAATAAACACTCCTTTAATCCTTTACCTGCAGGTATTTTTATGCCACCGCTCCAGCGATAGCTGAGGTTTTATGTTTTCGGGTTGTCTGTCTGTCATATGGGTGCGTGTCTGTCTGTCCCATTCTTGTGAATGCGATATCTCAAGAACGTCTCAAGAGAATTTCTTCAAATTTGGCACAAACCTTCACTTTGACTCAGCGATGAACTGATAAGATTTAGGTGGTCATAGGTCGTAAGTCAAGGTCACTGTGAACTCATCTGTCTCATTCTTTTGAATGTGAAATCTCAAAAACAATGCATACACACTATTTTTTTGGCATTTTAGTCTTTATTAGACAGGACAAATCATTAGCGTGAAAGGGGGAGAGAGAGGGATCAATGTGCAGCAAAGGGCCTCGAACGAGAGTTGAACCCGAGGCTGCTGCGGCAACGATGCTGCCATTTACATGGGGCGATTGCTTTATCCACTCAGCCACCAGATGCTCCACATAGGTGAAAATTTTTAACTGCAACTTGACTGGTGCTTTAAGGAATACAACCACCATGCGTAAATTCTGATTTCATTTTAAAATACAACAACAAAACAATGACCCACTCCATCATCATCTTCAGACATATTCATTTAGAAAACTGTCTTTTTCTCTTCTCCGAGGGGAGTACATTTTCTCTATGAAGGACCTCCAGTACCACACATTTGCCGGTGTTGTGAGGGAGAGATTCAGTGATCTGTACTGGGAAGATGACTTGCTGGGTGTATTGCACTGCCTGGTTAACTACAGCTCATCCACACTGTGAGTAGGACTTCAAACGCTTGTGTCTCTTTAAACATCATTTTCTTTATTTGGACCACACAAAGGACATCTTGTCAGTGCAGCCAGTGGCACAGCTGGTTGTTTTGGTCCACCACTCTTTTCAGTAACTGTTTACTAAGTGAAGAGTGAGGGATGAAATGTCAAGCTGTGCCTCAAGCATTTTACATCCTGATCCAATGAAACATAATCCCAAACACTTAATAATAAGGGTACAGTTACTTCATACATTTATTCCCAAATCAGCCTTCCCTAAAGCTAAACATGATTTGTTGTTACAGAAATAGAAAGCTCCTTATAAGAGACTGGTGGTCAAATGAACACATCTACTTGTTGTTGGATCACTACAGCAATTGTTTTTGTAAATGTGGCATTTACAAGCTATACCAGAAAATAAGTTGTTTTTATGCCTCGGCGCCAGCAATAACTGTGGCCAGAGGCATTATGTTTTTGGGTTGCCCGTCCCATTCTCATGAACGCGATATCTCAAGAACACCGCCAGTGAATTGTTTCAAATTTGGCAAAAACGTCCACTTGGACTCAGCAATTAACTGAATAGGTTTTGGTGTTCATAGGCCAAAGGTCAAGGTCCCTGTGACCTCATCTGTCTCACTCTTGTGAGCACAATATCTCATGAATATCTTGGATTTTGGAGTTAAATGTCAAGGTCACTGTAACCTTGTGTCGGCCTTAGTCTCGTGATGGCAATATCTTAAGAAGCTTTGAGGAAATTTTCTCAAATGTGGCACAAATGTCCACTTGGACTCAAGAATGAACTGATTAGAATTTAGAGATCAAATGTCAAGATCACTGTGAGTTCACAAAACATATATTTTGGCCATAACTCAAGAATCTGTATGTTAATTAGGACAAAATTTCACATAAATGTCAGGATATAATGATGAAGTGAGGATACTTTATATCCAAAAGGCCAAAGGTCAGTAATTCAAAGGCCTTGCTCTTACTACCAAAATTAATCAACACTTCTAAATACCAATATACATTAGTTTTCAGTTAAAAAAAAGGTGGTTTGAGGTTTAATTACCCTTGCTGATTGAATACATTTAGGGGTTTAGCAATTTGAAGTTGCACCTTGGCCTTTGGAAAACAATGATGGACGTTTCTTCACTATATTGACATTTGGGCATTTTAATAAAACTGACCATTTATTTATCCACTGCTCAGATTTGTTAAATAATTCAAATAATAATTAAATGAAGATAAAATGTCAGTTCGCTCTGATTATCAGGCTACCTGCACCTGATAATGCCAGTGCAGTGCTTTCAAAACTGCCTCAGTGCACTGAATTTTCCAGTCATCAACATGTGAAAAGTTACACATGTATTTAGTTCATGGAATTCTTCATGCTGAAATATGTATTTTATCATCATGATCATCATCAGTTTTTAATCCTCAAGATAAATAAGTGTTTTTCAGGGAGTGGGCTGGCTAATGAATCCAATCTGCACAGTTAGCCTACATTATGACTTAAAGAGATTATCTTTGGTGCCAGAATAATTACCCTAAATTGAAAAAGAATATCTTGTTAACAAGAAAGCAGCCAGAACTGCCATCTAAAAAGTGAAATGAAAATGTTGCTGCTTGTGATGCAATTCTTTTATTTATTTTTGTGTGTCCAGGCCTTACTTAGCATGACCGTCACACTCATACAGCATACAAATGAGCCTTTGTACAATATGCACTTCGTACATTAACATATGCCTCCATCTTAAACAGTCCCTATGGTAACTGATATGTCTATTAGTGTTGGGTGCATGACTGGAAACACTGAACATACATGTAAAGCCTCCTCTGCATTGTCACTGATCAATGTTTCTTAAGTACATGAATGAATACATGAACGAAGGCAACAAAGTCCACACATTGCACGTCTCTCTTCATTTAAATGTATGCTGGAGACAAGTGGAGGGAAGAGCGTGTCAGTTGTCACACATATCTTTTTATCCAGCCGTTGCCATGCTCTTATGCTCAGGGCAATATGTGGAGAGAGCCTTTAATCTGCTGTGGAGGGTAGACATCACAGCTTTGCATAGAGATAGACACTCTTCCTCGGGCTGTGGGCTTGTTCACAGGGCTCAGCTGTGGTGGGGTATTTTTTTCCACTGTGGGATAGAGGGAGGACTGTAGGCTCTCTATTGACAGATGAGACGGTGTACAGTCTGGATGCAGACACTTTTTATTAATCGATTGGTGTGATTTGCTAGTGCTGATCTCCGAAAAGTGAGTGACAAGCTGCAAAATGAGACTTTTTTTTGTTTGATTCCTGTTTGTTGCCTTTGGGGTCTCTGCTGTGTCATATTAAATCAGTAAACACACCCCAGTAAAAGTTGTGTGCTGTATTCTGATTTTTTTATAACATTCTTCAATGCATCTGATTGTCATCGTTTTTGACATTTGGCCAGCTTTGAACTCACACTATGTGTGTTTGCTCTCACCTAATGCACCTCCTGCAGCCGTACTAATGAGCAGCTTCCATCAAAGGCTGTGAAAAGGGCAGCCTTTACCCCGCCCGTAACAGCCGCTGTGTGGGGAGAGAAAAGAGAAGTTTGCTTCGACGGTTGTCTTGACCTGAATGGAAACATTCACACATCCGGTCCTGCTGCTGTGGATTCTTGGGAAGGAACCGAGGCCCAGTCCTGTCGTGGAGAAAATGAGGCTGCACTTGAAGATTTTGAATTAAGATCAGAGGACAGTCAACGCTGCATCTATCAAGGTAGGAGAGAAACTTTGATACTCAATATTATTTTTGTTGTGTAAACAAAGATTCAATCTGTTTTGGTAACACTGTGTAAGTCTTGGTCATGGGAAAATAGATCTGTTAAGTTGAGTGCCGATAGCCAGTTCAGCTTTGAATCCAAATTTAGAAATTGTAAATTTTAAGGCTAATATTTCAGAACTAAAACACAAAGATGACTATTAAAACCCTTCACCCTCACAAAATTAGAGATAGCAAATGTTCTTTTAGGATTTTTACTCAAAAGTTATTTATTACATTCAGAACATTAATATAGCAGCAAACTACTTGCTATGTAAAGATAACTGAGAATGAAGTCTGGCTGCCTGTATAATGTAATCCGAGCTGTTGTTTGGTTTAGTTTTGTGTTTGGTTTTTTTATGGCTTTCCTTTTCATTTTATGGCATACCATATTTGCTGCCAAGACTATTTACATATATGTAATATCTGTTAAAATTTAACTCCCCACTCCTCTAAAAAACATGAAGTAGGCCTACCTAAAACTTGCACTTACAGACATGCAAACATACTAAGGTATAGCCCATAACTGCTCCTCTGAGTCTAATTAAAACTACACTGTATTTCACTAAGAAATGCTGTCCCCCTGAAGTCTTTGCATTTGTTAATTGGATTACATACTAATTTTAGATTTGAAAAGAACAACAAGCATTTAACCTCAACCTGTGTGCAATGTTTTGATATATTTCACTTGATTTGCCTGCTGACTGAAGTCATGAGAGAGGTGACTGGCTGTTGGATGCAGTTCTTAAGACTGAAACACATTCATACGAGTCCAAGGCATGCTAGCTAACTCTAAAGATCCTTGTCTCCTGTGGGACTCATTCCTGTCTGATGAATTTGACAAACACACCCATGCATCTGCTTTTGTTGTAATAAAATATATGCCAGACATGTGGTCTTGATTACAAACAGGCTCTTACAAGATACTTGAGATAAAGAAACAGCAATACTTAGAAGTTAGGCTGGAATTGCCTTTGAGCTCATGTGTTTAACAGTGGGTGTATTGTGCAGCCATGACGGAGTTAGCAACAAATACCCCCAGCACCACCCTTGGATCTCTGTTCGGGTTATTACTTCACAAATCCAGTTTGTTCTCCATGTGATTCAGTCCCTCTCTCTTTCTCTTCTCGTCTCCCTCTCTTTGCTCTGCCTCTGTTTACCGATCGAGGGGTGAGCACTGACAGTTCGGACGCGGGGGTCATGGAGGGAGGAGATCATTCGGCGGGGGGCAGCGATGAAAGCCCCTCTGAAGCTGAGTTTCTATCGGGAAGAGACGAAGGGCTAACGGGAGCCCCCGACGAACAGATGAGCCCAGACTGCTCGGTAGACATGGAGGACAGTGAGTCTCTGGTGTCGGAGCGGCTCCTCTCGCCCGGATCTAGAGCAGAAGGGCTGGGCCTCAGCTGCAGCCCAGCCTGGGCCTTGGCCTTCTTTGGAGAAGATTGGTTTAGTCCAGAGGTGATCCAGTACGCAGTGAATCTGGGGCAGCACACAGGATCACCGTGTGTGGATGTGAAAACACAGGTGAGTGCTCACTGCCAGTGATTCATATTTGACCTTAAGCCTGTGTCTGAACAAACAGCAGATAGCATGTTTTATTAATCAGATTCTATGGCATAAACATAGACAAATGTATATCATTAAGTATGTGTTTCCATATGTAATGTATGTTGCAGTGATGAGGAAGAAGAGTTGGGTAAATTAATGCAGAAGCTGATATTCTGTAATTTGGTAGATGCTTTTTCAAAAGAAAGAAAGAACAGGTTTTCAAAACAAAAAAAGGTATATTTGAGTGCTGTCAAATTCTTCATTTTTGAGATTAATTACAGAATTTCAATAGTTAATCGCAATGAATCACCTTTTTTAATGTACATGTTTTCATTTACATTATTTTGCATTATGAACAGTTAAGTCCATATTAACAAGGTGAATCAATTCGTACCAGATTGTCTTGATTAAGAATCAAATGACAGCAAAAAACTGCATGGGACTAGCATAAAGTGGGCATGTCTGTGAAGGGGAGACTCGGATACCCATATATATACAGACATCTTGAGGTCAGAGGTCAAGGAACTCCTCTTAAATGATTATGCTGTTTTCCATCACCAAAATTCTGCCTAAATTTGGAGTGTTATTTTCCCCCTTCCTGACAAGCTAGCACAACATGGTTGGTACCACTGGATTCCTTAGATTTTCTAGTTTGATGATAAAAGTTTCATCAGAGCTTTAAAACTCAGCCCGATACAGCCTCTTACAGACAAGAATGTTGGCTGGTGATTAACACGATTTTAAATAAATAGTAATAAAAAAAAACCCAATATGTGCGGACCTTAATAGCATCGCAATTAACATATTAATGCTGACAGCTTTAGTATATTTCAATCAAAATACTGCCTGATATAATTGCTATTGGTTTCATCACTTTTATGTGATGTTATAAACTTCAGATTGAAAAGTAAATGGTATAATTTATAGAAGCATTATTAATATTTAGTGGCATTTAGTTGCATCTAGTGGTGAAGATTGCAGATTGCAAAAAGCATAAACTTCTCCCAGTTAGAATTCCTTCAGTGTTCAATGTGAGGAGGTTTTAACCAGGAGCCAAATTATCTGCCGAGGTCTCTCCAAAGGAAGCTGACCAGATGATAGCAACTGGTAAAAACACAGAATAAAGCAGTTTAAACGTTACAAATCAGTGCTTCTCTGACACTGCTCACCGAACGCCTGCTGTCTGTGCTCACCTTTTTTCCATCCAGATGTTAAGAAGGTTTTTACCTGGAGCTGAATTAGTTGCAGAGGTCTCTTCTTTAAAACAAACTGACCCAGTGAGTTTCCTCTCCAAAACAAACAGACCCAACAATTTAAAACTGCTAAAAACACTGAATAAGGCAATATTAAAAAAAAAAACAACCCCAAAACATTAGTCTTGAATCAGTTCTTCTGACACTTGTCACAGAGGGGCTGTTACCTAAAGTGGCCGATGCAAAGCGTGACTTGCCCTGTCTAGAGCCAGTGTTTGGTTTGTCCGTTCTGAGCTACTGTAGAAACATGACAGCGCAACATACTGTAGATATCCATTGATGAGGGCCTGCTCCATGTGTAGATATAAATGGCTTATTCTGATGTAACAAAAAAAATCAGCGATTCTAATTTTCAGTGTATTATACGTACATTAAAGAAAACATACTTATTATATTTTATTCCATTTCTGCCAGTTACTTCCCCTAAATCCTACACACAGAATGTTTAAAGAACGTATTCAGTGTTTTCATTTCAATTCTGTCTGCATTGTATCCATCCAAGTGCTTACTGAATGCAGTTTCACCTCCTAGTTTTATTCAGCCCCCTCACGTGGTTGGGTTTCATGAATAAGTGCAGGAATTGTTTTCCTATCTGTAATGAAGTGGGACACGGTCAGGCTTTGGGGTAAATAGGACGAGAACGTGTTGGGGACTTTAAGATAATTGGCATATTATTCTCTCCAAACTGGATCTGAATATTAATATGTTGAACTTAGCCCCTTGGCAAGGGAAGTTATTATCATTTGGAAAAGAATATTAATGAACAGTCTTTGTGTTTGTACACTTTGATGGCACCACTGCTTCTTCAGAGCGTTTGTATAACAGCTAATAACACACCTTAAGAGGCATGCTGCTGCCCTTCTCACTCTTTTCACTTCAAAAGAGCTTTTGCGTTCGGTTGCCAGGGTGAAGAGAGGGGAAAAAAGAAAACCCTGCTCCATACGCAGTGGAAAGACCCGAAGGGTTCTTTCAGTGAGAGGCATGTGGTGTTATTTTTGGGCCTTTTGTGTGATTTTGCGTGATTTCCTTTGAACAGGAACTGCAGCAGCAGCTGATGATTGAAACAAGGAATCTAAAGAAAACGAGAAATTTCTACCAGAAACTGATTCAACAGGAGAGAAAAAACAAAGGTTGTGTACCCCTTTTGTAACACTTCTTATATACTGTATAGAAATAATATGTGTAGCTTCCAGTGTGATCTAAACAAACAAATATGGTGCATGTATCCCAAAGGTTCTGACAACAAATTGATGCTGTCCAAACTCAAGGCCCAGCTTGAAGAACTCAGATCCAAAGTGGTCTTCTTGGATTGTGTGAAGAGATACCTTGAGGTACTTCCCAACACTGCTGTTTCTCCTTCATCTTTCAACAACCTGGCTCCTTTATCCTTTGATATGATTCCTTGTATTTCTGCAGATTCTGAGTGTAGACCAGTGGGGTTTGGAGGTTTCATTGCTCCCGTCTTTTGCTGCCTGTGGACCTGGCTCTTTGGACTTCCAGTCGTCTGAAGACCCGTCTGTTCTCAGCTTTGGTACCAGCAAAGGGAGGAGCACTCTGCAAGCTGGATCTCCTCTGGGCCTCATGGCTTACCTCTACGCCAGGTATTATTGATGAGGGTTTAAATTTGAAATGTGGTAGCCTTGCTTTTCTCGAGTCAAGTCACGAGTCAGATGAAATGTTCAGCATGTTGTGCAGCCTTTGTGATTCCTTTTTGTGTTCAGTTATTTACCCTCCCTGCTGCTTTTGATCAGTCCAATAAGGTGAAATGCTATTGTTTCGAGAGCTCATTATTCCAAAATCCCAGAAGTCCAAAAAAATGTCCTATTGCAACTAGAGCCCATTTGTGTGACAGCCCGTTAACCTGAAACAAATGCCCATTGCTACAAAAATACACTCTTTCTGCCTCCTAATTTTTCATGCCCTCTTTTTCACAGTTGATTGGGAGCATCTGTATAAATATTGCTGTCGGAACTGAAATTCAGCTGCTCCAGACATAAAACCTCTTACAAATATTTACATATGTGCGTACATCAAGAAATTCTTTCCAATAAACCATGTACTTCAGCTTGGGAAAGTGTATTTTTGGAGACATGGGCATTTGTTTTGGGGATAACGGGCTTTTGGAAATGGAATCTTTCAGTCCAATTGGCCTTTTTTTGGCTTTGGGTTGTCGTAACAATGGGCCGCCAGAAAAATGGGCCAACTTCAGGAAAAGGATTTCACAAGGACAGTAGTTAGACAATTACAAAATTACAACAAGACATATTTTTCCTAAATCAAGGACTTTAATTACAGCTAGTTTCAAAGCAATGTGTTGCTGGTATCTGTAATGTCTTTATTTGCCTCTTCATCAGCAACAGCTGTTGCTGGAGGCATTGATGATTTCAGGTCATCTGTCTGTATGCCTAGAGTAGAATACTTTGTTGTGCACAAATGTATCTGGAAATTTCAGTGCATCTTCTCTCAGTGGTAGAAGGTAAAAAACACATAGACAAAAGTTAAATAACAACAGCAAATATTTACAAAATAACAATAATAAATAGACAATAAATGCATTTAGTCTCGATAGTTGCACTCAATCTGTCAGTCTGTCCCATTCTCTCACACGTGATATCCCAAGAATATCTTGTGGGGATTTCTTCAAGTTTGGCACAAATATTCACTTGCGGTCAATGATAAACTTCTTAGACTTTGGTGGTCATATGTCAAAGGTTAAGGTCACTGTGACCTTGTCTCTCTCATTCTTGTGAATGCAATCTCATCTCGTGGGATCTTTTTTTCAAACTTGACACCAATGTCCACTTGCGCTCAATAATGACTGATTAGAACTTGTTGGTCACTGGTCAAGGTAAAGTTCACCATGACCTTGTGCCCATCTCATTCTTGTGAATGCAATATCTTAAAAGCACCTTTAGAGATTTTCCTCAAATTTTGCACAATTGCCACTTGGATTCAACAATGAACTGATAAGAATATAGTCAAATGTCACTGTGGCCTCACAAAACACGTTTTTTTTTTTTGCCATGACTCCAGAATTAATACGCTAATTATAACATTTCACACAAGTGTCTAAGAGGATAAAATGATGAAGAGATGATATTATATATCTCAAAAGTAAAAGGGCAACTTCACTGTGATATCATAATATTCCATTATTCAAGGTCATAACAAAGCCAGAAACTGAATTGGTGACACTGAACTTGGGTGCGCATCTTAAAACTGTGCTGATTGTATAGATCTTCTATGTTGTGGGGTGTAAGATGTGTGTGAGGCATCAGTGACTTCACATGGATGTAAACTGTAAGTGCAACTTGACTGGTTTGAGGATGCATACAACATATGCCAGCAGTGTGGCTCCCACTGAATCCCACTGACTTTGGTCTTTAAAAATGAGCTGGAAATTTATATTCCTTATTTTTAAAAGGGCACAGTGGTTTATTAGTTTTTTAATAAGAAAAAAAATCACCACCCGTGTTCTCTAATATATCAATCTGTACAATAATAATGCCTGAAATTGCCATGCCTAATTCGAATCTGATCTGTAAACAAAGATACAAGCACAGCTGCTCTGAAGTCTGACATTTCAGCATCTGTTTTGAGTTGCCATGGGAAACTGTGTCAACAACCAGAGAAACAAGGACACAATACATAGTGTTTTTAGTCAATTCAGCCCACTGCCTACAGCTGAAGCACTTACTTTTTTTTTTTTCTTTTTACTTTTAAAGGCATTGATGAGGGTTGTCTTCAGTTTACTTCCAAAACAGTGGTTTATTTAACAGCTTAGTATATAGATAAGCTTTTCAGTCAAATTAGCGATCCGTTTACAGTAAGAAATAAACAATGGCAAGGGTGCAATTTCCTTTAGGGACCTCTCCCCCTCACTTTTAAAAATCTTACCTTTGTTCTCCTTATTTTTACAGTTTTACAGTGACTCATTCGCTAAAAGAATGAGAGAGCATAACTTTCAGATCTCTGTCAAGGAAATTATTGGTGATTGGGTTAGAGCATGATTATAATAATGCAATTTATGTTGCTTTTTAACCAACATAACCAACATGCTTTTTTTAAAATGTTTTTTTAACCAATTTAATCACTATTTCTGATTTTCTAGATGATATGAAATTTATATAAATAAAGAGGATTAAATCAAATTGTGTATATATTTTGTTTCTTGCTAAAGAAACTCTGACTTTGTTGATCTTTATCAACAATACTTTATACATCCACGATGAATACCCATTTGTCTGGCAGCTCACATGACACCCACTACAACTAACAGTGTTGTGATGAAGGGGGGAAGATGGCTTTGGTATAGTACAACTCCCACTGAAAGGGGCCATTTAAAGTAGTTCATGGCAACTAGTGAGAACACCCCCGGGAAATCTCTTTTTCAAAATGTTCTGGGCACAAGTAAAAGGGAGGAGACCCTGGGCCAGACAAGCTGGATCTCCCACATGGTGCTTAAAGGGTCCCCCGAACGACCGGAGAGACCTGAAGGATTATGCCAGGAATATTTAGGTTGACCAACATAAGGAATGAGGGAAAAAAAGAAATTTTTCTGCTAATTTCTTTCCCATGTTTTCATCGCAGAAATGCTGCTGTGGAGGGCTACATCCAGCAGTTCCTGTATACCTATCGTTTCTTCTGCACTCCTGAGCAGTTCCTGCAGTTCATAATGGATAAATTCATCAGTGCTGCAAGGTACTGTATACCCACTAGCTCATATTTACGCACAGTGGAGAAACAGCATACAGTATGGTACAGTATGTCAGCAAACCAATGAGAATCCACAGTCAGGCCTCACCTGTAAACAAAACATTAAAGCAAACAGTATAAAACATCTTGCACAGATTGTGTGATGATTCTGTTTGTTTTCCACGCCAGACAAGGTCCAGACATGTCAGGAGACACTGAAAAGATCTTCCATCGCAGTTTGGACCTGCTCCAGTTGTGGATAACAGACTGTAAACGGGTGGACTTCACACCTAAATCCAGCCTTCTGGATACGTTGGAAAACTTCCTTAATACTGAGGTAACCACATAAACACACTCTTTCCTCTGCACTTAATGTAGATGACTAAAGGCTGTGCTGTGATACACAGTATTTTCTGACTAAAATGTGAAATCCTGAAGGTGGCTATTTCTACCCATGCTACCTTCACAGTCCACTGTCTGGTAATTATAATCTTTCTGTTAAAGGATGCATCGTAAAAGATAAAATGATGACATGATTATAGAATATATAATATTGGACAAAGCCACTGTGGCGTCATCCATTGGTCCACTGACTCCTGTTCTGAGGTCTCAAGTTTGGCAATTTAACTGTCGCCATGTTGGATTTTTGGAGCCGGAAGTGACCATATGTGGACACAAGTGTGGAGCCAACCTAGATGCTAGGTTGGTTAGCACGGTGCATTAACAGCTACGGTTAACTGTAATAATGCTAATGCTTTTTTCTAGGAAAAAACAGGCATAAAGCATTTAAAACAAAATGTACTTAACATAAAAACTGAACCTCCAACTCCATAGAGGGTCTTTTAGTTTAACCAAATGCAGAACAAGACTTTTTAGGCCCAAAACACATCAAGCAGAGGCAAAGTGCGGCTTGACACAATAATTACATTTTTCTGCGGTTGGAAAGCATGTTCATGTGTTAGATTGGAAGAAATTCTTTGTAACACAGGTCAGCGTGTCACAGAAGTCACGGGACTGATTGGCTGAGTGTATACTTTGACTGCAATTTTCCGCTAAAAGTTGTACTATCTCAAACTTTAAGTTTGACTGCACTTCGCCACACAATCAAATGTACTCAGTTTGGATAACAGTAACTGTAGTTTTTACATTTCTGCATTGACTTTGATAACATTGTTGATGCTTGGACATGATGAATCAATGTCTATATTCTACAGCTGCCTATTTTCTTTTCTCCCCACAGGTCATCCCTATAGACGGCAAAGGGGAGGGCCTTCTTGCTGCTCTCCACAACCCTCCATGTATGACTGTGAGCCAAGGAAGAGGAAGCCTAACCAGCTTTGAGGAGGATGATGATTCTGTGTGTTTGCATTCATCTATGGAGGATCTTGGTAGAAAAGTCAGTATAATATGTTGAAAAGTTTCTAAATACCTTCTTCTGTCGTTAACCACTGTCATCAATTTATTAAGGTTTTATATGGTGATGAACTACAGTTGAAGACAAATTAATTTTGCCATTCAATGCTATTCAGTACCTGCAGGTTCAGCCCTTGCTGATAAGTCAAAGATTTTCTGGACAGTGATATATCTCAAGAACACCATGAGGGAATTCCTTTTTGGCACAAAGGTTTGAGTGGACTCAGACACAAAGACACAGTGATCTTGCACAAAGCTATATTTCAAGAACTCCCTGAGGCATTTTTTTTTCAAATTTGACACAAACATTCACTTAGACTCAATAATGACATGATTAGAGTTTTGATGGTTAAAGGTCAAGGTCACTGTGGCCTTACATCCATATTATTTTCACGAATGCAACATCTAAAGATGGTCTTAAAAGATTTCCTCAAATTTGGCTTACATGTCCACTTGGAATCAAGAATGAACTGATTAGAATCTGGTAGTCAGAAATCAAAGGTCACAGTCACAGTTACCTCATAAAATATGTAACTGGCCATAACTTTAGATTCTTGGGTGGCCACCTTGAAATTGTGCTGACTGAACTGATCTTTTGTGCTGCTGGGTGGGCGATGTGTTCGAAGCATCCATGTTTTCACAGACATGGATGTAAACTGTAAGTGGAACTTGACTGGCTTATGGAGGTTTACAAGTGTATGGCAGTGTATTTATTTTAGAGAAGTTCAGTTGCATTTTGACTTCCTGCTGACAAGTAAACTGTCTTTAAAATATAAATCTCATTTTTTTTTAATTCTCCCGTCTCGCTGCTTTAAATCAAAAGCACCCTGCATGCCATACAAAATAACGCTCCTCTCTCTTTTACTGTTTCATCAGCGTGTTATTCAGAGCATGTGTCCTCTCTTGTCAAACATTTTTTAAACTATTCAGTGGAAATTCTCCAGAGCAGTGGAGCCCTCTGCATCCCTGCCTAAAGACAAGACCTATTCCATCGCCGCAGCGCTGCCTGTGCCTTGCTATGGCTCCCTGGTGGACGACCTCTCCAACGTTTGCCTGCACAGCGAGGAGCGACTGCCCTTCAGCCAGAATGAATACAGCGCACAGCACATAGGCCAACAGCTCACGCTCCTGCAGCAGGTACATACATAGGTCTACTCCACCAGCAAGTCGCTGTTGTCTCTTTTTAACACTAGAGGGAGACATGCCTCAAACAATATATAGTAAGGCTGATGATTACAGCCGATCTGATACTGAAGTTGGATCTTTTGTAACACAGGAAATGTTTCAAAGATGCCATCCAGTTCATTTCCTCAACTCCCGAATACAAGGAGTCAGGGACAAAGCATCGACCCAAAACAAGTGAGTGTAGCATCTCTGTCTCTACATACTGTTTACTTTCTGACAGGTGACAAAATTAAAGGAAAAACAAAGTGTATTAATGAGGTATTCAGTGCTCCATGGCATGGATTTTTTAAGTTTCATGACTGGAGGGATGAACACCATTCCACCAAAAAAATGTTAACTCTTTTTTTTTTTTTTTTTCCATTGTAAATCATTGTGGCCTTGTCTTTTTCCTGTAATTTGCCACCTGTCTGTAAGAACATAGTATATGTTTTCTAGTATGTTTTTTTCTACTCTTCAGCACAGTATATTATGTCCTGTTGTCTTGGTAACGTGTCTGAATATATGCGTACTGGAACAGCAAACTGTCATTATGGATATGCAGCACACATACATTTATATACATTAAATGTACGGCAGTGGTCGGCAAATAGTGGCCAGTGGTCCAAACCTGCCCCTTGACAGAACTTTTAGACCCCCTTATGAAAGTTATGAAATTACATTTTCCATTTTAATTGAAAACAATGTAAATACATGGCTCATGTTGGTTAATTAACATTAATTTTTTGCTGCTCCACATGAAGCAAGATCAATGCAAACTGAGGCTGCTGTGCTTCATTCTGCTGCCAGGAGCTGATATAAATTCTAACAAACTTACCAGATGAATAAATTATATTAATATCCATTAACACAAGCACCACTAGAATTCAAACAGTTTTAATTTAGTGTCTTTGACCATAAAAGATTTTTAGATTAGTTTACTTTGTTTTCTTTAAGATATTGTTGTATTGTTGTATCATTGCAACAGCAAGATCCATTAATGAGTGTGTGAACGACACTAGTCTCATAGTGTTACATAGAACATACATTTGTGAGTCTTTTCTAAATGTTTATGGTACAACTATCATGCTGATACTTTTTTGGAGGGGAGGAAATCACATCTGCCCTTTGATTGAGCTCCCAGTTGTATTCTTAAAGGGACAGTTCACCCCAAAACATACATATTTTCCCTTTTACCTATAGTGCTAGAAAAGTCTGCCTTCTCTCAAATATAATGGAACTAGATGGCATTTGGCTCGTGGTGCTCAAAGTAGTTGCTCAACAGTTACTCAAGATAATCCACAAACCTTTTTGTGAGCAGTTTCCTGTAGGAACTATTTTCTTTCTCCCAAACTACACGTCAACCAGATCACTGTCCAGAATGAAGAGAAAAACAGCATAAATCCCATTTGAGAATCTTCAACCAGCAATTTTAACTCGATAAATAACTGAAACAATGAATCAGTTAACAAACCCTCTAGTACATAATTGTATGGTTATTATTGTTTCACTGATAATTTCTGGTATTGATTCCCTGCATCTCTGCCCCCCCCACCAGAAACGTGTCTCAGCACATCCCGCCAGCAGAGGGCAGCAGTCTACCTGTAAATGAGGAGACGCCATCTGACAGCTACCTTCAGCAGCTGCTCACATATGCTGACAGTGTTGCTAACTGGATCTCTGCTGAAATAGTCATCTGTGACTCCCTCAAGGTGAGAGGCATCGGACACAGACTCTCACGTCAGTCACATATAGCCTACGTGCTTCCTGTTGCTTCTGTAGTCTCATGAGTGAATGGTTTATTGACAGGAGCAAAAACACATGGGTCAAAAATAGTTTCATAAGCCGTTATTGTCAACAACAAAAAAAGAGAATCTCAATGAAAATAGATTACATTTGTTTAGGACATCTGTGTATCTGAGCAAATATCTCTCATGCTGACGAGGCAGCTCAAACACGCAAACACACACTACAGCTATTTACAGAGTACTTTAACTATCTCCTGTGACATTTCAACTGCGTTCATCTCTTATGGTGCGTGTCCACAGGATCTGTCTCTGTCACACTTCCTATTCATTGTCCCTGTAGGCAGTCTTAAAATGCATTCTGGTAGTTTAGCATTGGGTTTCAATAGACAGGGCATCCACTCCTTATTTGCATAAAATGTAATCTAAGCTATTTACGTAAAGCAGGGGTGTATTGCATGACCCGCCGCCTCTGGAAACTCTTGGAAAACTTTTAAACTAACCACTGCCTATGTAAAATGAAGACAAATTCAGCAACTATGTCTTATTTCTTGCCTCCTTTTTTTCCAGAAAAACACTGTTTTTGTAATATTTTCGAAAGTTTCCTAATGAGACACCATGTCAGATGGTATTAAATCTTGTAGTGGACATACTCATCAATTGTCCAATGCTGGGAAGGGGCCAAATCCATCAACATACCTGCTAAAATTGAGCTGTGAACAAGGGGGGGATTTTCTGGGGTATCTGTTGGAATGGCCTGCTTGCAACATCCCTGCCCTCATATAACCCTACACCAAAAATGAATACAATATACACGAAACATATCACAGAAACTGTGAAACACCCTTTTGAGTCATATCAGTATGATATCAGGAGATTAGCAGGAGAAATTACCAATTGGGAGCAGGGCTGGAGAAAGGGTTAAAAAAAAGGGAGACTCCCGCGTAAATCGGGAGTGTGGGCAGGCATGCATCACGTAAAAAAAAAACCACCTTTGTGGACACGTACTTTGAATCATGCTTTTTTTAAGCTGACAGTTGACACAGTTTAAACTTGAAATTAAAATTCTGAATGCTTCCATCAATTAAGCTTCAACTGATTTTAGCTGCTTTCAGGTCTTCTCTTCAAAAGCTGCTGAAATCAGTTTTCAGTGCTTCAGCTTAAAGGTCCAGCGTGTAGTATTTAGTGGCATTTAGGGGTGATGTTGCAAAACTGAAACTTCTCCTGAGATCTGTGGTGGCCAGTGCAAAAAAAACCCTGCAAAAACATGAATGGCCCTATCTAGACCCATAGTTTGGTTTGTCCTTTCTGGGCTACTGTAGAAACAACATGGTGGACTCCATGAAAGCAGTCTTGCTCTGTATTTATTGTTAGGTTACAAAAACCCAGTTTTAGGATATTATGAATCCTTAGGTTACAAAAACCCAGCTTTAGGTGATTATAAATAGGTCTGAGTATTATATTCAGTGTCTGCCAATAGATGAAGCTGCAAATAAAACTTAATATCTCAGGTGTAATTAACATTTATCGATGGTTAGCAGCTACAGTTTTCAGCATAACAGAGCACACTTTTATTGAACAGCATACTGTATACTGTAATGCACTGATGAATCTATGCAGTATTTTTCTTGCTCGTTTCCAGTGGACATGCTTCGTTATACAGCCTCCTGCAGCCTCCACCACTGTAAAGACCTACTGAGTTTTTCTTTTTTTTTTGCATTTTGCCTTCTTTTGCATTTTTCCCCTCAACTCTCTCCTCCCTTGCAGACCCAAGTTGCTCTGCTGACCAAGTGTCTGTGGATAGGAAAACACTGCTACGAATCCAGGAACTTTGCCACAGCCATGCAGGTCCTCGGAGGCCTGGAGAACGTGATTGTCAGGCAATTACCCGTAAGGCTGCATCTCACAAATTCCTCCTCAGACAAACTGAGCTTCTGTAATAAGTCAGATGCCCTCGAGCTAAATGTTTTCTCCGGCTGTGATAGAATTGGGTGGTGTTTAATTAGTTTCGCAAATGAGGAATTTGCATTAATTCATTCAAATATGATGTTGAAAGTGTGCGCAGTGAGGAGGCCCCTGAATAGTAGTAAATTTAAAATAGAAAAAGAAGCAACACACAATTAAAAGACACCAGTGTTGAGAATATATAAGAAATTTCCATATTTCCATGGGTTATATTCATTGACTCTGGTCTTGAAGGGTATAATTAGTCTTCCTTTTTGGAGCTAATAAATAAAACGTCCTCCTCTCTTGCCAACAGGCTTGGAAACATCTGTCTTCCAAGGTGTGTGAGATCCTGGAGGAGCTACGAGCCGTGCAGGTGTGTCTGTGTGAGTGTGTGTGTGTGTGTGTGTTTGAGCAAGCGCACGCGTATGTTGTTTGTAACTGAAGGCTAGGCTGGTCACATATTGTGAAACTGGGCTGCAGGGCAAACAAATCAATAGAAAAACAGCTTCCAGCAACTCGCCTGTTTGCTGAGAGCTTACAGCTGGCTCTGCTTCTGAAAGTTACCCTCTGAAGAAACTGATGCATCAAACAACAAGCACCACTCTTTCGCCAACTTTCATTCTTAGCTAGAATAAAGAGAATCATGTATACTCTCCTAGCTTTGAAATGTTAAGAGGTTTTATTTATTGGAAGTCCTCTCAGAGTCTAAATCATATTAAACTGCTATATTGGACATGGTTGTTACTGCGTGAAGGACCTGAGACTTTGGCTTAATTGGAAATTGTCTAAATTTTCTATTTCAGTACGAACTAATTTATATACTATGCGGATAAATTGCTGTCTCCTCAGGTGTTTCTGAAGAGTGACGACCTCTGTCTGATGGGGGGGGAGCACACGAGGAGGAAGCCCACACTGCCTTCGGCGCACATCCTCGCCATGCACATCCAGCAGCGGGAGATCGGAGCCTTCACGCTCACTACTGGGGCTTACAAGTGGACCAAGCTCAGGTAAGGAGGATCTGAGTCATTTTTAGTTAAATAAGCTGCTGTTGACATTAACCCCTTAAAACCTCAAGTTGGCCTGATGTTTTTCGAAAAAATTAAAAGCAGGCAATGAGCAACTTAAAAAAAATGACCAAAAAAAATTGCAAGAAATCAGTAAAAAGTTACACGAAAATAACTCGATATTAGCCAAACAAAAAGTAAAAGAAAAGTACAAGAACCAAAACAGGAAATGACCTAAAAAAGTGCTGAAATAAAAAAAAATGTGATGATTGTAACGACTATAAATATATATTTTGTGTGTTTTCCCTTTATTATTTGAAAAGTTTCCAATGATTCTGTCAGTTAATTTTCTGTCATCTTTCAAATTTTTTTGCAATTTACAAGACCTTTCATGCTAAATTATTTATTACCTTTTTTTACATGTTTTGTGAACTGAAGCTGTAATATAACTCCATTCAAAGCCAGACTCCATTGAGAAAAACAGTGATTTAACATAATTGAATACAGAAGCTACTGGTCTTCCACTGCCTAAATTTTGTTTCTGTTATTTTGTTACTGTGGTGTTAAAAAGGGTAAGTCCAGGTTCACAAAACTCACACAGTAACATAAAACAACTGATTGAAACAGCAGTGCACCAGCAGCTCCTGTGGTCAGCAAGCTAAAATGACAGTTTTTGTCAATAGAGTCTGGTGGCTTTGATGAAGATGGGCAACTGAAGCCATTCACGTCTCATCCCAACCATGGATTTATTAAAAAGATGAATATACGGCACGGAGGCGAAGCCCCGTTCATTCCTATAAGAGCTGCTCAGTAGCGCATGAAGCAAAAAACACCCAAATTATTTCCAGGGTATGAATCCGCATTACCGGCCCCATGAGACTTACACTAGAGACTTACGGCAGCCAAGCACGGCTGAGTGTGCCCGAGCGGGTAACTTCTGCCAGCAGAGCGACTAAGCTCTGTCATCAAACTAGATGGCCCTAAATCTTGGTAGTGGATTACTTGTTTGATGGGGGTTTTGACGTTCACAAAAAATCTAATTCCTTATGTAAGTCAACAAGAATAAAAAACATGAAATGCCTGGTCTCCTCCCTTCCTCTAGCATTGCAACTGTAGTTTACCTGCACGAAATCTTCACTCTTTTAATTTTGTTCAAGGTGTGAGATTGATACAATCAGAGAGATGATCCTGATGCCTCTCGGCCATCTTGCAGTGACGCATTATATTAACAGTTAGTGTCATTAACTGAAAATTAGCTCTCTCCCCACATCCCAAGTATCCATCTATGACAAAGTCGGCCAACTCGCTATGAGGACGCTTTTTCCCCGTGTCCTTCTCCTTCTCTTCAATATGGCTGACCAGATGCCGAGGTCACAACAAGTGGCGGTTGGATGGTAATGGCACAGCTGTCTGATTTGGGTTGTTGGTACGGGTGCCAGTGTTGCACCAGATGGCGCCCGTGGGATGGGGTTTGATTGGAAAAGAGGTTCTAGGCCAGATGCTGAGAGGCGACTGGCTGTAGCCAGATGCTGGGGTCAAGAGATCTAGCAGAGAGAGAGGCAGAGACACAGCTGGTTACTGTGGGCCTACAGTTTTAGCTGCCTTCTTCAAATCAGGTCACAGACGAAGCTGAGGATGCTGCCAGGAAAGAAACTTGGGTAGAATATGCATCTAGATGAAAATACTTTTCATGTTTTCACTTACCTTTTTGTTTTTTTTAATTACATGTTGCCTCGTCCTCTCACATCGTCCTTCGCCGAAGGAGCATAGCAAAGGTCGTGAGTCAGGTCCAGGCCTTCCAAGAGGCCGTATACTCCTACAGCCCAGACCGGGATCTGCAGGCCTACCTTCAGCGCCGCATCATCCGGCTCTCCACCTCTGACATCCACCTCTTGGCCGCAGACAACGATGCCAACTTCCAGCAGTCAAGTGAGAGACAAACACGGAGGATCCAGGACACGATGAGGAGGGTTAAGGCCACTTTCCAATGAACCCTGCACCAGTCACATGTCACAGCCCAGAGCGAGACACCGCCATCGGGTCAGCACCTCATGTCCAAGCCCAGACTGAGGCTTAATGCCTAAACCACAATCCTCAGATGTCTCCGTTGTCCTGGCAACAGAGCCTTGTGGATTGGAAAACTTTTTCCGCAGTCATATGCTCACTATCAGTCACATGCCCCTTAACTTAAGTCAAGTAATATCAGTCTAAACTCCCAGGCAAATCTTTTTGAGGACTCACACCCTGAAGATTACACAAGTAGTTTTCCTAACAAATCTTTTTGGTTTTGATATAATCCTTCTTCTTTCACAATGGTAAGTATCAGGCAGTGTTTATAATTTGTAGTGATTCTTTTTCAGCTCATATATGGACTTTTTTTTGGTCATTTTTTTGTGAATTGACCCTGTGGTTTAGCTGTTAAGGCCTCATACATGGACTGAAGATTGCAGCAATGTAGACTGCATGTCCAACATCAAGGTTGGATCAAGAACTTGGCAAATTGAGCAACTGCACCGGGCCCAGAGACCCCAAGGGACCCCCAAAAGCAACAGGTGGACTGTGTAACAATGTGGTAAGGAGGTCTACTGTAACTTTCTTTGGGGATATTTACCACCCAAGCGCAATATTAACTGACACGATAAGGGTGTTTAGGTGGAATTTTTCTTTTCTTTTTTCTTTTCATGTCCTTCCGCCTGTCAGAAAACCTCCAGTCTGGCACAGATTGAAATATGACAACAGCTGTTACATGGATTTCAATAAAATTTAGTAAAATCTTTCTCAATGTAATGAATTTAATCAGTATCTGACTGAGAATTATACCTTTTGTATCAGAATTGGCTTTTTAATGTGAATAGTCAACGATTTGTTTTGTTTTCCATATAAAGTTTTTAAGTTTAACGTATCTGTCGCAGCAAAACCGAACCAGTTCCAAATCACTGACAAGACTTTTTTGGGATTGTACTTCACTGTCATTTATGTTTGCTGTCATGTTGCTTGTCATGTTGATTTTTCCGTAAATCTAGATTTGCATTTTAAAAAATTGTCCTAAACCAGAAATTCAAATTAACTGATAAAATTGATTTATCGCCCAGCCCTAACGTTAAGCAGTCCTGAATGGCGCACTGGGTCACTGAGTGAAATCCTGGCCATCATAGAGGGGTCAAGGCAGTAAAATCATTTGATAATTTGGATAACGGTGCATGCTTTCAAGCTGTCTTCTGGATGACATTTATAGGACCAGATCCACAAACAATGGAATGCAGCAGCTAATAGCAACGTGATTTTTGTAGAATTAGCACCAGCAATCTGCCCTGTTTTAGCACTCTATTCACAAAAGACTTTGCACTAATTATATGCCAGCGCTAACATGCCCACAAAGGTTAGCAGCTGAGCGCAGTTTGCCCTTCTTTATCGTTTAATTGACTAAGTGGATCTATTCCCAGTGTTTCGGGCTTTTCTCCATATTTCAGAACACAGATTGGTTCAGAATGAAAATGAAAACTGCAGTTGCTTCATTAAGAGGATCGGCCAGGATTTGGTGGTAATTAATTTTCCACATTCTGCTCGATATCCACACAGTTGTTCCATCGGAACTGTTTCATTTCAAAAATCCGATATAAGCTCAGAACTCACTTGATTGCCCCCTCTGACTTAAGAATTCACCCCTAACATGACTCAATATCAATTCAATATCATTTAAAGCTCACAAGCTTTGAAGAGAAA
The DNA here is from genome assembly GCF_008729295.1 of Plectropomus leopardus. Classification (NCBI taxonomy): domain Eukaryota; kingdom Metazoa; phylum Chordata; class Actinopteri; order Perciformes; family Serranidae; genus Plectropomus; species Plectropomus leopardus. The sequence continues at coordinate 25,230,993 of NC_056477.1, read as the reverse complement.
GAAATTGCACCTATTTAAAACACAAGTCTCGATGGCGTTAAAAAAAATAGCACCACTGTAATTGCCTGTGTCAATTAATGCTGGTCTTTGTGAATTAAAATATATTTGCTACAAGGATTATTTGCATAGGCATAGGGGCAATTTTGCACCTGATTTTGATTGTTCTCTAATTTATATACATGGAAATGGGACAGGCGCAACCAGGACGCTGTCTGCTTGGCAGTGCAGTTTGCCTGCATTTCACCCTTTGCAGGTGCTTTGTGGATCACATGCTTTCTTTCCTCTTCATTTGCACAGCAAAAGCAGCAAAAGCAAGCGCAATCCTTTTGTGGATACGGCCCAGAGTGTTATAGTTATTTTGACGTACAAAATGTGACAGAGTTGTGTCAGATATAAAGAAAGAAAGAGACAGAAGTTCAAATCCTGGATTCTCTAACCTCTGTGCACCTGGCCAATTATTGTGTGAAGTGGGAGTGAAGGTGGGATCAGGGAGTTACAGAAATCGTAGTGCCCCTGAATTCTGAGTCTCTTCAGCCATGCGACAACCAGTTCTGATGGACTGTTGCCACTGGTGTCAAGATTTAGTTGTAAGTCTTTCATCTTTTCAGCTTATATTGTGCTTGCAAAGTGCATATTCCTAAATTAGATTTAAACATATCAGACAGTATATTTTGCTTCTTTGTGTACCAGTTAGAGTTCACTAGTCTATATTCAACAATTCTCAGCTCCATCAAATTGCCGGTGAGCTGATGCCACAATACAATACAGTTATAAGTGTAAACACAATTGTGTAGCTGTGGAAGTGTATGGAATGAAAGGAAGGGAAAAGGGGGAAAGCAGGAAATGAAAAGAGAAAGGGGGTTTTAAAAAAAAAAGTATGTGGGTAGACACTAGGAGAAAGAATTAGTAACGCCAAAACAAACTCATCCTGCAAACTCTTTCTATTTGTTTATTTGTTTGCATTGTCTTTTGTCTTTTTTTCCTCACTTTTATTTTATTACTCTTTTTTTAAGCATATTTATGTTCATAACTGATGTTTCTTTCTTACTTCTATCCAGTATTCAACCCCATATTATTGCTTTGTTGACTTTGTATTTGTTTGTATGTATGCACTAAATGGTGAATAAATGGTTAAATAAAAATAACAACAGTTACTTATATTTGATACATTTTGGAAAGAGAATATAAAACAAATGTAATGAATAACTTTTATTTGGACAAATACAAAAAAGAAATCATTTAGCTATTTTTAGTGGAATCTGATTAATGAAGACACATGCTACAAAAAAATATTTACAATTGTATTTCCCCTAACTTTTTCTTCTTTAAATTTTTCATTTTCATCAATTTCATTTAATAAACAATATATATAATATACCATTTGTAGCTAAAACAAACATGTCAAAATTAATCATTAAAACACTTTCTCTGAACCTAAAACAACCCCCAAAAAGCAAAACATGCTTTACTATGACCTTTTAATGTTTTTTTGACATATGATACCATGACTTCTTTCAACATACTATACTATGACTTTTTAAATTTTTTTAACATACTAAAGTATGACTTTTTTAAATCAAATTATAAACTGAACTTTTTACTATGCTATGACTGTTTTTGTACTTACTATACTGATTTTTTTACTACTTTTTTACTACATACAATATAATGACTTTTTCAACATATTATACGATGACTTTTTTTTTGTTTTGTCAAACTACACTACAACTTAAAAAAAAATCAACATACTATATTATGACTTTTATTTCCACATACTATATTATCACCTTTTTTTTTTATTACCATACCATAGTAAAACTTATTTGACACACTATACTATGACGGTCTTAAAAGTTTTTTTCGACATACTATGATATGACTTGTTCTTTTACGATACCAGGAGAGTTACTAGATACTATGACTTTTGCCGATAATATGACTTAACTCATCAAACTATATGTCAGATCTTGGGTCATTTTTGAAGACATACTATACTATGACTTATTTGTCACATTTTGGGTCATTTTTGACAGCATACTATACTATGATGTTTTTGTCACATTTTGGGACATTTTTGAAGACATACTATACTATGGCTGAAAACAACATGATCTAGTATGTTGAAGCACATCATAGTATAGCATATGAAAAATGACAGTGTCCCATGTCAAGACACATCTTAGTATAGCATGTCGAAAAAAACAGCCAAAGAAGTCACAATATAGCATTTTGAAAAAAATGCATTTAAATGACATAGTACAGTATGTTGAAAAAATTAAAATTTTGACATGTCAAAAAAATGTTTGAAAACGACACATTACAGCATGCCGAAGCACGTCATAGTATAGCATGTTGAAAATACAGCCAAAATCATCATAATATAGCCTGTTGAAAAAATGTTGGAAAATGACAGTTGAAAAATGTCAAATTTTGAGATGTCAAAAAAGCAGCTGAAAACAACATAATGTAGGCCTCACCTCGACACATAGCATGGGCTCCGGAACCAGTCTTCTCGAGAGGGGTTGGACTCTCTTCCACTTTGAGTTGCCACTCTGGTTGGACTCTCTTCCATTCTGAGTCGCCGGGCTTGGGTGGCAATACTTGTTGTTGCCCCCTGGCTCAGTGCCTGTATGTTGGAGTTTACCCTAGTGGACGAAGGGTAGCCTCCCTCCGCCTTCAGGTGGGGGGACAGATCCTGACTGTTGTTTATGCCTATGGTCCAAATGGCAGCTCAGAGCATCCACCATTTTTGGAGTCCTTAGAAGGGGTGCTGGAGAGTGCTCCTTCTGGTTATTCTTTCGTTCTGCTGGGGGACTTCAACGCTCACGTTGGCAACGACAGTGTGACCTGGAGAGGTGTGATCGGGAGGAATGGCCCCCCTGATCTGAACCCGAGCGATGTTTTGTTTTTGGACTTATGTGCTCGCCACAGATTGTCCATAACGAACACCATGTTCAGGTATAAGGGTGTCCATATGTGCACTTGGCATCAGGACACCCTAGGCTGCAATTCGACAATCGACTTTGTAGTCGTGTTGTTGGACTTGCGGTCACATGTCTTGGACACTCGGATGAAGAGAGGGGCGGAGCTGTCAACCGATCACCACCTGTTGGTCAGTTGGCTCCGATAGTGGGGGAGGTAGCCGGTCAGACTGACAGAGTCTCCCGTCAGATTGAACTTCAACTCCCACCTACGGTAGAGCTTTGACCATGTCCCAAGGGAGGTGGGGGACATTGAGTCCGAGTGGGCCATGTTCCATGCCTCGCTGTTGGGGCGGCTGATCGGTGCTCTGGCTGTAAGGTGGTCGGTGCCTGTCGTGTCGGCAACACCCGAACCCGTTGGTGGACACCGGCAGTGAGGGATGCCGTCAAACTGAAGAAGGAGTCCTATTGGCCCTGCTTGGTTTTCGTCCTGGTCGTGGAACTGTGGACCAGCTCTGGACCCTCGGCAGGATCCTTGAGGGTGGATGGGAGTTTGCCCAACCAGTCCACATGTGCTTTGTGGACTTGGAGAAGGCATTCACCTGTATCCCTTTGGCAGTCCAGTGGGGCGTTCTCCGGGAGTATGGGGTATCAGACCCCTGATACAGGCCGTCTGTTCCCTGTACGACCAGTGCCAGAGCTTGGTCCGCATTGTCGGCAGTAAATCAAACTTGTTTCCAGTGAAGGTTGGACTCCGTCAGAGCTGCCCTTTGTCACCGATTCTGTTCATAACTTTTATGGAAAGAATTTCTAGGCGCAGCCAGGGCGTGGAGTGGGAAATCGACAGGCGGATTGATGCAGCGTCTGCAGTAATGCGGACTCTGCACCGATCTGCCATGGTGAAGAGGGAGCTGAGCCGAAAGACAAAGCTCTCGATTTATCAGTCGATCGTAGTTTAGTTCCTACCCTCACCTATGGTCACAAGCTTTGGGTAGTGACCAGAAGAACAAGATCGCGGGCCGAAGCCAAGCGGCCAAAATGAGCTTCCTCCGTAGGGTGGCTGGGCTCTCCCTTAGAGATAGGGTATAAAGACTATGTCTCTCAGCTGGCCTGGGAACACCTCGGGATCCCCCGAGAAGAGCTGGATGAAGTGGCTGGGCAGAGGGAAGTCTGCGCTTCCCTGCTTTGGCTGCTGCCCCCACGACCCGACCCCAGATAAGCGGTAGAAAATAGATGGTTGGATGGACGGCATAGTATAGTATATCAAAAAGATGGCTGAAAACGGCATAATCTAGCATGTTGAAACATTTCATAGTATTGTGTTGGGGGACCAGCCAAGAATGGAAATTGCAACCTGATCCTAACCAAAGAAACTCATTCCCCACCAGTGAGATGAACCCCTTCATGAACATACAAGGGGCTGCACCCTGGCTCATGAGCATGTTTAACATGTTAATGAATCGGCAGCAGCCGCTGATTGAGCAAGCATTGGCAGAAAACCACATATAGAGATGTGGAAATTCCCCAGCAGGAGGAGGATGTTTCTACTCAAACATGCCACCCTAAGGCCAGCCAATGAGGAGAGAGTGGAGAGAGTGTTGACGCGATGGATTTTCAGATAAAAGTGGAAAAACAGATCACTGTGTGCAATTTTGCATTATTTTGCTTATGGCGCTTTTTCACTAAATGGTATGGCTCTGCTCTACACTATTCACCTTTGGTATCGGTTACTTTTCTGGGGGTCGGTTTCCATTAGAAGATACGACCGGCTCAGTGTAGGTGGGGAGCCCCATTTTCTGGTGCACACCGCTACTACAATATGTAACATTAATAAGTCTATGGCAACGTGCAGTAAATAACAGGGTTACAGAGTTAAAAAGATTCGACTAATACAACTGTAAGCACTTAATACCAGTAACATTTCCTCTCTCTCTGTCTGTTCTGTCAGATGATGAGAAGTTCAGGTGACTACAAATATAGGAAGTTTAGCGCAGTACCGCTTCACGCACAGATGGCAACAAAAGGAATAAACACGGAAGTTAAATGGTGGAGACAGATTTTTTGGAATGGAATGAGCAAATAAAAACACACAACACTGACATATTACTTCCATACTTTTTATTATTTCTGGAACCTTAATGTGCAGAAAATATATAATCTGTAACACAAAAGTAACCATTTTTTAGAGCTCCAACTGAATGTCACAGGGGAGTTGAGCTCCCTTTAGCTCCCCGCTAATTTGAATTATGCACACACAAAGACTCGCACTCGCTGGATACGCTCGTCGGCCAGCAAAAGAAGGCTAAAAACAGCTGAAAACGACTTCAAATAACATGAAGAGGCACACTATGGCATAGAATGTTGCAAAACCGCCTAAAACACCTTGAAATAGCATGTTGAAAAAATGACCAAAAAAAGCCATACTATAGTATGGCAAAAAATTTCAAAATTTGACATGTCCAAAAAAGGCTAAAAACACCACAAAACCACTTCAAATAACATGCAGAGGCCCGCCATAGCATGGAATGGTGCAAAAAAGACCTAAAACAACTGAAAATAGCATGTTGAAAAGAATGAATGAAAAAGCCATACTATGGCTTTTTTTTTGGACGTGTCAAAATTTGACACGTCCAAAAAAAGCTATAAAAACTGAAAACCACTTCAAATAACATGTAGTGGCATGCCATAGTGTAGAATGTTGCAAAAACGGCCTGTAAGACCTTGAAATGGCATGTTGAAAAATGACAGAAAAAGTCCAAAAACGGCTAAAAACAACTGTAAAACACTTCAAATAACATGCAGATGCATGCCATAGCATAGAATGTTACAAAAACACCTTAAAAGAGCATGTTGAAAAAATTTTGCCATACTATAGCCTTACCTTTTTGGTAAATTTTACAACATGCATTTTTATGGCGTTTTTGGCCATTTTTAAAAAAATTCTATGCTATGGTGTGTCTTGGCAAGCTATTTCACGATTTTTTTTAGGTGTTTTCAGCCGTTTTTGGTACATATCATATTTTGACATTTTTGCCATACTATAGCCTTGCTTTCTGGTCATTTTTTCAACATGCATTTTTATTATGTTTTCTGACGTTTTTGCAACATTCTTTGCTATGGTGTGTCTTGGCACACTATTTTACGCTGTTTTGAGGTGTTTTCAGCTGTTTTTGGGACATGTCATATTTTGACATTTTTGCCATACTATAGCCTTGCCTTTTTCGTCATTTTTTCAACATGCATTTTTATGCTGTT